>NC_142806.1:49061995-49375379 GCF_049724085.1 Artemia sp. Qi Xiang Cuo
TTTCTTAAGATACTACCCTAACCTTAACAGTACTAACGATGAAAATATATTGCTTTCTGATTTCAGTTTTTTCTAATTAAGAACGAAAATCCTTTTTTGGGAACAACTTATGTTTTTGTGGTGAACGTAATTTTTGTAATGAAACCCAAAAAGCGTTTAAAAAAAAAAATTCTTCCCTGGATTTGCCATAAATTTGCTGCTTACGCTGAATTATCAAGTAAGCAAATATATCGAAGAAAAGAAGACACCTGTAAGGGTATTTCAGTCCTTTACGTACACGTAAAGGAACCAACAGCCTCCCCAAAAAGAGAATTTTCTAAAATGGTGCACATTTCAACTGGACTCAGAAATAGTACACTTTATAAGCATGAATCGTGATTCAAAAACTCCAGTTTGCTACAGGACTGATTAAAAAAATAGAAAGTTAGCCCAACAAAGTTTTATCAAACAGTTCATAGTGTTAAACTGTAGTTAAGGAGCGACTCAGTTCAATTGTAACCGAAACTCAAACATGGAATTTTGATAACAATTGATAAGAATTGGGTTTTCATTCAGATTGCATATATATAAATTTCATTACTTTTAATATCTACCCACCAAAGGCTCCAAGCCTCAGAAAAAAGGGATTTTGAAAACAGGGAGCCCGATTTTCCAAAAAGGGAGGAACACCCCCCAAAAAGTCAATAAATCTTACTGTATCTTAGACGTTCATATTCAGTGCATAACATAGTTTTATTGTGGGGGTTCTGATCTCCTAGCTGCGAATACATAGAATTTGTGTTTTTGCCAGAAGACTGATGACGGATACGTTTCTATTTTTCGTTTTGTTGTTCTAGTGTCCTTTTTAAGAGACCGTAAACATTGGAGGGCAACTAAACCTCCTCCCATGACCTAATTTATCTCTTATTTTGCTTTCGAATGTTATGATTTAAGATCAATTTGACAAACAAATAAAAATCTTCTCCTTCAAATACCTAAAAACGTATAATACAGAAGTAGATTTAATGTTAAGACCTTCAAACGACGAAGTGACGATTTTACCTAGGGGGCATTCAGATCAGAGAGAGAAGACATTCTCATTGTGATGGTAAGTATTCAGTTTAGTTTATTAATATCGATAGCTTGTGTCTTATATTTCCCAAAATGTTTAAGATAGTACATTTTTATAAATAAAAAAAAGTTGGGCAAAATTCTACGGTACTGTTCTATTAGCTGTAAATCATCATGCAAGAAGTGAAGTTCGGTTACTCCTAATGAAATAAAACAAAATATCAACAAAATGTAATAGTTGAGAAACAAAATTCAGCTATATTTGCACAAGGGGGTGGGGGTAAAGCATAGCATATATTAAATACTTATCCTAACCTAGGTACCTTTTCCCCCTCTAAACCCCAAAAAACTAAAGTTTAAATATTGTAAACGCAGTTAGAAACCACTGTTTGCAATCCAATTCTCCGTTGAGAGAACCTGTTTGACTAGTTTCTTTTATCATCTATCTTGCGTGGCTTACAGCTAATAGAACAGTACCAATTCTAATTTAGCTACTTATGGCTATCTTGGAAAGGGGTTCGGTTAGGACAATGAGACTTTCAAGGATGGGTCCTCATGCTAAAGTATGGGTGCTTATGAACTATCTGGAACACACGCGAAAAATGAAGTTTGGTTGATGCTAATGAAGTAAAACAAAATAGGATAAAAATATAATAGTATAAATTTCGGCTTTATATTTGCACATTTGGGAGGATGGGGGGGGGGGGTAAAGCATAGAATATATTAAATGCCTAACCTAACCAAACCTAGGTACCTTTTTTCCCCCTAAACCCCAAAAAACAATAGTTTAAATATTGTAAACCCAATGGCAAACCCGCTTTACAATCCATTTCTCTATTGAAAAAAAAATCGTTTCGAAAGAAACCCGCATCTTCCGTTTATAATATAGCGCATGTGCTCCAGATAGTGCATAAGTATCCAAGTATGTCCCGGGAAGGTATTTTGAAGTACCTACCTCCACTCCTTCTCCCTCTAGAGGGTCCTTAAATTTGCCTACATGACAGGTCTATACTTATTGAAACTTTGACAAAACAACATTTTAGCTTAATTTTCAGTTATCAGTTTCTTTTTCTCAAGGTTTAGGTCCAAAAATATAATTCCTGTTATTTGAGTAGAATTTTAAGCCATATCAATGTTTTTTTTCTTTAAAATTTAGGAAATGTATTTACATATCTTTAAAACCTTATAAATAGGGATTGAGCAAACTTGTGAAGCTGAAATCAATTTTGTTGTACTTCATCTAAGCAGAAGATCTATTTTACAAGGTTTCATTTTTATAACACACAGATTTTATGAGGCGGCGAACAAGAGATTTGATGAGATCTGATGAGTAAGTCAAAGGTATTCAGAAAAGACAGGATTCGTGGCATATTTATTGCAACCGTTCACCTCTGGAGGTAGAAAAAAGGGGAAGTCTTTCTTTTATTTGTGCCTCGATTTGATGTCATCTTCATTTCAGGTCCGTGTGTCAATTTTTTCCTGACTGGAAGATGTTTCTTACTCAAGTGTCTTCTGTCTGCCTGCTACTACGCCATTGATTTACTGATTTCCACCATGAAAAAATGCAGCCGTTAAGAGGTGTCATATTATCTGGGAAATTTTTGTTGTAATTTTCTGTTCTTGTAAAATAAATGAGATTTTTTTGGTATCTATTCATGCTTCAGAAAGAAGAAAGAGAAACTGAATCCTGAGAATTAGATATTAGACTGTAGACCTAGGAAATTGAACAACGGTAGTGATGGAAATCCAATAAAAGAACGGGAAATCCAGCAAACAAGATGGAAATCCAATAAGGATCTTAAAATCCAACATGTTGTTTTGTCAACAAATTAAAAATTCAATTAGGGTATGAGAATTCAACATATTTATTTCTCAACAAATCAGAAATTATATAATGGCCATGGAATTCCAAAATGGTCTCCAATATTCCATTTCAGCTGTAGAAATTCAAATTTTGTTGGTGATAAACATTACAAAAAATTTTTGTTGAATCTGAAACGATTTTTTTTGCAGTGTGGGGCGATTTTGGGCTAGCAAAACATTAAAAGCTATTGGCTATTGGCTAGCTATTGGGCTAGCAAAACATTAAAAAGTGATGTTTAATGGCACTCATTTTTAAGGCATATCCTGGGAAGGCATATTTTAAACCTATTACTCATATCTACGTGCTTTTTATCAATTTTACCATCCAAAAGCGGCAGAGCGGTAGCGCTAAAAACGGCACTTTTGGTACCCCTTCTTAAGTGGAAGAGTTTGAAAGCATAAAACTGTACCATTGCAATAATTATGGTCCAAAACCCTTAACTGGAGACTTATAAGATCCCCTCACATATACTCCATATCCAGACCCCCTTAGTAAGTTTCATAAATCCACTAGTCATATTAAAAGCAAACGATTATTGCGAAAGCAAATTAACTAAAACTAAAAAGCTTTCAACAAAACTTCTACCAAAAATTAAGCTTGATTGATCAACAGTTTTGAATTGAACCACCAAACTTCACCCTGTGATGAAGCCTGTGTGCTATTTATAAAGGTGGTAATTGAGGGGAAGGGACGTCCATGCCCCCTAGTTTTTGCTCTTGCTCAGGCTTTGAAACCACCTTTTTTTGGTCATTTCATTGGAAAAGGCACTTGTTTCATTTAACAAAGTTGGGGAAACAACCGATAGTGCACTTTGTGGGAATGTGCTGTCAAGTAAAATTTATAAAAAGCGATTAAGTAAAAATATAAGCTTTTAAATGATCCCTTAAACAGCTTTCTTTTATTACAGAAGGCTTCTAGTTTCTGCTAGTCAGTAGGTGATTTATAAAGCCCTGTCTTCATTATGGCTGTTTCAAGCGAAGTCGGCCGAGTAAAAACAGCCTTTTGCTCATCGAAAAACAAACGTTCCTGAAAAACATGTATTGTTTTGTGAAGTATGGATAATGAACTTTATGTAATAGACTAAAATTTTTCTTCGCTGTTAAGTTTGTTCGCAGTATTTTTTTAGAGCTGTCTTATCTCCCCTAGATCGGTGATAATTAGAAATTATATCAAAAATAATTTTTCAACTGAAACTAAGAAGTGGAATCAAAACATAAAACGAGCGTACATTATTCCATATAAATAAAAAAGATCATGGCAGCGTTGTTGTTGCATTAAAGTTTAGTCAAAAACGAACAAAGATTAATTTAAAAAAACAAAGTTTTTCCGAGGGCAGCAAAGAGCGAAATTGAAACTTAAAACGGAAAAAAATTATTACTTCACAGGCTATGTCATATATATTAATATAAGTAGTACAAATAAACCAACTAATTATGTTTCCCTGTGCTTTGATGATTATAGAAAATTAGCGCTTTACTGAAAATACAAAACAATATATGAGTTTTAGTACAGTAAAAGCAGACAAATTAAGGAGACTTTATGGAATAAAAATATTATCAATCCCTTTTAGAATCAATCCCTTTTAAAAAAAAGCAACAATCTATATTAGGGTTGTTGCTTTATTTTTGTTACGTTTAATTTTGTATCGCTTCTGCACAATGGCTAAGTTCAATGACTGGCTCTCGTTTTGGTTCTAAAAAGGACATGTCATGATTAGTTTATACACAAGCTCGAATTAAGGCCATATTGATGTGTATTAGGACTGTAGACTAGCTTTAGAATTTGTATCATAGCTCGAAATTCACTCTTGTATAGAGAGAAATAATCGGATTACCTATAGATAGGAATAATCGGAGTTCATATTATGTCTTATTTGATCTACATTTCAAGCGATACTAAAGCATATTTCTTACAATTTAAGACTGTATATTACCCACTATTTGTATTATAGCTGGTGAGAACAAAATGTTGCTTGATAAATCAATCCAATATTTCTGTATGCGGTTCAATTACTTCGCGGTTATTAAAAATATTTCGTTTTACGTTTATATTTTTAAGATAATGTTAATTGTATACTGAAAGTTACTAATGTCACAACTGGTGTAAGACTTTGAAAAGCTTTATAGATTCGTTCAGTGTAGTCAGGCAACACACTCGCTTTTGACTCTTAAATCAATAATCCTGTTTTTTATACTTGACTTTTGTGTTTTCAGTAAAGGGCTAGTTTTTTATAATCATAAAAGCATAGGGAAACATAATTAGTTGGTTTATTTGTACTAATTATATTAATGTATATTACATAGGCTGTGAAATAATAATTGTTGTCCGTTTTAAGTTTCAACTTCGCTCTTTGCTTCCCTCGGAAAAACTGTGTTTTTTTTAAAAATTAATACAGATAAAGAAAGCCAAATATCACGAATGACAAGGCAATTTTCTTGATTTTAGCGTCATACTTGTATTTAAATAGTAAATAATTAAAATTACAAGAAATTAGTTTAAAGAGTTTGCACCAACAGTAATTTATATCCAACTGTTCTCTACTAATACTAAGTCTTCTTATTTTTGGTCATATTCCCCACCCAGATAGAAAAACCGCTGTTCTAAGTTTCCATCTTTTCTGGTTTTAAAAATTATGCCTTAAATCTTGACTCTGATTGGTCAGTCAAGAAATTTACGTTTGAAAGTTGAATAATGTTCAACTGCGAACAATGGCAAACGTAAGTGGCGCTGTAGTCGTGCGTAATTTTGATTTTATCGAAAAGTGTGACTATAATGTGGCACGGGCATAAGTCCCCGCTCCCAGAAGTTACACTTGCGGTTCGATATTTGAAGTGCCTCTTTTTACTACTTGATTGAATCTGACGAAATACCAAGGATTGCATGGGATTAGATCAGCTTTAGATCCGTCATAGAAACGACTACCACAAAGGAAAAATAAAGAAACAGCGGGAAAATTACGTCGTTTCCATCTAAGATGCTTAGAGAGTAACCGGAAATTACTTTCTCTGAAGTGAGCTTCCTCTGATGAAAGGATAAAGACTGCGTTTCGTTATACTTTGTTTATTTATTTAAAAGATAGGAATGTTGTGTTTTACTGACGGGAGTTTCGGCAGGATATACAGTTAGATTATATTTCCTATGCACTCCGAAAAAACAACATTTTTCGCTTTATTCAAAGACGTCGCTTTAGCGCTATATAAGTGAAGAGTCTTCGATGTATTATTATTTTTTACTATTCCCAGCTACTTTGTAAGGAGGGGTGGTTGTAAAAACTTCAAAGGGGCTCGTTTGATTTGAAATTCAAAGTTTAGCACCCTTTTAACGAGAAAATTGATTGAAGGGCATCCAGGACCCTCCCTTGCCCTTTTGTTCTACACTGCTCCCCAGAACACTCGTCCAAATTCCTGAGATGGTTATTTTATTCAAACAGCCGAAGATCCAATAAACATTGGGATGACAGGAACCCTCAGCCCCTTAGGCAAGCGGCCGTAAAAATGCCAATTACCAATTGTTTACATATAGGTATTGTCATGGAAAAAGGGGGGGGGGGCTTGTTTGACATTGGGTGATTATTTGACAAATTACTATCAGGCATCGTTCTTATGGCAAGAAGATTAAGCATTTTGTTGTGAGTGGCGGGGGGGGGAGGCTTAAAGCCGTACTTGGAGCTGGAAGTCCTTGGGCCAATTTAAACTTAGTGTACAAAAGAATGTTACAGAGCAAGTGTGGCTTCTTGGCCCAAAATTGGCCAAAGAGCTTTTTCCATATGGGCTTGAAACTTATATCTTCAACTCCTTGACTCCAATTAGTTAAAAAAAAGTTATTCCGAGGGAAGTAAAGAGCGAAGTTGAAACTTAAAACAAACAAAAATTATTACTTCACAGCCTATCTAATATATATCAATAAAACTAATGTAAATAAATCAACTGGTGGTAATTCCCTATGTTTGCAGAATTACAGAAAACTAGCGCTTTACTGAAAACGCAAAAGCCAAGTATAAGAACAAGAATATTGATTTAGGAGTCAAAAGTAAATACGTAGCCTCACAACAACAAACTAATCTGTAACGCTTTTCATAGTCTTACAGGAGCTGTGACATCAGTAACTTTCAGTATACAATTACAATTATCTTAAGAACTTAGCCATAAAAATAATAAGTTTACAGTCTTTAAACAGCATAAAAAATAATGGATTGATTTATCAGGTAACATCTTGGTCTCACCTTCTATTACTCAGAATGAAGAACATATTAACCGTAATATGAATTCAGGAAATCCAGTTATTTCTCTCTATAAAACGGGGATTTTCAGTTGTGATACAAGTTCTAAAGCGAGTTTGTAGTCCTAATAAGATTCCTTCACTTCGAACTCGTCCACAAAATAATCATGAAATGTCCTTTTCAGATTCAAAACGACAGTAAATCATTGAACTGAGCTCATTGTGCAGAAGTAATGCCAAATTAAACGAAAAAATAAATAAAACAACAATCTAAAAATGCTTTACTTTTAAACTGTTTAAAATTTCTTAAAGGTTTAACTTTTACCGTAACAGAACTCCTATATTGTTTTGTGTTTTCAGTAAAGCGCTAGTTTTCTGCAATCCTACAAACATAGGGAAATATCACCAGTTGATTTATTTGCATTAGTTTTATTGATATATGTTAGATAGGCTGTGAAGTTATAATTTTTGTTCGTTTAAGTTTCAACTTCGCTCTTTACTTCCCTGGGAATAACTTTGTTTTTCTTAAATTAATCTATGGTCGTTTTTGATAAAAATTTGATTTAGAAACAATACTGCTATGACCTTTTCTGTTCATTAGTCGAAAAAAACTTTTTCCACAAAATAAGTCTTTAAAAAAAAGTAAAGAACTCCATTAAACCAAAAATGAACAACATAAAATCAAACAATCTACCAACCATACAACTACCACAAATCAGTATCAATAAATATATAAAAGCCAAAACGAACAGAAATTGAAATAAATAACAGTGTCAAACTCAAAACAAGCAGAAATTAATATGAGTAGGGTTCTAAGCCCCATGCTTACCAAAAGCCCGAATATAATTTGTATTTTACTGAAAAAAATCAAATGAATTTACTGAAAAAAATGTGCATTATCAGTTTAATATACATATGCTGATATTTGTTCCTTAAAATCTTAACTAATTTTTGATTTTTTAAAGTTATAAAAGTGAAAACGTTTAAAAGAATTTTTTTCAGTAAATTAAAAATTATATTCTGGCTTTTAGAAAGCATGGGGAACCCTACTCATATTAATTTTTGCTCGTTGTGAGTTTGACTCTGTTATTTGTTTTAAGTTTTGTTTATTTTGGATTTCATTTATTTATTGATACTGATTTGTGGAATTTGTATGCTTGGTAGAGTATTTGCTTCTAGTTTTGTTAATTTTTTGATTTAATGGAGCTCTTTTCTTTTTTTGAAAAACTCATTTTGTGGATTTTTTTTTTAAATTAATTTCTATTCTTTTTATATTGACATAGTCTTTTTCAGAGAGAAAGACTGAGCCTCTTCTATAGTTAAACAACCACACCTTCCATAAGAACCTTAAATACCCCCTGGGAATAACTTAAAACCCTTGCCCTTAATCTCTGGGGCTTGTTTCAACCCCAGAAGCTTTGTTATATTATATTTAGAAAATTTTGAATATAATTGTTATCGCAAAATTTCTATTAGATGCATTTCAGGACAGTACGACGTGTGTGGGGGGAGGGGGTTATCTACCCTCCAATCACTTTGACTCTTAAAAAGAGCACTTGAGTGTCTGATTACCAATCCAATGAGCCCCCTCCAAAGTATGTAGGACCACGCTTTCTATAAAAACCTTATATGTCCCCAGGGCACAACTTACAACCCTTGCCCTGAGGGCTTGGGGGATTTCTTATCCTCAAAAACATAATTTACCTTCCTGATACGCTGAACAAAAGGGCCATGTCAAAATTTTGATTGAAAGAGTTTGGGGAAATGATGGGCAGGGGGGGGGGGGCTTTTGGCCTCTAATAGCCTTCGACTAATAAAAAAGGCACTAGTCCTCTCAATTTCCAACCCAATTTTTGCCCTTTTTGAAGCTTCTAAGACAAAACTTTCTATAAGAACCTTATATGCCCCAAGGTCATAACGGACCCTTGTCCTGAGGGCTTTGGGGGGGGGGGAGTTTTCATACGCAAATACATAATTTCCAGACCTTACAACTATCTTGAGCAAAATAGGCATATCAAAACGTTGATCGGAAATGTTTGGGAAAATGAGGGGCAAGAGGCGGGGGTGACTCTCCCTCCGATTACTTTCGACTATTAAAAAGGATAATAGCCCTATCAATTTCCAATCCTATGACCCCTTTTTGAAGTTTTTACGACAACACTTTCTATAAGAACATTATATGCCCTCTTGGCATAACTTAAAATCTTAGCCCTGAGGGCTGTGGGGGGTTGTTATACTCAAAAACATAATTTCCGGACCCTTTAACTACGATTAACAAAACGGCTATGTCAAAATATTAATCGAAAGTGTTTGGGGAAATGATGGGCGTAGGGGGGGGGGGGCAATTTCCCTTCGATCCGATCGCTTTTTACTATTAACAAGGGTACTAGCCATCTCAAGTCCACAATAGTCCTCTCAATTTCCAATCTAATGACCCCTTTTTGAAGTTTCTACGACAACACATTCTATAAAAACCTTATATGCCCCCAGTGCATAACTTACAACCTTAACCCTGAGATCTGTGGGGGGCCGTGGGTGTCATACTCAAAAATATAATATCCGGAACCTTCAACTACGTTCAACAAAATGGCTATATCAAAATGTTAGATGGAAGTGTTTGGGGAAATGATGACCGTGGGGGGGGGGGGGCATTCGCCCTCCAATAGCTTTTGCTATTAATAAGGACACCAGCCATCTCAATTCCCAATTGAAAGAGCCCATTTTGAAGTTTCTACGAGAACACTTTCCCTAAAGAGCCTATATACCCCCAGGGCATAACTGACAGCCTCTACCCAAGGGGGCTGTGGGGGTTTATCATCCTCAAGGCATAATTTCTGAACCTTTGAGCTACGTTGAACAAAATGGTTATCTCAAAATTTTGATTGAAAGTGTTCGGGAAAATGGTGGGCGTGAGAGGGGGTTAGTTGCCCTCCAATCACTTTCAACTATTAAAAAGGGCACTAGCCCTTTCAATTTCTAATTAAATGAGCTCTTTTTGAAGTTCATACGACAATACTTTCTATAAGAACCATATATGCCCCCAAGGCATAGCTTACAACCCTTGCCCTGATGGTTGTGGAGGGGGTTGGGGAGTTGTAATCCTTAAAGACCTAATTTCTTTAACTCTCAACTACGTTGAAAAAATGACTATCTAAAATTTTTGATTTCATGTGTTTGGGGAAATGATGGGTCTGAGAGGGGGTTAGTTGCCCGCTAATCACTTTCTACTATTAAAAAAGGCACTAGCCCTTTCAATTTCCAATAAAATGATCCCTTTTTGAAGTTTCTACTGCAACACTTTCTATCAAAACCTAATATACCCCAAGGGTATAACTTACAACCCTTGCCCTGAGGGGTGTGGGGGGTTATAATCCTCATAGATCTAATTTCCAAAACTTTCAACAACGTTGATAAAAATGGGTATCTCAAAATTTTGATTGCATGTGTTTGGGAAAACGATTGGCGTGAGAGGGAATTAGCTACCCTCCAATCCCTTTCGACTATTAAAAAGAGCACTAGCCCTTTCAATTTCCAATTGAATGAGCCCTTTTCAAAGTTTCTACGACAACACTTTTTATAAAAAACCTTATATGCCCTAAGGGCATAACTTGCAACCCTGGCCCCGAGGGGTGGGGGGATTTTTCAACCTCAAAGACGTAATTTCCTCAACTTTCAACTACGTTGAACAAAATGACTAATTGTTTTTGAAAATGTTGGGCGTGAGAGGAGAGATAGCTGCCCTCCAATCACTTTCGACTATTAAGTAGAGCTCTAGCCCTTTCAATTTCCAATCAAATGAGCCCTTTTTGAAGTTTCTACGACAACGCTTTCTATAAAACCTAATATGCCCCAGGGCATAACTTACAACCCTTGCCCTGAGAGCTCTGAGGGGGTAACCATGCTCAAAGACCTATTTTCCAAAACTTTCAATTGCATTGAAAAAATGGATATCTCAAAATTTTGATTGTAGGTGTTTGGGGAAATGGTGGGCGTGAGAGGGGGGTTAGTGGCCATCCAATCACTTTCAACTATTAAAAAGGGCACTAGCTACTTCAATTTCCAATTGAATGAACCCTTTTAGAAGTTTTTACGACAACGCTCTCTATAGAAACCTTATATGCCCCAATGGCATAATTTACAACCCTAACCCTCAGGGAGGGGGGGGGGGTTGTCATCCTCAATGACCTAATTTCGAAAACTGAAAACTACGTTGAACAAAATGGCTATATAAAAATTTTGATTCGATGTGTTTTGGGAAATGGTGGGCGTGATAGGGGGTTTAGTTTCCCTCCAATCACTTACGACTATTAAAAAGGGCACTAACCCTTTGAATTTCCAATTGAATGAGCCCTTTTTCAAGTTTCTACGACAAAGCTTTTAAAAAGAATCTTATGTACTCCCAGGGCATAACTTATAACCTTTGCCCTGAAGACTGTGAGGGGAGTGTCCTGCTCAATCAATCAATCAATTTATTAATACTAAAAGAAAACAATTACAAAACTTTTTGAACTTTCTATGACTACACTTTTAATAAAAACCTTATATGCTCCCCAGGGCACAAATTACAACCCTTGCCCTGAGGACTGTGGGGGAAGTGTCCTCCTCAAAGACACAGTTACTAAATTTTTCAACTACATTAAACAAAATGGCTATCTCAAAATTTTGATTGGATGTGTTTGGTGAAATGGTGGACGTGGAAGGAGAGTTAGGGGCCGTCCAATCACTTTCTACTATTAAAAAGGGCACTAGCCCTTTCAATTTCCAATAAAATTATCCCCTTTTGAAGTTTCTACCGCAACGCTTTCTATAAAAACCTTAGATACCCCCTTGTGTATAACTTACAACCCTTCCCCTGAGGGGTGTGGGGGGCTATAATCCCCAAAGATCTAATTTCCAAAACTTTCCACAACGTTGATAAAAATGTGTATCTCAAAATTTTGATTGCATGTGTTTGGGAAAATGATTGGCGTGAGAGGGGTTTGGATGCCCTCCAATCACTTTCGACTATTAAAAAGGGCACTAGCCCTTTCAATATCCAATCAAATGATCCCTTTTTGAAGTTTCTACGACAAGGCTTTCTATAAGAACCTTGTATACCTCAAGAGCATAACTTACAACCCTTGCCCTGAGGGGTGTGGGGGAAGTGTCCTCCTCAAAGACACAATTACTAGATTTTTCAACTACATTAAGCAAAATGGCTATCTCAAAATTTTGATTGGATGTGTTTGGTGAAATGGTGGACGTGGAAGGGGAGTTAGGTGCCTTCCAATCACTTTCGACTATTAAAAAGGGCACAAGCCCTTTCAATTTTCAAACGAATGAGCCATTTTTGAAGTTTCTAAGACAACACTTTCTATAAGAACCTTATATGCCCCCACGGCACAGCTTACAACCCTTGCCATGAGGGTTGTGGGGAGGGGGGTTGCCATCCTTAAAGACCTAATTTCTTTAACTCTCAATTAGGTTGGAAAAAATGGCTATCTTGAAATTTTGATTTGATATGTTTGGGGAAATGAAGGGTGTTAGAGGGGGGTTAGTTGCCCTCAAATAACATTCTATTATTAAAAAGGGCACTACCCTTTCAATTTCCAATGGAATGAGCTCTTTTTGAAGTTTCTACGACAAGGCTTTCTATAAAAACCTTATATACCTCAAGGGCATAACTTATAACCCTTGCCCTGAGGAATGGGGGGGGTTATAATCCTCAAAGACCAAATTTCCAAAACTTTCAACTGCGTTGAACAAGGTGGATATATCAAAATTTTGATTGCATATGTTTGGGAAAATGATGGGTGTGAGATGGGGGTTATTTGCCCTCCAACCACTTTCAACTATTAAAATGGGCACTAGCCATTTAAATATCCAATTAACTGAACCTTATTTGAAGTTTTTGCGACAACGCTTCCTATAGAAACCTTATATGCCCCAAGGACATAATTTACAACCCTAGCCCTGAGGGCTGTGGGGTTTTTCATCCCCAGTGACCTAATTTCCAAGACTTTCAACTACGTTGAACAAAATGGCTATCTCAAGATTTTGATTGGATGTGTTTTGGGAAATGGCAGGCGTGAGAGGGGGGCTTGTTGTCATCCAATCACTTTCGACAATTCAAAAAGCCACTAGCCCTTTGAATTTCTAATTCAATGAGCCCTTTTTGAACTTTATACGACCAAGCTTTCAATAAAAACCTTATATGCCCCCCAGGGCATAAATTACAACCCTTGCCCTGAGGAATGTGGGGGGAATGTCCTCCTCAAAGACACAATTTCTAAATTTTTAAACTACGTTGAACAAAATGGCTATCTCAAAATTTTGAAATGGTTGGCGTGGAAGGGGAGTTAGGTGCCTTCCAATCACTTTCGACTATTAAAAGGAGGACAAGCCCTTCCAATTTGGAATCGAATGAGCCCTTTTTCAAGTTTCTACGACAAGTTTTTCGATACAAAGTGCCCTTGTCTAAGACCAACCAAAAACAAAAAAAATGAATTGTGCCAGCATCGTTCTTTACTAAGGCAGCACTATTGCGCTGCCTATGATACAGAATAATTTCTGTTCGTTTGAAGTTTTAATGTTGGTTCTTAGTTTCAATTGAAAACTTTTTTTTTTATATAATTTCTTATCACGTCCAATCTAGGGGAGATAAGACATCTCTACCCGTATTAAGGAGCTGAACTAACTAGCCGTACGAAAACTGAAGGAAAAAAATAGGTTTAGAGTGAAAAACAAAAATCTAAACACAGTGTCGCTTCTTTTTGTAAAAAAAAAAAAATTAAAATAAAGAAATAGATTTTTAATTCTTTGTTAAAAAAATTAAATTTAGTCACACTTATGAAAGTAGCTCCAGATTAGTAGCTTCGACACAAAAGGTTCACTGAGCGGACTTGTCTGTATTTCGACACACTTGCGGAACATTTTGCTAGCTCAAAAGAAATGTGCCTTTAGGATTGGGGATTTATTTGACCTGTCCCTAAATAAATCGCCACTCATTACTCAGAAATGAGTGGAAATTTCCGAAAAAAAGATCATTTCTTGTGTAGGTACGATACATTTTATTACAAACTACGTTTGTTTCCAGTTCAAAAATTTTAGGAAGAATTACCTGAATTCTCCTACAGAACTGTTTTCATTCATCTTTCTTCCTCTTTGGATGCACAATCTTACGTATGGAGAGAATATTACCGTGGAATTGTCAAATAAATAATTTGAATAAGTAGGTATAACAATAAGTAATCTTTCTATACAACTTTGAGTGGTTCCAGAACCACATGCCTACACTTCTCCAATCACTTAGTGGCAAGGGGTTGGGGTCAGGGCGTAATTTGCTATGAGGCAGAGGGGGCAACCTCCCCTCCCACAACTCAGTTTTCCTCCAGACCTCAATTTGCCCCCCACCTCCCAGCTGTAATTTATTTTTCCTAAAATGTTGTCAAAACTAAGATAAGCCTACATAATTCAAGCATCCACTGAAAAAGGTCAGTTTTCTTTAATATATCTTTACCTATTTTATTACTATACCGCTAGTTTTTCCGTTTTCTCTGCCATTTTCGCTTGATTTGGGAAAACTGGCTCCAACTTTGACCCCCCCTTCCTCCAACAGAATTTTGACAAAATTACGTCATTCGTTGGGGTCATTCGTCATTCGTTGGGGCATATGTCGTTGCAAACCAAGAACCGGATGACCTCTATTCCCTTTTGACTCAAAATACTTGATCAAATACCTTCCTGAGACAAGCTTTAAAAAAATGAGTGTATCATATTTACAAAACAGTAAGATAATCTGGAAATTATCGTATTGAAGGGAGAAAACAATCATAGACAGCACAATAGCGCTGCCTAAGTATAGAACGATGTTGGCACAATGTATTATTTCATTTTATTTTTCTACTTTAGACCAGGGCACTTCGTACCGAAGGAGTTGTCGTAGAAACTTGGAAAAGAGCTCATTCGATTGGAAATTGGAATGGCTAGTGTCCTTTTTAATAGTTGAAAGTGATTGGAAGGCAACTAATACCCCTTCCACGCCCACCATTTCCCCAAACACATCCAATCAAAATTTTGAGATAACGATTTTGTTCAACGTAGCTGATTTCCAGATAGAAATTATGTTTTTCAGGAGGATACTCCCCCCACAGCCCTCAGGACAAAGGTTCTAAGGTATGCCCTGGGGTTATTTAAGGTTTTTATAGAAATCTTTGTCGTAGAAACTTAAAAAAAGGGTACATTCGATTGGAAATTCAAAGGGGTAGTGCCCTTTTTAATAGTCGAAAGTGATTGGAAGGTAACTAACCCCCCTCTCGGGCCCACCTTTTCCCCAAAAACATCCAATCAAAATTTTGAGATAGCCATTTTGTTTTAAGTAGTTGAGAGTTCTTTGATTTTAGATTCTATTAGATTATATCCTAATTTTTATCTCTTTTCTTCATTTAATTTTTGTTTTCAGTTATAGTTATGTTTCCTTATAAATCCCCTATCTCATAAATGTCCTTGTGTTGTTCCAGTATTCCTGGAAATTAGGTCCTTGAGTATGACAACCCCCCCCAGAGCCCTCAGGGCAAGGGCTGTAAGTTATGCCCTGGGGGGCATATATGGTTTTTATAGAAAGCATTGTCGTAAAAACTTCAAAAAGGGCTTATTCGATTGGAAATTGAAATGGCAGGTGCCCTTTTTAATACTCGAAAGTGATTAGAAGCCATATAACACCCCTTCCACGTCCACCATTTCCCTAAACACATCCAATCAAAATTTTGGGACAACCATTTTGTTCAACGCATTTAAAAGTTCTTCGATTTTATATTGTATTAGATTCTATCCTCATTTTTTTATCTCTATTCTTCATTTAATTTTTTTCAGTTATATGTTATGTTTCCTTCTAAATATCCTATTTCATAAATGTCCTTGTCTTGTTCCAGGTTTTTTTTTTTTTTTTTTTTTTTTTTTTTTTTATGTTCTTCTATATGTATGTGCTTTATTGCATGTGCTTTTTTATATCCTTTATAAAAGTTTTTATTTTATTTTGTTGCCCTATAGAAACTCAGCTTCTTGGGCATGTAAAAACCTTACGTTTCGTAATTGTTTTCTTTTAGTATTAATAAATTGATTGATTGATTGGTTGAGCAGGACACTCCCCTCACAGTCTTCAGGGCAAAGGTTATAAGTTATGCCCTGTGAGCATATAAGATGATTTTTAAAAGTTTTGTCGTAGAAACTTGAAAAAGGGCTCATTCGATTGGAAATTGAAACGGCTAGTGCCCTTATTAATAGTTGAAAATGATTGGAGGGCAAATAACCCCTTTTTAGCCCACCATTGCCCCAAGCACATACAATCAGAATTTTGAGATCTGTTAAATGTTTTCACTTTTCTATCTTTAAGAAATTAAAAATCAATTAAGATTTTAAGGAATAAATATCAGCATATGTATATTAAACTGACAATGCAGATTTTTCTTCCGTAAATTCATTTGAATTTTTTTTCAGCAAAGTACAAATTATATTCTGGCTTTTAGAAAGCTTGGGGATTAGAACCCTACTCATAGTAATTTCTGCTCGTTTTGAGTTTGACTCTTATTTATTTTAATTTCTGTTTGTTTTGGGTTTCATTTGTTTATTGATACTGATTTGTGGTAGTTGTATTCTTGGTATATTAAAGATTATTTGATTCTATTTTTGTTCATTTTGGTTTAATGGAGTTCTTTACATTTTGAAAAAACTTATTTTGTTAAAAAGCTTTTTTTAAATTAATAATTGAAAAGAAAACGTACAAGCAGTAACACAAGACACTCTTTTTCAAAGTCGAATGCTGTACCAACATAACCACGCCTATAACTAAGAGATTTGTTATATTACTGTTTTTACCTCAATTGCGTAGCTTAAGGGGTCTTGGAAGAGGAACATACGAGTGGTGTTCTTGCAAACTTCCAGCTACGGGTGTTGAACCATATTTATCACAATGATGATTGTGTTTTATACTTCCAAGCTTTTCTACTTAAGAAGTGACATCAAAAGTATTATTTTTAGTTCTATATCCCTTATATAAATAATAAAACATTTGAATCTATTAAACATAAATTACAAACAGGAAAAAGCCTACGGCTTTTTCTTAATTTCAAAAGTAAGAGACGAACCTCAGAAAATCAGGCAGCTAATTGCATCAAATATGACACCTTACCCTAGAAAAAGCAACTTTTCAAAAGATATTTGTATTATCTTTAATTTTAGTTACTCTATCACCTGGTTTGTTCTTTACTAGGTGTCAGCTATCTCAACAGCCAGGTGTGCAATAATTTCAAAATCTACCAGTAGCAGAACTCCAAAGGATGTCGACACTTTAACAGTACACTAGGGATATGAATGTCTTAGAATTTGTGTAAGGGATACGAAGGGTTAGCAACTCTAATAGTCCACCCGGAAAGGGCTGTCATAGTATTTGTGTAAGGTATACTGCTATGGCCGTCTCTTATTGTGTTAATAGAAAAAAAGAAAAAGCCTATATCTTTTTCTTAATTGGCAAAGTAAGAGACGACCTGGCTACAACCTATGATTATGACGTCATTGATCAAGATTGGTCATAAAATACAGATTGTAGCGGAAAAACTGATTCTTTTTAAAAAATAATTTGTATTAATTACAAACGGTTTTAAACCCCAACAATTTCCTTTAAAATGAGGCATTGAACAACTCTCTACGATGTTCCAGTGCCAAGCTATTTGTGGAAAAGAAAAAGATGCAGTTTATGCAAAAAATCATCAAATAAAGATGGCGTTTATCAGGCAGCTAACTCAGTCCAATATATGCAATGGTACCGCTGCTTAATTTTCCTTTACTAGGTTTTAGCTTTATCTGATGATCGAGCCTTTATGTACTACAACCTACGATTATGACGTCACTGATCAATATTGTACATGAAAAATGAAGTTTCTTACAAAAATGATTCTATTTTAAAAATATTTTTTTTATTGCAAATGGCACTAGATCTAGCAATTTCCTTTAAAATCAGGCATTGAACAATTCTCTACGTTGTTCCAGAGCCAAGCTATCTGTGGAAAAGAAAAAAAAAGAGAAAAAAAGATTCCGTTTAGGCAGAATGCTGTAATAGCTGCCACTTTTCTTAATTTTCAAGCCAATATATTTCCCTTGCTGTTCAAGCCAAGGGATAGAAAGTTTTATATATACGGGTCTCGGACAAGGCAGTTCTAAGGATGTACTTTTGTTTTGATCCGACTCTATTTTTAGGAGTTATGGGCTGTTATATTTATTAACATTGGTTGTGATCGTCTCTTACAAGGTTGCTAGCTACCGCTGCAACCCAAATCACACTTACGGATGGTAAAATTGATAAATATTATATAAATATGAGCAATGATAATATTAGTAGTGATAATCTAAGACTCCAGGGAATAATCCTATAAAGTGACCAGAGCAAGTTGTATTCCGACCAAAAGGTATACAATACTTATGGCACATAATTTATTTCAGGAATTATGCAAATGAGATACCTTTTGATACCTTTATTTATGTAGGTCAATGAATCAAAAATAAAACCCAAATTTCTTAAATGATCAAACAGTTTTTTTTAACAGATCTGATATATTTACATCGAGTGTATTCTTATTAGTCAAAGATAAACTTAAATTTCTTAAATGATCAAATATTTTTAATAAATCAGATATCTTAAACATGTGTATTCCTATTAATAAAAAATAAAACCCGAGTTTCTTAAATGATCAAGTATTTTTTAATGCATCGTATGTATCCTAACCGTATATATTCTTATTAATCAAAAATAAAACTCAAGTTTCTTAAATGATCAAATATTTTTGTATAGATCAGATGTATCAAACCGAGTGTATTCTTATTAATTAAAAATAAAATCCAAGTTTCTTAAATGATTAAATATTTTCTAATAGATCAGGTATATCTTAAGCGAGTGTATTATTATTAGTCAAAAATAAAACTTAAATTTCTTAAATGATCAAATGTATTTAATAAACCAAATGTATCTTAAGTGGGTGTATTCCTATTAATCAAAAATAAAACTCGAGTTTCTTAAATGATCAACTTTTTTTAAATAGATCAGAATTAAAGTCCAAAAAAGTAGAAAAAAATTAAACTTAAAAAAGTGGGAAAAATGGAAGGAGGGACCAAAACTCTGGGGGAGGAGTATTGAGGCCCTTTGAGCTTGGGGTCCTTGATGGCTAATGGCTTCCGTATCATTGCCTAAAATGTAAACGACTTTTGTAAGACGAATTTGTAGTAGATCCAATATTATACCCACTATGGGTGATGTCAAATATATAACAAGCTCAATGCTTGATTTATAAGGATTGTACTGGATTTCCAAGAATTGTTCTGGATCTCTATAGTAAAATTCTTTTCTCGGTGCCTGCGACTTTATTAGTTTCAACTTTATGCATACTCCAAAACCAAACATTGTTTTATATTAGCCGCACTTCTTACTTGGTACTTGTGTATTATAGCGACCATAGTCAAGAAGTGAAGCTAGGTCAATCAGTCAATCGACTTGTAAGGGATGAATATATTCTAATCCTATTCAGACATTTATATGATGTAGCGTGGGTTTCCTCAGACTTACCTTTGGTTGGTAAGCAATTTTAACCCTTTGCCTGTTTTATTAAATTTGAATAAATAAAATATTCTTGTTATTGTCATTTTGTTTTATGCGGATATTCAAATAGTGAGTAAAGATCCTTCAGACCGTTTGAATGCTATGTTATACTGGACGTAATACATAATTTGAGTCATTGACCTACATAAATACAGGTATCAAAAGGTATCTCATTTGCATAATTCTTGCAATAAATTATGTGTCATAAGTATTGTATACCATTTGGTCGGAATATAACCTGTTCCGGTCGCTTTATACGATGTATTCCCTGGAGTATTGGGGTTATCACTACTAATATTCAGTTTATGTTCATTAGTTCTTTAAGTCATCTTGATTATTATAGGGATTTATTTCTTATTAGTCGTCTTTGTTTTGATGAATAAAAGCACACTGTTTAAGATACATACAGTTTTCAATAAAACGCAAATGAGGCAAGAGGTTTTAGACTTTTATGGTTAAGGAAGGGGAAACGGGAAAGTAATTTTTGTTCTTTCTAATTTTGACTTACATGCTCAGCTTCATTTTTACTCGTTTTAAGATTTATTTGAATGGTTTGTATTTGCACCTACTATCTTTGTTTCCTACAGAATCTCAGGAAATTCATGGACCAGGCTGGAATTTTTCTGTCTGATGCAGAGGCCCTTGCTACTGACCTCGTGAAGAAGGCTGACGACGCTTTCAACACTACCCCTGCATGAGGATTAACCTAATCAATCTTTATGTTTTCTATGATCTTTAATTTTAATTTCTGATCGTTTTGGATTTCATCTATTCTTTAATAGTAATTTCTGGTCGTTAAGAGTTTGAACTATTACAGGAGTTTATTTCTGCTGGTATTAATATGATCCTTTACTTTTCTTTCTAAAGCTTTCTGGAAAGTCTTTTTTAATTAGTATATATTAAACAGTAAATCCACATTCATTTGTCTTTTTCAGCAATCTTGATTATGATGGAGATTTTTTTTTCGTTTTAGCTATGGACCTATGATGGTCATCATAATAGTTTTTGTACTGATGTTGCCTACATATCTCAAAGCTTTCTGTACAGAAATACGGTGAAGAGAGTTAAAAAACACGCAAAGTTTCTGCCAACCTTAGCTCTGTCGGTAAAACAGGTTTCATAACACTTTTTGAATAGCGCGGACGTCAGGCCACTATTTGATGATTAAAGCCACTATTTGATGATTAAACAATTCGATAGAATATACAAATTAAAGGATGTTTTTATTTGGTTATTGAAAAGAGTTAAATAAACTTTTCAGAACGAGATTGGTAAAATGATTTATTTTTTGTATCAAGGACTAGCAGATACGAAATATTAATTGGTTGAAAATAATCTTGGTCCACAAGTCTTTTTGTCTGAGAGTTTTTCAGTGATAGTCTCTTATAGTATATAGAAGAAGAAGAAGGATTTATTGAAAAAAAACATATCAACAAAAAATTATTGCTGCCTCCCCTAAAAAGTAAAGCTTGTCCGTGGGGGAGGTAGAGAAAACAAAATCCTTAAAACAAAGAACACTTGGCCACCGACACCACTAATACCATCACACTAAACAATAAATACAAAATAATATCATATATTATACTTCCTTTGGGAACATCATATCAACAAAACCCCCGCAATAAATAAATCAATTAATCAGTCAAAACTCATATTCAGCAAAAAGCAGTTCCTTAATGATTTTTCTAGAAATATTGGGGTCACCAATAGTCTTAATATCACTATTCAAACTATTCCATTTCCGCGTACCTCTATAAATAACAGAAAACATGAACGGGAAGATATACCTCTAGGTACACAGAAGTCCGCGCTACCCCTTGTATCATGAGAATGAACAGTAGACCTAATGGACAATAAATCACCAAAACAACGAGGCTGAACATTCTGCTGCAGTCCAAAAATAAACCACAATACATAGAATTCACGAAGGCCTGCAGCCGGGAAAATTTTTAAAGTTGGGTAAATTTCTCGAACAGACATACGTGGAGAAATACCGACTAAAATTCTTACTGCATGATTTTGTAGAACTCTTATTGGTTTTAGGGTAGAAGAAAAAGTAGAGAGCCAAATACTTGAACAATAAAGTATATACGGGTGTATTAAAGAAAAATAAAGATGGCGAAGGAAAGACTTAGGAAAACAATGTTGGAGTTTCTTCATTATACCGAGATTTCTTGCCAGAATTTTTCTAGTTAAAGTAATATGTTCCTTAAAAGATAGAGTTTCATCTATTACAATCCCAAGGTATTTAAAAGACGCAGTCCGTTTTATAACGCCATTGGGCATATCTAATTCCTTGATCCATGGGTAAAAGTTTGATGACCGC
This sequence comes from Artemia sp. Qi Xiang Cuo, assembly GCF_049724085.1. Classification (NCBI taxonomy): domain Eukaryota; kingdom Metazoa; phylum Arthropoda; class Branchiopoda; order Anostraca; family Artemiidae; genus Artemia; species Artemia sp. Qi Xiang Cuo. Next base: position 49,084,076 of record NC_142806.1, read on the forward strand.
GAGAAAATAATAAAGTTAGACTTAGCCATGTTAATCCTTAATTTATTTACCCTCAGCCATGCTGTAATTCTATTAACTGATTCCTTCATCGAAATCTGTAGCAGATCCGCTGTCTTAGCTGTGCTAATGGCTGTAGTGTCATCAGCAAAAAGTGAAACTGTTTCATTAGTCGGGTTTACCGTTAGTTCATTTATTCTATAGCAAAAATTATTCAGACAATTTGGTAAATCATTAATAAATATCAAGAATAATATAGGACCGAGAACTGATCCTTGCGGAACACCTATTTCGATACACTTTTTTTCGGAAGAAGAATCATTTAGTTGGACATACTGATAACGATTACTTAAAAAACTTCTTAAAAAATTTAAGGATTTACCCCTCAAACCATACACCTCACACTTCTTAAGTAGAAGTGCATGATCCACAGTGTCGAAAGCTTTCATCAGATCTAAAAATATAGCACCTATTTTGAAACCTTTGTCTAATACATCATTAATAATAGTTGTCAAATAAATCATCACCTGTTCCGTTGTCCTTTTTCAACGGAACCCAAATTGTGTCTCTACCAGTAACTTATGATCCTCCAAAAAACTCATCATTCTAATACTAAAACACTTCTCTAAGACACGGGAAATAATGGGTAAAACAGATATCGGTCTATAGTTTCCTGGGTCATTTTGAATACCACCCTTATGAATTGGGGGGATACGGGCAACTTTAAAACAGTCTGGGAATTTTCCTTGACGAAAACCCTCATTAATTAACCCACATAAAACTTCAGATATAACAGGAAAAATATATTTAAGTATTTTTAAAGTAATGTGATAGCTACCAGATGAATTACTACGCAACCCATAAATATTTTTTTTAATTTCATCAACTGTTAGAAGTCTAAGGTGAAGAGATACATCAGTTGGGTCCCTCAGTAAGGACTCGAACGTTGGATCACCACTATCAGGTACAACTGACATAGCTAAATTCAGACCAATATTCAAAAAATAACTCTGAAATTCATTGCATATGTCCTTTTCAGATTTCAAAGTCTTTCCCATTACGCTAACTAATTCATCAGGTACACCATTTATTTTTAATCCAATCACTTCTTTTATTAGTCCCCAGGTTTTCTTAGGGCATCCTTCGACCTCCTTAAACTTTTTCTCAAAATATTTCTTTTTTTCATTTCTTAAAATTGTATTCAACCTATTTCGATAAGTTTTATATAATTGCTTATTTTCTTGTGTGGGGTTAATTATTTGAGCTCTAAACAATTTATCTCTTACATTTATTTGCTTCAAAATCACAGGACTAATCCAAGGTTTTTTACTTGAGTGCTTTCTATTAAACGGTTTCAATATGACTACTTGACTTATCAAACTCTGTAACTTTTCATAAAATAAAACAAATTTTGAATTAGCGTCCTGAACATCGCCTAGAACATCGTACCAATCCACCTTTTCTATATCATTTTTAAGTTTTACCATCGCACTTTTACTGATCACTGGAATCCTTGATTTTTTGCCTTTAACCCCCTTCGTGACAGTTCTAAAGCTAGCGAAACTCCAAAGTGGTGAGATACATCGTTGATAAGGACCCCGGGAAGACTCAAGGGTACATTAGAAAGGATGTTATCCAGAAGCTTGGCTGATGTTCCCGCAATTCTTGTAGGGATATTTACACAAGGATGAAAGCCATTAGATAAACTTGTATTAATAAATTCAGTGCTAGCAGATGACTGATCTATAAGGTCAATATTAAAATCCCCCATAATAAAACATGGCATAGAGTTAATTGGAAGTTTCATTAATTGTTCTTCAAATAGGTCCATAAAGTCTTGGAGCAGGCTCTGTGGAGGTCTATGTGCTACAACGATACCAAAATTCAAATTCTTTCTAGTTATATGTAAAACAAAACACTCGCAAACTTTCTCTCTATATATTGTAAGATCGTCTCTTATTGAAACCTTATAATCAGCCTGAATGTAAGCTGCTAGGCCTCCATGTTGGTAATACTCGCAATTTCTTACATATATATTATAACCAGGGATATGTAGTAATTGCGAGTTATTATCATTTAACCACGTTTCAGTTAAAGTGATCACCTGAAAGACTTTAGTATTTATTAAGATTTTATAGATTTTGTTTTAATGAAAGTGCTGCTGTCCCTCTTAGCCCTGCACCCTTTATGCCATAGTTTGACTTTACGCACAAAACTTGAAGAACAAATGCTTTAAGTTTGCGGCCGAGCGGGCAAAAAAAGTGACAGTTCTGGCCTCTCTTGCTTCTGGGGGAAAATCTTAATTAGTGCCCTTCTGTTTCCCAAAGTATTTCCAGGTCAAATTTTCAGAGAATTTTCATCTATTAACCAAATCATTTTCAATTTATCAATTAATCGAAGATTTTTTTTTATTTATTATTTATTTATTATTATTGATTATCATTATTTAATTATTATTTTTTAGTTTTTATTAATAAATGATTAATTAATTGTTTTTATTTATCAACTACACCCTCTACTTTATTTTAATAAAAATAAAATTCCAAAAATTAGAAAATCATTATAACTGTTAGGTTATTTATTCGAAATTTTGCGCCCCTAAAATTTCCGAGTCCAGTCTTTTCCCTAAAACCACTTCTGAAAAAGTCTTATTTTTTTTTTGTTTTTTTAGGTTCAACTAAAACACTAATTAAATTACCTTTCTACATTAATGAGCATGACAATTTTCCTTTTTCCCAACTCTGACGAGGTATTTAAAAAAAATTCCTCTTTTTGGCACTTCATCCTGCAATTACTCATTAATTCGTCTTTAACTGACTACAACTTTCTGGAAAAATGTAGAATCCTTGATGTCCTTGAAGTCCTTGAATCCTTGAATCCTTGAAGTCCTTAAAGAATCCTTGACTACAGAAATTTGCTAAAACCGCAATATTAGTAAACTCGTGTCTTCAAACGTTTTGTCTTTTCTGACTAACCAGTTAAAAGTTTGCATCTGGTTTTCGAAATGCTTACAATATAACCTTTCTTATATAAAAAAAAAATTTTCTTCCAAAATGTTCTGAAATTTTTGAAATCTTTAATCTTTAAAATAATTAGAAATTATATATTTAGTAATACTTATGGAATAATTAATCTTGTTCATATTTACTTTATAAATCTTGAAATCTTTTTCCCTTTTGAACCCAGAAAATACTTGTGAGGAACTGAAATTCCAGAGATGGTGTAACAGTGTTACAATCTTGTAATGTTGTTAAGAAAAACAATAATAAAAATAAGCCGCAATAGGAAGAATAATTCTTAGAGAAAAAAACCCCTAAAACTACTAATATCGAACAGTTTGTGGTAACAAACTGTAAGTAAAGAGCGACGCGACTCAATAGTAACCAAAACTCTTAAAATTGTATTAAGATTTTAAGGAATAAATATCAGCGTATGTATATTAAACTGACAATGCGTATTTTTTTCAGTAAATTCATTTGAATTTTGTTCAGTAAAGTACAAATTATATTTTGGCTTCTAGAAAGCATAAGGGTTTTCAACCCTACTCGTATTAATTTCTTATCGTTTTGAGCTTGACTTTGTTATTTATTTTAATTTCTGTTCGTTTTGGGTTTCATTTATTTATTGATAGTGGTTTGTGGAAGTTGTATGCTTAGTAGATTATATGATTTTATTTTGTTCATTTTTGGTTTAATGGAGTTCTTTGCTTTAAAAAAAAAACTTATTCTGTTGAAAAGTTTTTTTGATTAATCAAACAGGAAAGTTTGATTATTTTACTGCTTATGCTTTTTTCGTCTTGGAAATAACATCTATTTTCTCAGAGGTAAAATCAAACAGTTCTTGGTAACAAACTGTAAGTAAGGAGTGACTCGGCTCAATAGTAACAGGAACCCTAAAAAAAGAATTTTCATGGAAAAAAGAGCACGGATAAGTGTTTGTTTGTTTGTGTTGTTTTTATTTATTTTCAACTGTAGTTCCTCACACGAAAAGTAAAATATTGCCAACTATTTTCTCCATGGAGAAAGATATTTTTTGTATGCACCCACTAGAAAAAGACGTACCTGAAAAAATATTGACGGCGTGTGCGTGCTGTTACTGCACTCTTCGTAATAGTCATCACTGTTAATTGTGTCATTACTATTACACACTATAACGGAAGGGTCCGTTATATTAAACGCTTCAAGTTCCATTAACAGCCACTAGAAGAGGCACAGAAAGGATGTTTTCGCTGGAATTACATTATAACCTCTGTTTAAGATGTGTGTGTCAAGCCTGAAACTAGAAAGAACCAGGTAAGTTTAAGTGAGGATACCTATAGGGAGGGGCTTCCGGCAGCTGTATCCCCTTCCCATTCACTAGAAGACTAAAATTTTACAAAAAATGTATAATTTTGTAATATTGGTTTTCGTGTGGGAGCAAAATTTCAAATGTAGATCAAATTTAACTGTCAAGTATCTTCTTTTGCCTTTAAATTTTGATAAGGCCATTGTGCATTCAGATCGGTAATTTCAAAGCCTTGGATTTTGACATTTTGAGCTTCGAGCTCCAGACTGCAGACCAATTTCAGACTGAGATTAGGTCATTTTGCAAGCCACTTGTTTATTCCACAGCCTTCTTAAAGTCCTCTAATGTCATAACAAGAATGTCAAACTATGATCGAATAACGAATGACCAGGCTAGTTCTACTGTTTTCAGGGTAAGTAAGGGCAAACTTTAAAAAATAACAATGCGCAAAATTATTTTTAAATATAAAGAATTATGGGAGAAATTGTAAAAATCTGATGGTGTCGGAGGGAGGAGATTCTAAGGTCAGACACCCCACTCCTACCTACTAAAAGGCCTTTCGAGAAAGCTAAAAATTTTCTGTAGCTTCTTAGTCGATTAAACGGTCTTATGCGGGCTCTTTAATTGACTAAGGGGCAATTAATGCATGAGAACATTTTACCATCTTATCTTGTGACAATTACAAAAACTTGTGGCTAGTATGGTGACACAGTTAAGTAGTCACCAATCGTGGTTCAACTTTTGGTTCAGATTTAAATCTAGATACCAAGACATAAGTAAGAGTGGCAAAGGAGAATGATGTCTTCGTCTTCTGAGAACAGTATTTCGCGAGCCTCAGATCAGCCACCTCACCAAAACAAAAGTTTGCTCTGAATCGGTAGTGAGCGCTATTCTGCGCTCGTCAGAGACGTGTCCCATGACTCAAACCCAGACGATGAAAGTAGATGCTATTCAGACGAAACACCTCCGCGACATCAAACATTTTAGCTGGTTCAACAAGGTAAAGAACTTGGAGATTCTCCGGTCCTTTAAATTGCCAAATCCTAGGCGACGCTTGCTTCCAGTTGAAGAATACAACTTCAGACTTTTCAGTGTTGCACTGAAGACCTAGTTTTGCATACTCAGATTGTAGCGTTGCGAAAATCTCGCTTTTGCGCTGGATAGTGCAGCTCAAATTCAGAATGTCGTCTGCATAACATACGAGAGATAAATCAAGACCGGCAAAGATGAATACCTTTTTCGACATTGACAAAAATATTAGGGGTTGGTGCGTAGACTTGAGAGCCGTCAACTTTAGCTCATGGGTGAAGTATTAGGTGAACTTTAAGACGATAATACAAGTCTTGAAGGGCTCTGATATATGAGGGGCTCACTCCACGTTTTGCTTCTTGGAGTAGCATAGTGGCGTGAATCAGAGAGTCGAACGCTTTACGAGCATCATGCCCAGCCAACACGAGAGTTTCACCTGATGCATTAGCACCGATCAATGCGTTCGTGACAACCGACAAAGCGTGGGCACAACCGAGACGTGGCTTGAATCCAAATTGGTAAGGTGGAACATAGCATTTCGCGTCCAGATGGTTAATGAACAGAAGTTCAAAAAGCTTACAGAAGGTATTAGCCACTGTTAAAGGGCGGAAGGACGAGCACTGGGTAGCGAGTATACCTTTTTTTGAAATTGGAGTGAGATCTCCGATTGAGAAAGAAGACGGTACAACTCCTTGGGTAACAATCATCTGCATCAAAAGAGCAATATGGTTTACCAGCAGCTCACTTCCATGCAGAATGTGAAGAGCGCTCATTTTATCGATGCCAAAAGATTTCTTACGCTTTAAGCGTTGGATTGCTCATAGTACAGAATCAACTGAAACAACATAATTGTCGGTTGGACAACTAGACAGAAATTTATCAAGGTTATCTTCATATTCGGACTGTAGGGCGGTATCTGGTGGGGAAAATTCAGCAGAGAAGTATAAAGTCCATTAGGAATCAGGAATAACTTGAGCAGGTAAGCGGGCCCAAGGAGGATCTCTTGATACATTTCTCCAGAAGGAAGGTTGGGACAGAGAAGCTTGCTGGGATGTCTCTTCAACTATCTGGTTCATTTGGAAAGGTAGTTTTTTTGCAAACTTTCTTTTGGTAGAAAGACGAATTTCAGAAACCCGGCCAGAGCGAGGACGGTCATACTGGAACCACAAATGGTACCAAAATTTGGATTTTCTCCAAGCTTCAACTAGGCTCGGATTACTGGACCAGTGCTTTGTGACATCCCGACGTATACGTTTAAGAGGTATAGCGGCTTTTTCTGCGCTTCGCAGAGCATTGCAAATTTGTGCAAGATAGATATCCAGCAACACCCGTGTTTCATTTGCATCAACTTGCGGATTTTCCTTGAGCAGCTGGAACGGAACATGAATTTTATGTAGGACAGAATTAGTAACTACAGCAAAAAGATCATCTTGGATGTTTTCCCAATCCCTGTAAAATTGGGTGTGGGCTGATGTGGTTGTGTGGCAGAAGTAGACTGAGCAGAGGGACAATAAATAGATGCAGATATTGCAGGTGGTCTGATAGTTGGAAATCAGTAACGACTTGAACAGGTGACACTTGGAGATTTATAGAAAAAACTGCATGGTCAAGGTTCGACACGTGGCTTGAATGATGTATTGTGTAATCAAGATCTTTCGGCAATATGCTAAGCCAATCGTCAAAAATGCCAGACAAAATAGAAGTACGCAATAACGAGGCGTCAGTTAAATTACAGTTAAAATCTCCTATAATAATGCAACACTTACCGAACAGGCGAATTTTTAAAAGGCAAGACCCTAGTTTCTCACACGCAGAAGTAAATGAAAATTCCGATCGGTCACTGCGGTAATCTGTCGGGAGATAAATGTTTACAATAACATACTCTTTTACACGGACAGCAAGAAAAAAAAATCACATGAATCAAAAATACTCGACTGGCACGAGGTCCTAACAAGCATCGGAATACCACCCGAGGGGCGGCCACTGGAAGCGGATCGTTAAGCAGGCATCGAATAGCTAGTAAAAGTATTGTCAATTTTCAGAAGGCCTAAACTATGACTCGCCAAAAAATGCTCTTGCAAGCACAATACGTCACAATTCGAAAGCAAACCTTTTATCACAGGAATTTTGACTAAAAGTCCACCATTAATATTCCACGAAAGTACAGCTTGCGTAGTAGTAGACACATCCATGTCATACCATGGGCTTTGCTAGTTGACTGTTGTTATTAGGACACTTTACACTGTAACAAGTATGGCCGGTAAAATTACATTCTAGACAGAAAATTTCTCCCGAGCACGGAGAGGCACTGTTTGAGGTGGGACCGCATGATCCACAGCGAGTTCAGAGGGCCCGATTAGAGCACTGCGAGGCCAGATGCCCAGTCTTATGACACGAGAAGCAACGCTTTGGGAGATATACTTGTAAGACGGGTTTTCCAATAAATAATAATAATAAATGCTTGTGCTGAATGCTTTTCGTAGCCAACTTTCACAGAAACTTTCAAGAACTGATTCAGGTTTTGTTTTAACCCAAAGTAGACCTTGAACACTCGAGACTTTCTGCACTGTGAAATTTTCACGCAATTTGGTAAAAGAGATTTCACTTGATTCTCATCGTATTCGATCGGTACGCCTTTCAGGATCCCTATAAACAGTGAGGATTTCACATTTAGCGAGATACCTGAGGTACTGTTTTTAGCATTCTCGGCAATTTTGTTCGCTGCACGCTTTGACTTAACAATAAGTTTCCATTCAATATATATATATATATATATATATATATATATATATATATATATATATATATATATATATATATATATATGTATATATATATATAACGGTAATAAACAGAACCGTTTCATGAAGTTGAACGACTCCCTCTCTCTCCCCAGTGAGCTCAACCTCTTCTGAAATAGAATCCTGGCTAGGCTATAGCAAGAAAATGTATACACTACTAACACAGGTTTCGAAGACTTATGGTGACAAAATTCCCATGACAATATTACAGTGTTGATACTTCCGATTTGTTTTTCACATAATCCATACGCTGATTTTCTCACCAAAGCACTAGAAAAATGACTGTATCCAATAAAAAAAGTCGCGCGTCCAAACGGAGAATGAATACTAGCATAAATAACAACAAATTATGAAATTTGACCAAGTCATACATTGAATATCTATGAGATGTTATGACGACTTTTATATTACCGCTTATTGTGAAATTTTGGAATATGCAGCTTGAGAAAAGAACCACTATTTCTTGCGAGTTTCTTGACTATTATTAACTAATTGATTATTTAATTTACAGTGTTTATATTATATATCTTTATATGTTTAATAAGTGCACAATTAATTTCGCACACAAAATTTCGTTTTTTTAAGAATTTTGTATACTATTGGACCGAGTAGCTCCTTACTTAAAGTTCATTTACACGAGCTGTTTGGTCACTTTGATTGCAATAAACGTAATTAGTGGGTAATTTCAAGCGTTTAATTTACTGATTGCCTTCCATAACTCTCAAACTGAGAATTTTATTGCTCGAACCAATTGCGCATCAACAAGTCTTTCCATTTTTAGGCATTGTGAAATATGTATTTTATTATTCTATTCCTATTGCCTTTGTATTAGAGTAGTCGTTCTTGAAGTATTGAGGAAAACTCAAATTTTAGCATCAATAGCGGGGGTTGAGGGGAGGAGGCAGCCTCATTTTATGTAGGATAGGTTTTGTTCTTTTTTTAAGTTTCTGTGTCTCTCTTTACATATATTAATTAAAAAAAAATTTACGTAAAAGAATGTTTGAAAAGAAAATTATAAGAAATTTTAAACTTAAGATCAGCAGATAAAAATGCCTTTTAAAATTCAAACTTAAAACTACCATAAATTACTACTAAAGAATAAAGGAAACCCAAAACAAACCGAAATTAAATAAACAATCATAGCAAAAAACATACAACAAGCAATAATATAAATGAATAAATAGATCTTAAAGCGAGTAGTGCTTAGATTGAATATGAAAATCAAGCTTAAAACGAAAACAAATATTTCGCTATTAAAGTATAAATGAAACTTAAAACGAACAGAATTTAAATAAACAATCAATGCGAACAAACAATATATATTAATGTAAATGAATAAATAAATCTTAAAATAAGTGAAACTTAAATTGAATATGCAAATCAAGTTTGAATCGAATAAAAATAACTACAAACAAGAGTTTGGGTATCGTCTCACTGTAGAGGCCTAAAACCTACTGCGTCATTGGCGCTTTACTGAAAACAATTCTTTGAAATATTTTCACTTTTATAACTTTAAGAAATCCAAAATTAATTAAAATTTTAGGGAATAAATATCAGTATATGTATATTAAATTGACAATGCACATTTTTTTTTCAGTAAACTCATTTGAATAATTTTTTTTTTAGTAAAGTACAAATTATATTCTGGCTTTTAGAAAGCATAAGGGTTTTGAACCCTACTCACATTAATTTATGCTCGTTTTGAGTTTGACTCTAATATTTATTTTAATTTTTGTTCGTTTTGGGTTTCATTTATTTATTGATACTGATTTGGGGTAGTTGTATGCTTGGTAGATTATATGATAGTCCGGACGCCAGGTCTTGAAAATGTGAACCATACCAAGACGGAATGGGGCTGCTACGAGAATTATCCTACCCTCCACCCCCCTAAATTGACCATGCGGATTCAAAAATACCAATGGGACTTGCTTGCGAGTGGTGGAACCCTCTGAAACTTGACATTTTATTATATTTTGGTGTTTCAGACAAGAAAATGTACGTTCCGCAAAGATTGAGGTGCAGTTTTCCGCTCAAATAGAAATGTCTAGAACCTTTCTTTACTTTTCTTTGAAAAACTTACTTTTCGGAAAGTTTTTTTTTTAAATTAATTTTTGTTCGTTTTTGATTGCCAAAAGTTTCAAGTTTCTATGGCATGGGGGTTGGAGGTGCTTACTGTCCGATTATTCTTGACTTTAAAAAACAGATCTAGAAATTTCAATTTAAATTGAATGATGCTTTTTTCAAAGTCTATACGATAACCTCTTTGATAAAAACCTTATATATGAACAATAGACAGCTTGCATAACTTGTGGACAGCGATTGACATTAATGAATGGATTGAAAAAATACCTCCAATAAGGGGGGTTTAGACCATTTCACTTGCTGACACAAAGGGATTACGACTGTTTGGAATCGACCTTAATAAGAATTTATGAGCCAAAGCAATTTTGCATCTATCACAGAGTATGTATTTTAACCTTATAATTGGATAATTATAATAGATTTCCTATGTGTTCTTCCCATACAAAACCCCTTCCCATATGTTATAAACCCCCCTTAATAAGTTATGCCCCAGGGCATAACTTACAACGCCGACCCCTGGGCCCTGGTGGGCTGTGTCGACACCGGAGTTTTTTGTTATCAGAACTTTAAACTATTTTAACGAAATGTCTATCTCAAAATTTTTATCTGATGCATTTAGGACGTGGAGGAGGGAGAGGGGCTAGTTGCCCTTCAATCTCTTTTCACTGTTAAAAAGTGAACAAGAACTTTCAATTTTTAATCGAATGAGCCCTCTCTAAAGTTTATACGAGCATCCCTTCCATAAGAAATAATATGAAGGATTCGGAGGATCCTTAAATTACAACCCTCGCCCTGAGGGCTTTGGGGGAGTTGTAATCCTCAAAGACCTAATTTCCAGAACTTAAAACTACGTTTCATAAAATAGCTGTCTTAAAATTTGGATTGGATGTGTTTGGGGAAAAGGTGGGCGTGAGAGGGGGGTTAGTCGCCCTCAAATCACTTTTGGCTATTACAAAGGGCACTAGCCCTCAGAATTTACAATAGAATGAGCCTTTTTTGTAGTTTCTACTACAACGCCTTCTATAAAAACCTCATATGCCCCAAGGGCATACCTTAAAACCCTATCCCTGAGGGTTTTGGGGAAGTGTCCTCCTCAAAAATATATTTTCTATCAGTAGATCAACTATGCTGAACAAAATGGCTATCTCAAACTTTTGATTGGATGTGTTTTGTGGAATGCTGGGCCTGGGGGGCCTAGGTACCCTCAAAGCCCTTTTGACTATTAAAAATGTTATCAGCTCTTTAAATGTCAAATTGATAGTCTCAGATTAAAAGTTTCTAAGAAGACGTCTTTTATAAAAACCTCGTATGCCCCCAAAGCATAATTTAAAACCCTTGGCTTGAGGGTTGTGAGGGAGTGTCCTCCTCAAAAACATATTTTCTATATGGAAATCAACTACACTGAACAAAATGGCTATCTCAAAAGTTTGATTGGATGTGTTTGGGGAAATGATTGGCGTGGGGAGGGCTAGTTGCCCTCCAATCACTTTTGACTATTAAAAAGGGCACTAGCCCTTTAATTTGCAATAGAATTAGCCTGTTTTGAAGTTTCTACGACAACGCCTTCTATTAAAACCTTATATGCCTCCAGGACATAACTTAAAACTCTTGCCCTGAGGGTTGTGGGGAGTGTCCTCCTCAAAAATATATTTTAAATCTGGAAATCGACTACGCTGAACAAAAATGGCTATCTCAAAATTTTGATTGGATGTGTTTGGGGGAATGATTGGCGTCGGGGGGGGGGGGGGCTAGGTGCCCTCAAACCAATTTCAACTATTAAAAAGGGCACTAGCCCTTTAATTTCCAATCAAATGAGCCCATTTTGAAGTTTCTACGAAAACACCTTCTGTAAAAACCTTATATGCCCCCAGGGCAGAACTTAAAACCCTTGCCCCGAGGGTTTTGGGGGATTGTCCTCCTAAAAAACATATTTTCTATCTGAAAATCAACTACGCTGAACAAAATGGCTATCTCAAAATTTTGATTGGATGTTTTTGGGGTAATGATGGGCGTGGAGGGGGCTAGTTGCCCTCCGATCACTTTCGACTATTAAAAAGGGAACTATCCCTTTGAATTTCCAACCGAATGAGTCTTTTTTGAAGTTTCTACGACAACGCCTTCTATAAAAACCTTATATGCCCCCAGAGCATATCTTAAAACCCTTGCCCTGAAGGTTCTGGGGGAGTGTCCTCCTCAAAAACATATTTTCTATCTGGAAATCAACTACGCTGAACAAAACGGCTATTTCAAAATTTTGATTGGATGTATTTGGGGAAATGATGGGAGTGGGGGGGCTAGTTGCACTCCAATCAGTTTCGACTATTAAAAAGGGCACTAGCCCTTGTGGTTGTGGTTGTGGGGGAGTGTCTTCCTAAAAAATATATTTTCTATCTGGAAATCAACTACGCTGAACAAAATGGCTATCTGAATATTTTGATTGGATGTGTTTGGGGAAATGATGGGCGGGGGGGGGGGGGGAAGGGGGCTAGTTACACTCCAATCACTTTAGACTATTAAAAAGGGCACTAGCCCTTTGATTTCCAATTGAATAAGGCTGTTTCGGAGCTTCTACGACAATCGCTTCTATGAAAGCATTTTTAGCCCCCGCGTCATAGTTTAAAACCCTGGTCCTGACGATTGTGGGGGATTGTCCTCTGTAAACTTATGTTCTATATCTGGAAACTAACTACAGTGAACAGGATAGCCGTCTCAAAATTTTGATTGAATGTGTTTGGGTAAATGATGGGCGTGGGGGGGGGGGGGGGTTAATTGCCCTCCATTCATTTTTACTATTAAAAAGGGCACTAGAACTCTCGATTTCCAATCGAATGAGCCCCCTTTGAAGCTTCTACGACGACCCCTTCCATATGAAGTGCCTCTGGAAAAAAAAATAAATAAAAAATTGGAGCCGTATGGCCTTTACTATAGGCAACGTTACAGCGTTGCCTCTGATATATATATATATATATATATATATATATATATATATATATATATATATATATATATATATATATATATATATATATATATATATATATATATATATATATATATATATATATATATATATATATATATATATATATATATATATATATATATATATATATATATATATATATATATATATATATATATATATATATATATATATATATATGTATATATATGTATATATATATATATATATATATATATATATATATATATATATATATATATATATATATATATATATATATATATATATATATATATATATATATATATATATATATATATATATATATATATATATATATATATATATATATATATATATATAGTCGGTGCAGATAATAATAGTCAGCGTTGTCAGTCAACCATTTCGGTTTAATACAAGGTATGATAATAAGTTAGGTTAGGTTCGAATGGGTTTGGCTAGGTCAGGTTAGATTGGGCTAGGTTAGGCTAAGTTAGGTTTTTAACCCATTTCTGATATTTTTCGCGAAATTTAAACTAACCTAACATAAATTAACATAACCTAACTTTAACTCTTACCATCACAGCTTTCGTAAGACTGAAAAAGCTGACTCGCCGAGTTAATTGTTTCCAAGCAGAAAAAAAAATTCAGACATTCACCGGTGAAAGTCGACATTAGCAAGATTTAAAACACTCACGGTAACATCTTCATATATTTACTTCCAAGGAAGGGAGGTCAGAGGTTATATCCGTATTTCTTTATGGTTATGTTATGGTTTAGAGGCTATGCTAGGAATCGGCACTTTGCAGTGGCATGATCTCTTTTGTTACTCATAAATAGTGGCTATATCTTTAAATTTTCTTTCGAATTAGCCTTCTTTCAACTGTCTGCCATTAATTGTTCGATTATATGACTTCTCGAAAGAAAAAACAAAAACAAACATGCCCTAGTGTTTGTTTTTGACAAACCACCCTTCTCTCGAAAAAAAGAAATTTTTTTTTTTTTTTTTTATAGTAGTTTTAGCACTCGCTTGAACCTTGAATTTCATTTCATAATTTGCATCACGATCGCACACTTTGTTGGGCAGTCTTTTACCCCTTTCTTTATATTATGAAAATTTTCATATGCAAAATACTTTTGATGAATGAACTTTAGATCAATTAATTTAGAATATTTGGCATCCCTATAAAAAGTGGATTCTATTAATGCATCTATTGCAATAAAAACTTTTTGAGTTTCGGGTGGCTCTTTACTTATAGTTTGTTACTACAATTAAGTTTCATTATGTTTAATTTAGAAACTCTCTTGAATGTGAGAGACGGGAGGGGTTTATTTTTTATTATTATTATTATTATTGTTATTATTATTATTTTATTATTATTATTATTATTTTAGTAGATTCCTGTCCGTGTGGTCTAATCTATCAGTTATGCTAATCTGCTTTCTAGTCAGTTATGTTTTTAACTTAGGCATTCGATAGTACATAACTTCGGTATTCTCACTTGGATTTAAATTTAAATCATTAAAACATGTTTAATTTATTTGAAATAACTATGTTACTGGGTAAGACGAAAATGATTTGGAAATTAGCATAAGCGCAATTAAACTGAAGTCAGATGCCGAAAGATGTCGAAAGGACGAATGCTTGTCATAGGTAGCTTTTTGGCTACATACTTATTGTGCGACGAGGGGGAACCTCTAGAGCTTGATGCACCAAAATTTGGAAAAACCTCAATTGAAGTCTTGTCCCTTGTTTTTTTTTATTTGAAAGTGTGGAAGAGGTATTAGAATATTATTTCAACTTTTTTAAACGGCTATTGATCAAAACCTACAAAGTTATAATCGTTTTTTTTCAACACCATTCTTCAAATCTTTTTCGAGAAATTTTTTTTTCACTGGAAAAACACCTAAGATCTATGGGCCACTCAATATGTATTTCATAAAACCCAAAATTCAGGATAAACCTTTATTTTTAAAATCACTTCTACTGTACCTACTTTGAACTTAATTTATTTCGTAAGCAAATTTGTATTTTGTTTGATGAGTTACGGCTTTAAATATGTTTAGATGTTTATCTATAAGAAGTACTAACTTTTGACAGCTAATATTTGTATTAAAAGCTGATAAACTGAGATGCAAAGACGTCTTAATGGCAATTCGGGCCTCAAGACAAGGGAGTAAACTGGGTCCTTGCAGGGTTGCTTTATTTAGCATAAAATATCAAGTACAAAAGGGCCTCTAAACTTCCAGGGTCCCAAAGTTTGTTGGGATCCCAGACAAGTTGCTTTTGAGTTCATATACCATGAAGGCCTTGTTGCGATAGACAGAACATTTTACACAAAGTCTGGCTTATATACCTTTTGATTGACATTTGAAGTATGAGTAAGTGTTAAGTATCCGCTAGCATTCGTACACAAGAGTTAAAAGACGATTGAACGATGGAAAGTGAGATATTTCTCAGAGAGATTTTTCCCCTTGCACATGCGATAAATACAAACTCCTGAAGGTTCCTGAAATCCTGAAGGTTAATCATTAGGATATGCTGGAAAACTTCATTATATTCTTATTTAAAGCAGCTTTTATGACAGTTTTGACAAGCAACAAAGTTGTTGATGGGTGTATTACACTGAGTTCCGATGGATTTGTTTTCTTCGACTTTTTTTCTGAGTGCAAACAGGGGTTAACACATTATCATAGAAGCGACAATACAGATAACTTCATATTAAGTTGGTCAATTGTGTCCTTTTTAACGCACTGTTCGCTCTTCACGGAAATGTTAATTTGGTTACAGCCATAGCAGTCAGAGATTATATCTAGCAGACATCTGCCCCTTAACCAAGTTAAAGTTTAAGGCCCAAATGCCCCCCTCCATTCAATATCATCTCTCAAAGTTTCAACTTGATCACCTAACTCATTCCCAAGACACTATAGATGCATCTCGATAACCTGGGTGCACATGAAGTCTTTTAATTTAGCTCTACCCTCTCTCTGCAAATCATAGGCCTCCTCTTCAACTCTGCATCCACTTCAAACCTCCTCTTCAACATTCATTGAATTTTCAACTTGATACCCCTTCCCGTTCCCGAGATATTGTTGCCCATAGTTTCTTTTGATTTACTTCACTACCTATGTGTGCACAGAAAATAAGTCCCATAGGAGATTACAGCGCACAAACGTTTTTGTGGGCAAGGAAAAAAATGCTTTGTGGGCGAGGAAAAATAGGCCCGTTTGGCGTTTCCAAATTTGGATCAAATATCAGATGAGCTCCAAGGTGCCAGGTAACAGAAAAAAGGCATAGGAGAGGGACTATTTGCCCTTTTAGCCCACAAAAAGGGCGTTACAACTTTCAATTCCTAATCAAATCAGCCTCCTCCATTCGAAATGCCCGAGGAAAAAAAGTTTTTTTGCCCTTTTCTTGTCCTTTGTTGGCCCCGTTTGGTTAGGACCCATTTTTTAAATCTTGATTTCTGCATCGAGTTCCGCTTAGCCAAAGAATTTAAGAATACAAGTTTCATTCCGATCGGGAAAAAAATTGCAAGTCTTTTATTGGTCCTTTTTTTGTCCTGTCCCAGAACAATCTTTTTGCATATTAAGCTCCTCTTGGACCAAGGACTTATAGCTGTAAGTTTTTCAACGATCAGGGACAAAACTTATTGCCCCATTCCCGGGCCCTCTAGACCCTTTCTTATTTTCCCAACAATACATTTCATCCTTTTGACACAGACAACCTTCTTTGAATGTCTGGAGCCGATCGTCCAACCAGCAGCAAACAAGCCCCTCTATTCCATTATAAAGCGTAGGTGCAAACAATTTGCTATTTGCATTATTTACAGTCTCTGACCCAGCAGCCGTTGGGTTCATATTATCCCCAGAGGTGTATTTATTGGTTCCTTCGGTTGTTTTTAACAAAATAGTTATCTCAAATTTTGACCGGATATCTTTAGGGGTTACGGAAGACAGGATAAAAAAAGGGAATGGGATGGGCGCTGGTTGTTCATCACTCACTTTCAAATCTTTACATGAGCGCTAGAACTTTCAATTTACAATCGAACGAGCCCCCTCTGAAGTTTCAACGATTACTCCTTCCATATGTGGCCGGGAAAAAAATAATTCATTGAACGCATATGGTTCTTTGCTTAGGCAACTCTAATTTGCTATCTCTGCTAAAACAGGATTTTATTAAAAATTGTATCTTAGGATGTTTGAGTTAGTCAGATAAATATTTCTTTTGATGCAGAAACGCACTCTTAGTTACAGTTCTCAAGATGCTAGTGAGTTAAACATTCCTTACAAATCCCCCAGTTTGTTATTTTAAAGCAGTGAGAAGTATTAATCGAGAATCTTTTTAATTATTTAGCAAAGAAAAGTAAACCACAGTTTCAACAACCCTTTTATCGGAAGAACTCAACCACTCTCCACTTAAAAGGGATATAATAAAAATATTTCTTCTTTACATGCAACTCTTTCCTATTAAATCAAAAGAACGATGAGAAAACTAAAACTACCTCGATTTGTTAGTAAACTGACTCTCTGACAGGAACTCTGGATTAACTGCCAGCGGAAGAAATCGGTAAGAGTTTGAGAAAACAAATGCTAGGTGGTGAATCTGCGAAAGTACGGGAGGCAGAAGTCAAATGGAATTTAAACAACGATATTATTAGCAAAGAATATACTATCTTACACTAGATAAACAAGTCTCCGCTGGAATCTTCGACCTAGAACAGGTGCGCTAAGATTTTATATCTTCTTTTCTTCTCAGCAAAATAAGGTTTCTTAGTAAATGGACAACTTCCAATCTTTGGCGTATACAAAACTGTCTCTCCGGGTCATTTGCTTTTGAAAAAAAATCTCAGTAGGTGTAAATAAAAGGAGATATTTGTCAAAGGCCATGCGTCAAAAAAGTGTATGTTTTTGTTTTTTACTGACTTGAATTTTCACTCGAAAGTACAATCAAGGTTGACATCAACCTTTGGTTCTTTTAACTGGCTTAAAATCCCACATAAGAGGTTTTAAGACAGATCAGGTTTTAAGGTGCGGGGTATTTACCTCTTCAGAAGTAAGGAGTTTTGTCTCACCCTTTCTATGTGGTCTCTCGTTTTCTCGTTGCTGTTGTTATGGATAAATGTCAGTGGAATATACTTCTATAAAACTTGGCGGAACTTACCAATCGCATGAATATATATATATATATATATATATATATATATATATATATATATATATATATATATATATATATATATATATATATATATATATATATATATATATATATATTTATATATATATATATATATATATATATATATATATATATATATATATATATATATATATATATATATATATATATAGCGCCTGCACCTTTATCGATGGCTTAGTCTCTTACACAGCTTAATTTCTTTATATTTGTTGAATTAAATAAAAAAACAAGTTTTTTTAACTGAAAGTAAGGAACGACGTTAAAACTTAAAACGAACAGAAATTATTCCGTATATGAAGGGGCTGTCCCCTCCTCAACGCCTCGCTCTCTACGCTAAAGTTTTTTTATTGTTTAAAAAAATAGAGTTGTGAGAAAGTCAAACTTTAGCGTAAAGAGCGAGGCGTTGAGGAGGGGACAGCCCCTTCATATACGGAATAATTTCTGTTCGTTTTAAGTTTTAACGTCGTTCCTTACTTTCAGTTAAAAAAACTTGTTTTTTTTATTTAATTTTTGAACGTTTTTGAATTAATGCAGGTTTTGATTTTGGCTCACCGTACATGAATAATTAAAACAAAATTTGCATATTATATTTGGTTAAATGGCTTTCTCGAAACTTGTTTAATTTTATTTACGAACGTTTTTATTAGTAATAAATATACGTAACTTAGAATTAACTTACGTAACGAACTTCTATATTCATAAATTTTTAACACGTATATTAGGGGGTTCGCCCCCTAGTCAATACCCTGCTCTTTAAACTATAGTTCGAATTTTTTTTTCCAGTTCTTTAAAAATGACCTCTTAATCACAATCAGTTGATCAGTTGAAAAACTTATTTTTTTTTTATTTAATTCCTGATCTTTTTCTTTAATAATGCTGGGAAATCCGGCGCCCCCTTCATAGCTCTGTCCCGTCCCCCCTGAAATCTTCCTTCATGGAAAGATCCTTCCATATAGCCCCCGACCCTCTCCTTCCCCCACCTACCAGAAAAAATCTCCTCTGAAAAAGTCTGTATACTTCCCAATAAACAATACTATATGTTAAAATTTAGTAAAGTTCATAATTTTCAGACCTCACAATTGGGACTTTGGTGGATAAAGTCCTCATAAAATACATTTTTATCATATTTTAGACCATTCTGAAAAAAATGGCTATATCAAAATTTTTATCTGGTGACTTTGGGAAAAAAATGGGCGTAGTAGGGGGCCTAGTTGCCCTCCATTTTTTTTGGTCACTTAAAAAGGGCACTAGTACTTTGAATTTCCGTTTGAATGAGTCCTTTCCCGATATTCTAGGACCACTGGGTCGATACGATCACCCCTGGAAAAAAAAAACAAACAAACAAACAAACAAACAAACAAACAAATAAACACGCATCCGTGATCTTTCTTCTGGCAAAAAATGCAAAAATCCACATTTTTGTAGATAGGAGCTTGAAACCTCTACAGTAGGGTTCTCTGATACGCTGAATATGATGGTGTGATTTTCATTAAGGTTCTATAACTTATAGGGGGTCTTTCCCTCTTTTTTTGAAAATCAGCCAAATTTTCTCAGGCACGTAACTTTTGATGGGTAGCACTAAACTTGATGAAAGTTATATATTTGAAATCAGCATTGAAATCTGATTCTTTTGATATATCTATTGGTATCAAAAACTCGTTTTCTAGAGTTTCGGTTACCATTGAGCCGGGTCGCTCCTTATTTACAGTTAGTTACCACGAACTGTTTGATACTGATATGACCAGCTCTGTTGTACTTTTAGACCAACGAAGCCTAAGATTGGCTTGAATTTGCTTAGTTGATGTTTTCGATTTGGAACCAGTCAATGATATAAAGAGGAACTCGTCAAATACTTCTAAGCAGAGTAAGAGATTCATTTTTCATTTTGTCACCAGTGCTGACTGAAACTTAGACAACTGAATATCTTTGGCTGCTACTGTTTGTTTTGGTGTGTATGTTGACTTCGTTAGGATTTCATTTATATACAGCTCTTTTCCGCAGACCAAAAATGGAATTTAGAAGTTCTTCTTTGAAGATTATTTAAGGAATCTACCCTCTAAGACAGATATTTTCGCAACAAAAGGGCTTTCAAATCCTACCTCTCCCCAGGATCTCAAGAGGGCTGCAATATAGCATGCAATTGCTATACGTTTGATAAAAATAAATTGTTTTTAGTAAGTGTGAACCTGCCTCATTCACAAAACAATGTTTTTCGCCTGCTCTAAGTCGACTGTTGCAACTCTTAAATCAAGTTCTTAATAAAAATCACTTTGGAAGGGAAGCTAAATGAAGAACAAAATTGATACAAATATTTCTTGAGATGCAGTAATAAAGCAGAATTAGATTCTAATTAAATCCCATCTTCGACTAAAATAGAAAGAAAGTTCTCTCTCAGAATTGAAGCTTTAGAAATTCGAGCCTTAAAAGAAACCCAGCGACTAATTTGCTAAGGCAAGAATACAAAAAAGTTTTTTCTCTAGGCAATTTTTTGTTTACAATTTTCTCCAAAAATTGTATGTCTTGTTAATCTATTCATGTTCCTCCACATCATGTCGTGACAAAACTTGTAATGAATAAAGACGAACAGCCGTTTCGAAACCTTATGCTGAAGCTCTATGCTGAAACCTCATGCTTTACTTTGAAGCTCTTATCCTGTCTAAAACACAGCGGGTCTGTTTATATACGCTATTTTTTCTGACAGATTGGGTGCTTCAATATTCATTTCAAATTTACGAAAGATGGCACAATTTTAAGCCATTTCATAATTTGGCGGAGTAAAATCCGATGGAAGCCTGCTAAGCGTAACAACTTTTGAGTCAACAATATCCGAGGGAACAATAATTTACTAAAAGCAAAATTTTATTCAATTCTGCTGCGTAGAAATCATCACTTGGGATTTTTGAGAGGTTTTATTCTGGAATTTTCCCCAGCTATTTGGACTAAAAATCAGTTGCGTAATTTCGACAAAATCCTTGGGGGGGGGGGGGGGGCAAAGTTGGTTTCAATTTTCCCAATTCACGTTAAAGTGACTAAAGAAAACTGACCTGTTTCTCTGGATGCTTGAATCATGCAGACTTATCTTAGTTTCAAAAAGATTTTTAGCAGAAACTAAAGTTCAGATGGAGGGGGAAAATAGGGGTTGGGGGGTACTTAGATCTGGGGGGGGCAGCTTTTTCCTGGCTCATAGCATATTACGCCCCTTCTACAAATGCTAACAACAAACCAGACTCGTGACAAAATGCCACAGAAAATGCACAGTTACTAGACCAATATTCTCCAAGCAAACATCTCTTAGTCACAATGCCGGAAAATATGTCTTCGTTCAAATATCCTGTGTCTCAGTTCATTAATGGTTATGGTGGCATCTAGCATTAGAAATATTGTGGAAAATACGCTTCTTGAATAATCTTCTATCCATTGTAAACATCTTTTCAATCATGCTCATACCTGCGTTTGGCTTTTCTGACTTGACCAACCTCTGTTTTCTCATACTAACTTTCTAAGCAGTCATTTTTAGTAAACATTCGTATTCAAACCCTTAAATTGAAAAAAAAAGATTAGAAAGGATAAAAGTTTTTTCAGTGAATGCATCTTAAAAGGTCTGGAGATCGTCACAATAATGGTAACATAACATCACTTGGGAGAAGCTACGCTGCCACCTTCCATTGGTGCCTCTTAGTGTACCAGATTTTAGTTGCTGCAGGAGGGGGAATTTGATCTCAGAATACATTTGGGTACGTGAATGATGTCAGATATCGCAGCCTATATCATGGTGAACTCCTGAGCCCAGAGCCAGAAACGGTGGAGAATGATGAAGGCAAACCAGAAGGCATAGGAGACACCAAGGGATTCCCAACCCAAGACGCTAAGGGATTCCCAAGCACCTTTGTGGGTTCCTGGAACGGCCCTGCTCCTTTACTGAGTCCATTCTCATGCCCTTACATGAGGACACAGCACTGCCTCGTTAAGTAGCTCCTCTCCCCCAGTGAGGGTCCTGAATTGGTGGTTAGAAACCAGGGTTCGGATAAACGTTACTATTATGTTACAAATCATATAGCATTAAACTGTTACATTTGATCTAAAATAGGAAGCTCTACGAAAAATGTGGGTCAATTCTGCTTTCTGTTGCTTTAATGAGAAAAAGATTGCCATGGCTAGGACACGTTCCACGCATAAAGGTTGACATATTGCCAAAGACTGTCCTTTTTGGCCAACCGCATAGGGCCAAACGAAAAACAGGTTGTCCCTGGATGAAGAGCGAGGATGTCGTAAAGAAAGGTTTAAGGGAAATGGAACCTTATTGGGAGGGTTTAAAAAGGGAGAATTTAAATAGATAGGGACGGAGGAGGAGGAGCGTGCGTAGCAATGGCTTTAAAGTGTCCTTATACCTTTTTATCCTTTTCCCATGCAGATGATATAGTATGTTTTCTGACAAGAAACTTTTTGAAAACCCTGTTTGAGATAGGTCATTAAACTGACTGAAACGAAAGAAATATTCCTGAGGTTTAATGCCGCTCTGAAAAAAAAAAACACATATTATCACTAGGAAGATCGGAAATAAGAACTGTGACTGAAATAACAGAAATTAGAAATTTTGGAAAGCAACTTGCCCGAGTTGGTAGGGCCTATTTCCCTTTATGTCAAAATTACAAGGTGACAATAGAAACAAGAAGACATCTGGTTGAAGATTGCCCATCTAGGAGTAGACACCTGCTGAAGACAGTCCAGGTTTTGCTTGTTAAGCTGCAAGATATGGTGGAGAAAGAAGGATCAGGCAGCTGGCGAAGTATATGGCAGGCGCGGTGGTCAAATCTTTCATATGTTTCCTTAGCTAATAATCAGTGTTATTTTATTGGGACAGGGATGTATGGGGGAATGTAACTTTGAGGTCAAAGCGACGGTTCAGAGGTTTGTGAGACCCCGTCACAAGTTACAAATTATACAATTTGGCATTAAGTTTATTATGTAGACCTTGCTAATGATATACAGCCCAACAAAAAAATTAGACCCTAGTAAAGAATCTAAAAAAAACGAAAACAATAAGAGATATAAAAACGATATTAAAGCAAATAGCATATTCAATCTTTAGGCAGTACGATGTAAAAGAACTCACACTTTGGCATAGACAGCATGGGACTGAAAGGAATGACAGCTTTCGATATATTTAAAACAAATTTATTTCTTTTAAGATTTGACGTCACTCTTTACTTTCATTCAAAACAGCTTTTTTAAAATCAATTCATTCAAATACGACTAGCTTTTAGCACTAAATTTATCAAACTTTATTTTTAAAATTTAATAATAATTGTAATTTTTCTAATGTTTTTTTGAGCAAATGGAAATTATCGTCGAATTTGCCAAAATTCAAAGCTTTAATATTCACTCTCAGTTTTATGATAAAAAACAAAACATTTAAGATGCTCGTCACAATCTTAAGAGAGAAAAGAGTGTGTCACGCGATGACAAAGATTAAGCAACATATTTGGAAAATGTGAAAATTTCTGTCTTATGCTAATTACGTAAGCCTTTCATTACGCTAGTAGGTTGAAGGAACTATCATAATTGAAATGTGAGAGTATTTTAATTTTTTTTAGTTTGTAGATTGGATAGTTAATTATTATAATGTATTAATGTATAAAGATTTCTCGGATTTATTGTTTGGTACTTCAGTATTGTACTAAGTTAGAAACTTTTTTAGAATTGGAAATGTTCATTCCCAATTTACATCTACGCGGTTTAATATTTGTTTCAAACCATTTCAGGCTACAATGCCATGCATTTCGAATGCACTTCCAGAGTTGGAAAGAAATATGAAAGTACTGTGATGAAGACCTAGGTCTGTCCTACCATTTGGAGCAATGCAACTCCTTCACTACCAACTTATTCTTTCCTATCTAACGCTTTTTATGTTTTATACCTTAACAATTTGAAGTCTCATCCAACAAAGAAAGTAACAGAATTTGTCAGAGAATGAAGCTCTGCCTTTTCTTGAAAGTTTGCTTTTTTGCTAAATCGCATAAATTAAATTCGTCGACAAATTCGCTTTATGCTTTCTTTAAATTAGAATTGAATCAACAGTAAAAAGGTGTTGTGAAGATTTCGTTACAAAATAATATATATATATATATATATATATATATATATATATATATATATATATATATATATATATATATATATATATATATATATATATATATATATATATATATATATATATATATATATATATATATATATATATATATATATATATATATATATATATATATATATATATATATATATATATATATATATTTATATATATATATATATATATATATATATATATATATATATATATATATATATATATATATATATATATATATATATATATATATATATATATATATATATATATATATATATATATATATATATATATATATATATATATATATATATATATATATATCATTTATGACAAAATAAGCAGACAAAAAGAATAGACAATTCTTGAAAAAACCCTTCATCAGTCCACCCCCCAGTACCATGCGTCTGGAAAAATAAATTCAATTAGATAGCTACAGTTAATCAATATTATGAGGTCTGAAGAGAAAAATACAAATGGACGCCAGTCCATCTGAATTCTTAAAATAGCAGCATAGTTTTGAGTTTTTTTTTATGACGGAATTGATTGCGATTAATCTAAATTCAACACATCGTGCAGGTTCCAATTATAGACTACTTCGAAGAAAAAACTTACATCTTTCTGATGTAATTCTTGGCAGATAAAGTATCTGTGCCTATCTATTTAAACAACTATTGCTAATATGTTATTCGCAAATAAATTTAAAGAAAGTAAATACTAAGTAAATTGGTTTCGTTTGCACTTCAACTAAATTCGATTGAATCAACAATGGCAAATTATTTTGTAACGAAATCTTCACAACAACTTTTTACTGTTGATTCAATTCTAATTTAAAGAAAGCATAAAGCGAATTTGTCGACGAATTTAATTTATGCGATTTAACAAAAAAGCAAACTATCAAGAAAAGGCAGAGCTTCATTCTCTGACAAATTCTGTTACTTTCTTTGTTGGATGAGACTTCAAATTGTTAAGGTATAAAACATAAAAAGCGTTAGATAGGAAAGAATAAGTTGGTAGTGAAGGGGTCGCATTGCTCCAAATGGTAGGACAGACCTAGGTCTTCATCACAGTACTTTCATATTTCTTTCCAACTCTGGAAGTACATTCGAAATGCATGGCATTGCAGCCTGAAATGGTTTGAAACAAATATTACACCGCATAGATGTAAATTGGGAATGAACATTTCCAATTCTAAAAAAATTTCTAACTTAGTCGAATACTGAAGTACCAAACAATAAATCCGAGAAATCTTTATACATTAAACCCATTATAATAATAAACTATCCAATCTACAAACTACAAAAAATTAAAATATTCTCACATTTCAATTATGATAGTTCCTTCAACCTACTAGCATAATGAAGATTTACGTAATTAGCATAAGACAGAAATTTTCATATTTTCCAAATATGTTGCTTAATCTTTGTCATCACGTGACACATTCTTTTCTCTCTTAAGATTGTGACGAGCATCTTAAATGTTTTGTTTTTTATTGTAAAACTGAGAGCGAATATTAAAGCTTTGAATTTTGGCAAATTCGACGATAATTTCCATTTGCTCAAAAAAACATTACAAAAATTACAATTATTATAAACTTTTAAAAATAAAGCTTAATAAATTTAGTGCTAAAAGTTGGTCGTATTTGAATGAATAGATTTTAAAAAAGCTGTTTTGAATAAAAGTAAAGAGTGACGTCAAATCTTAAAAGAAATAAATTAGTTTTAAATATATCGAAAGCTGTCATTCCTTTCAATCCCATGCTGTCTGTGCCAAAGTGTGAGTTCTTTCACATCGTAGTGCCTAAAGATTGAATATGCTATTTGCTTTAATATCGTATTTATATCTCTTATTGTTTTTGTTTTTTAGATTCTTTACTAGGGTCTAATTTTTTTGTTGGGCTGTATATCAGTAGCAAGGTCTACATAATCAACTTAATGCCAAATTGTGTAATTTGTAACTTGTGACGGGGTCCCACAAACCTCTGAATCGTCGCTTTGACCTCAAAGTTACATTCCCCCATACATCCCCGCCCCCAAAAAATAACACTGATTATTAGCTAAGGAAACATATGAAAGATTTGACCACCGCGCCTGCCATATACTTCGCCAGCTGCCTGATCCTTCTTTCCCCACCATATCTTGCAGCTTAACAGGCAAAACCTGGAGTTTCTTAAGCAGGTGTCTACTCCTAGATGGGCAATCTTCAACCAGATGTCTTCTTGTTTCTATTGTCACCTTGTAATTTTGACATAAAGTGAAATAGGCCCTACCAACTCGGGTAAGTTGCTTTCCAAAATTTCTAATTTCTGTTATTTCAGTCACAGTTCTTATCTCCGATCTTCCTAGTGATAATATGTTTTTGTTTTTTTTTCAGAGCGGCATTAAACCTCAGGAATATTTCTTTCGTTTCAGTCAGTTTAATGACCTATCTCAAACAGGGTTTTCAAAAAGTTTCTTCTCAGAAAACATACTATATCATCTGCATGGGAAAAGGATAAAAAGGGATAAGGACCCTTCAAAGCCATTGCAGGCACATAGCACGTCAAAACGAAGGCTCAATTGCTGGATCTTATTTTACAAAAACAAGTTGCTAGCCTCTAGCCTAGCTTTGCTGCCCTTATTTCTGCGTTAGCGGGTTAGTGTGCTTGCGTCAATCAATGAGAAATGGTTACAAAGTGCATTATTCGTAATTGGGAAAGCAGAAAAAAAACTTGGTGAGCCGGCCAAGTGGTTTGTAAGTGCCCCATCTCACAGGCATAACTTAATTTATATACAAATTATGACTTAATCTATTATTTGTATACAGTGGACTCAACTGATTGGCCTATGTAGGATTTTATAAGAAAGGGGGCAGGGGGTTGATGAAATTTGTGAAAATAAGGAATTTTTTTTCTTCTAATAACTGATGGAATAGGTGTGATGGTTTCAGGGGCGGATCCAGGATTTTTTAGTGGGGGGGGGGGGGCAAAATGGGTTGATTCGATAAAATTATGCTAGTAGCAAGTTTAATTAACGCAAACTTGCCTGAATTAGGTAAATTACACTACTTTAGACTACTTTAGGGGGGGCACCCCTCGCCCCCCCTCTGGATCCGCCACTGGATGGTTTATCATTTTTTTCACGTCGTGATATTAATTTTCTACGATATTTATTTTATAGATAAGACTAGTTTCGTTTTCAATCAATGTTTTTGCATGAAATGGGCAGACCTTTCCTGAACTTTAAACACCTCTGTTTGAAAATCTTTGCACTTTGTGAATTTAGATAGCGGTAAGGGTTCCTGATTGAGACCAATTTTAGGACTTGGGTTCTAATTATTGGTTGCTGTGGTAAAAGTTTCCACAATAGCCCTATCCAAGAAAATACCAAACGTCCATTAAGAAGTGTTTTTCGTAAAATTCTTATGGAGTTTTCAGAAAATTGAAGGACATCACACATTTTAGTGGCAGATCCAAAATTTTACGGGGCTTTACGCTAGAAAAGCTATATATATAAGATTTTTTTGCGCACACATGCATATTACGAAGTAAAATTTAAGAATCGGGAAATCGAGAGACGTACCTATCAAGGAAAATAAACTAGCAAGTAATCATTTTAGTTTTAGTAGTTTAAATATTTGATTATCTCTTTTTTTGAACAAAGGGGCAAAATTTTTTTTTAAAACTTGTGTTTGATTGTCTCCTTAATGAGCTCCTCAGTACTACAGACAATAAAAATCAAACCAATATCAATAAACATATGTGAAAAGTGGAAGAGACTATGTTTAATTTAGTTGCAAGTCTACATTCATGCCCACCACGTAATTTCCCTTTGAGAAAAAATTTATAAAACTTTTAAAACTGAAATATCAATGCGAAGCACCAAATATCATAATCAATTGTCATCGCTTTATGGCATCGTTCAAATAAAACTAATTTTTTATTCGATTATCGTTGTAAATTCATTCTTTGTCTTTCTTTCCGTTCTTAAACCAATGTTACATTTACCTTTTGCATTATTACAGCCCACTGTATATACATTTATATGCAATGTTACAACCATACGAATTATTCTCCTTTCATTTTTTATTCTTTAATAAAAATTTCTGGTCGTTTTGAGTTTGAGTTATTGTAGGCTTCTATTTCTACTAATCTTAAGTTTAACATGGCCTTTACTTTTCTTTATATCGGCGCGTACAAACAGCTCCTCTCATTTGATCTACCATCAGCGGTCCAATTACCCTGGAACACGTATTTTGGCAGAAACTTTCTCAAAATGCCTTTGAAACCAACTTGAGACTTCAAAACCTATTTTTAATTCCTAAAAACATCTAATAATAACATTGCACTACTAATTATCGATTTTCATGTATGTATTGGAATAAATTATTTTAAAATTAGTTTCTTCAAAATTAATGCTCCAACGTTGAAGCCAAGTTTCAAACAGTTCGTGGTAACGAACTGTAAGTAAGAAGCGACCTGGCTCAATGGTAGCCAATGCTCTAAAAAACGGAATTTTAATACCATTAGATACATCAAAAGAATCAGATTTTAATTCAGATTTCAAATATATAAGTTTCATCAGGTTCAATCTTACTCATCAAAAGTTACGCGCCTGAGAAAATGTGGCTGATTTTTGAAAAAAGGGGGAAAGACCCCCTAAAGGTTATAGAACCTTAATGCAAATTACACCATCATATTCAGCCGTATCAGAGAACCCTACTGCAGAGGTTTCAAGCTCCTATCTACAAAAATGTGGAATTTTCCATTTTTTGCCAGAAGAAAGATCACGGATGCGTGTTTATTTTTTTTAATTTTTTTTTCAGGGATAATCGTATTGACCCAGTGGTCCTAGAATATTGTAGGGGGGCTCATTGAAACGGAAATTAAAAGTTCTAGTGCCCTTTTTAAGTGACCAAAAAAATGGACGGCAATTAGGCCCCCTCCCATGCTCATTTTTTTCTCAAAGTCACTCAAATAAAATTTTGAGATAACCATTTTGTTCAGCATAATCGAAAATCTAATAAATGTGTCTTTTAGGATGACTTAATCCCCCACAATATCCAGGGGAAGGGCTGCAAGTTATGAACTTTGCCCATTGCTTACATATTGTATTGGTTATTGGAAAGTATACAGACATTTTCAGGAAGGATTTTTTTCTGGTGGGGGGTGGGCTGGAGGAGGCGGTTATTCGGGAGAATCTTTCAGTGGAGGATGTTTCTTTGGGGTAAGGGATATTTCTATGAAGGGGGCGCCGGATTTCCCAGCATTATTTAAAAAACGATCAGAAATTAAATTAAAAAAACATGTTTTTTCAACTGAAAGTAAGAAGCAACATTAGAACTTATATCAAACAGAAATTATTACGCATATGAGGGGGTTCCCCCCTAAGTCAATACCTCACTCTTTACGCTACAGTTTTTTTAGTGCTTTCAAAAGAGCTATCTATTCTAATTAAACGGCCTTTGTGATTCAGGGGTTTGTGAATTAAAATTTTTTGTAACTGTTAACGTAAAGAGCGTGGTATCGACTAAGGGGAGAACCCCCTCATATACGTAATAACATATACGTTATAAAAAAACAATAAAAAAAACAAGCGATACGGCTCAATAGTAATCGAAATTTTTAAAAACGGAATTTTGATGTCAATAAATGTATCAAAAGAATGGGCTTATAATGCTGATTCTAAATATATAAATTTTATTAAGTTCAGTATTACTCATCAGAGGCTACGAGCCTGAGAAAATTTACCTGATTTTTTAAAGAGGGGGGAAACATCCCCTATAAGTGAAAGAATTTTAATGAAAATGACACCGTCAGATTCAGCGTATCAGAAAACCCTATTACATAGATTTCAAGCTCATATCTGCAAAAATCTGCAACTTTGTATTTTTTGCCAGAAGAAAAATATACGAATATAGAAGTTCGTTACGCAAGTTAATTTGTAAATTACGTCAGAACCAAATTTAGAGACAGCCATTTAGCAAAAGAAAAGTAAAATTTTTTGCAAATTTTGTTTACTAATTCAATGACGGTCAGCCAAAATAAAAGCTGCATTAACTAAAAAACGATCAGAAATTAAATAAAAAAACGAGTTTTTTAAACTGAAGGGGACAGCCCCTTTTATATACGGAATAATTTCTGCTCGTTTTAAGTTTTAATGTCGCTCCTTACTTTCAGCTTAATACTTGTTTTTTTTTTATTTAATCGCGTTCAAGAGAGATCTGACTTGTCTACCCGAGAAAAGATCTAATGTCGCTTTATGTTTATACCGGTTTATACATTCTCTGGAGCAATCGCACCTCGGTCCGGGTTTTTATAATCGGTGAGATAGGGAAAGATCATACTGCTATATTATATATACTGTGGCCGAAACTTAAAAAAACAACAAAAACTTCTATCCTACATAAATTAGACTATGGTTATAGTGTTCCCAGGGCCAAAGAGTAGGAGCAACTTAGAGGAGTAGAAACTGGCGCTAATGCCAGAAAAGAAAAATCATCAACGCCAGCGCCAAATATAGAAAATGGGCAAATAAATGAAATGATTGAAGTATTATACAAAATACTACTTGAGTGAACCGACATTATCCCTGAACGCAGGAGCCTTCGATTTTAATTATCCAGAAGCACTAATCAAATAAAACTTATCTCAGAGCCAGTGCTATTTTTGAGTTCATTAAGAATCCCCCAGAATGGTATCATTTTTCTAAAATCCATAGCTTTTAGCCATTTATTTCATTTCAAATACATTCAAACAGGGATTTAAACAGATAATTATTTTAATATTATCTTATTTTCCCCAAATACACTGTCAAATTTATATACTATGTCAAAATTATATACTGTCAAATTTCTGAGCTTGAGATACGACCTGTTGACAATCTTGTCGAGACCATTCAGATATTAAATCCATACAAAACGAAGCTTTAAGCATTCAGTACACTGACTGATGGATAAAAGATAGGATTAAGAGCAAAAAGCTTGCCAGGGTTGTGTTTAGTTTGGCAGCAAGACTGGAATTATTTAACTACTATGTGTGAAACATTAATCAAGACTGTCAGCTTCTTGTCCGCTATATCAGAATTTTAAACTCTGCATAGATCTTTCTACGAATTTGTAAAAGGTTACCACTGACTTTCAGAAAAGTCAATGATAAATTTTACTTTTAATTTTATTTTATAAAAATAAAATGTAAACATAAAAGCCGAACTGCTGAGTTAGTTGGAACTTTACCCTTTAAAAGTACGCTTCGGTGGTTAAAGAATCTCGCCTTGCCGAGGCAGAAGGTTAGGGCCAAGGGGCATTGGGAATGATTTACAAACTGGTCCTTATGAGTGACCACCTAAGTAGCAGGTGGTGGCTCTTACCTTACCTGCGCAGTAGCTGAAGCTTGCAAACTTTACAAACGGCAGGATATTTCACAGGAGATAATTATAAATCATAGGCAGCGCAATACCGCTGCCTAAGTAAAGAACGATGTTGGCAGAGTGTATTTTTTTTTTTTTGATTTTAGACCAGGGCACTTCGTATGGAAGGAGTTGACGTAGAAACTTCAAAAAGGGCTCATTCGATTGGAAATTGGAAGGACCTGTTCCCTTTTTAATAGTCAAAACTAATTGGAAGGCAACTAACACCCCTTGCACGCCCACTGGAAATTATGTTTTTGAGGAGGACACTCCACCCATAGCCCTCAGGGATAGGGTTGTAAGTTATACCCTGGGGGCATATAAGGTTTTATAGAAAGTGTTGTTGTAGAAACTTCAAAAAGGGCTCATGGTACTCTCTTTCCTTCTCTAAGGGTGTGAAACGTGGTCACTAAAAGCAGCAGAAGCGTCAAACTCGGACGTATTCCATCACAAATGCCTGCGATATATACTAGGCATTCGCCTCTCAGACAGAGTATCGAACGAAGAGGTCAGGAGAAGAGGTGGGGATCAGCCACTTGTCTCTGATGTTGTAAAAATGAGGTGTCTGAGGGGGTTTGGCCACACCATTAAGAAATAAGAAGACCATATTACCAAAAAAAAAAAAAAAATGCCTCAAATGCCTTCCACTACCACCATGGAAGAAGAAAACAGGAGGACAAAAGAAAATATGGCTGCAGCGACAGTCAAGGCTCACCTACAGCCTATCTGGGGATTCCAAAAATTTGAGCGACGCTAGAATCGTCACTGGATTGAAATTATGGAGCCTGCCACCCTCGAGCAAAATATCTGGAAAAGTAAGTAAGTAAGTGTGACGGCACTAGAACCTAAAGTTCCAAACCGGCGGTGCTGATCTCCGTTTCACGACCCTCAGCCAGGAGTTTCTGGAACGAAATATGTCGTCGTATGCTGGAAGCCACGATGAACCTGGAAGCGGCTTGAACATGCAACAAGTACATTAGGTCTTCATTAAGTTTTCAAAAGGCTCATTTAGGCTCATTTATGATCATAAGGTGTTTGACGATGATAACCCCCTCAGAGCCCTCAGGGCGAGTGTTGTAAGTTATGCCTTGGGGGAATATAAGATTTGATAGAAAGTGTTGTCGTAGAAACTTCGAAAGGGCTCATTTGACTGGAAATTGAAAGGGCTGGTGCCCTTTTTAATAGTCAATTTTGATTGGAGAGCAACTAACCCCCTCTCACATCCATCATTTCCCCAAACACATCCAATCAAATTTTTGAGATAGACATTTTGTTCAACGTATTTGAAAGTTCTGAAAATTATTTCTTTGAAGATGACAAACCCCCCACACCCCGCAGGGCAAGGGTCGTAAGTTATACCCTGGGGGTATTTTAGGTTTTTGCAGATAGTGTTGTCGTTGAAACTTCAACAAGGGCCCTTTCAATTGGAAATTAAAAGGGCTAGCGCCCTTTTTAATAGTCGAAAGTAATTTGAGGGCAACTAATCTCCCTCTCGTGCAAACACATTCAATCCACATTTCACAAATACATTCAATCAAATTCAATCAAAAACCAACACATTCCCCAAACACATTCAATCAAAATTTTTTAAGAGCCATTTTGCTCAACGTAGTTGAAAGTTCTGAAAATTAGGTCTTTGAGGATGATACCCCCCCCCACAGCCCCCAGGAAAAGGGCTGCAAGTCATGTCTTGGGGGCTTATAAGGTTTTTATAGAAAGGGCTGTCGTAGAAACTTCAAAAAAGGCACATTCGATTGAAAATCGAAATAGCTAGTGCCCTTTTTACTAGTATTAAGTGATTAAAATAGCGACGAAGACCACACTGCCTTTCCATCACAAACAACAAAAGTACGAGGAACAAAAGGGAAAACTTTTTGTAAGACAGTGGAGATAATTTGAATGAATATTTCGGCCCTATGTCCAAGGGCCGTCCTCAGCAAGACAAAAATATATAAAAGAAAAAAGACTCACAACAACATGCGACCAATAAAACCAAAAAAATGTAAATTTTTTCAAAACAGTCCTAGCATCATTACTTCAGCGAAGTTCAACCAGGACTGATAAAAAGTAAGGTCAAACAAGACGATTCAATGAAATGAAAGAAAATAAATTAAAAACATGTTCTTATTGCTAATCCAGCCTTTTTGGCAGCTAACCTCAAAGGTCTGTTTGTAACCGGTTCTGTGTTAATGTCTATCGGTTTTTTAAAATATTTTGTAAGATCATTTTTAATTAAATTTGTTTATAGAGCATTTAGTGTATATTCGACCAGGTCCCTATTTAAGGAAATATTACTATTAATCTTAAGTCTGATTTCAATTTATTCTCGGACTACCTGCTTTATGCCTAGGTCGTTGCTAATAAGGGCGGATTCATCAAAAAGTATATTGTGGTTAGGATTTGGCAGCCATATTTTTGAAAATCCTAACCACAATATACTTTTTGATGAATCCGCCCTTATTAGCAATGACCTAGGCATAAAGCAGGTAGTCCGAGAATCAATTGAAATCAGACTTAAGATTAATAATAATATTTCCCTAAATAGGGACTTGGGGAATATACACTAAATGCTCTATACACAAATTTAATTAAAAATGATCTTACAAAATATTTTAAAAAAACGATAGACATTAACACAGAACTGGTCACAAAAATACCTTTGAGGTTAGCTGCCAAAAAGGCTGGATTAGCAATAAGAACGTGTTTTTAATTTATTTTCTTTCATTTCATTGAATCGTCTTGTTTTACCTTACTTTTTATCAGTCCTGGTTGAACTTCGCTGAAGTAATGATGCTAGGACTGTTTTGAAAAAATTTCCAATTTTTTGGTTTTATTGGTCGCATGTTGTTGTGAGTCTTTTTTCTTTTATATATTTTTGTCTTGCTGAGGACGGCCCTTGGACATAGGGCCGAAATATTCATTCAAATTATCTCCACTGTCTTACAAAAAGTTTTCCCTTTTGTTCCTCGTACTTTTGTTGTTTGTATTAAGTGATTACAGGGGAACAAACCCCCCTCTCACGCCCACAATTTCCCCAAACATATCCAATCAAAATTTTGAGATAGCCAGTTTTGTCAACGTAGTTGAAAGTTCTGGAAATTATATCTTTGAGGATGACACCCCCCCCCTCAGGGCAATTGTTATAAGTTATGCCGTGGGGACATATGTGTCTTATAGAAAGTGTTGTGTTTGAAACTTCAAAAAGGGCTTATTTGACTTGAAATTGGAAGGGCTAATGCCCTTTTTAATAGTCGAAAGTGATTGGAGGGCAACTAACCCCCCTTTCCCGCGTACTGTTTTCCCAAGCACATCCAATCAGAACTTTAAGATAGCCATTTTGTTCAACGTAGTTTAATGTTCTGGAAATTAGGTCTTTGAGTATGACAACCCCCCCCCCCCTAGCCCTTGGGTCAAGGGTTGTAAGTTATGCCCTGGGGGCATATAAGGTTATTACTGAAATTGTTGTAGTAAAACTTCAAAAAGGGCTCATTTGATTAGAAATTGACAGGGCTAGTGCCCTTTTCCATAGTTGAAAGTAATTGGAGGGCAACTAACCCCCCTCTTACGCCCACCATTTACACCCAAACGCATCCAATCAAAATTTTTAAATAGCCATTTTGTTCAAAGTAGTTGAAAGTTCTGGAAATTATGTCTTTGAGGATGACAAACCCCCCACACCCCTCCAGGGCAAGGGTTGTAAGTTGTGCCCTGGGGTCATTTTTATACATAGCATTGTCGTACAAACTACAAAAAGAACTCATTCAATTGTAAATTGAAAGGGCTAGTGTCCTTTTTAAAAGTCAAAAGTAACTGGCGGGAAACTAACTCACGCCCACCATTCCCCCAAACACATCCAATCAAAATTTTGAGATAGCCGTTTTTACAAAGTAGTTGAAATTTCTGGAAATTATGTCTTTGAGGATGACACCCCCCCCCCCACAGCCCTCAGGATAAGGGTAGTAAGTTGTGTCCTAGGGGCATATAAGGTTTTTATAGAAAGTGTTCTTGTAGAAACTTCAAAATGACCCATTCGATTGAAAATTAAAAGGGCTATTGCCGTTTTTAATAGTCGAAAGTGATTGAAGAACAACTAAACCCCCTCTCCCGGCCACCATTTCCCTAGACACATCGAATAAAAATTTTGAGGTAGCCATTTGTTCAACGTAGTTTAAAGTTCTGGAAATTAGGTCTTTGAGGATGAATCCCCCCCCCCAAACCCTCAAGGCAAGAGTTGTAAGTTATGCCCTGGGGGCATATAAGGTTTTTATAGAAAGTGTTGTCCTGGAAACTTCAAAAAGAGCTCATTCAGTTGGAAATTGAAATGAGTCACCGCTGAACTCATTAACGTCGGATCGGATGATGTAACTGATCTGTACCATGCCATTGTGTCTGCGGTGTGGGAAACCGGCCACGTACCCCGTCAGTGGTGCAAGGCTGCCATTGTACCCATTCACATAAAGGGGTTAAAGAAAGAGTGCGGAAACTACCGTCCGATCAGCCTCACGAGCCATCAGTCACGTGTCCTGACAAAAATCCTACCCCGTTACATTCAAGCAACAACTGCCTTTGCCATTGGAGAATATCAGGCCGGCTTCCGCCCTGGAAGATCAACAATCGATCAGATATTTATCGTTTGGCAACTCATGGAACGACACATCGAATTCAACCAAGAACTCTACCAACTATTCGTTGATTTCTGTCAGGCATTTGACCTGATATGGCGCGAAGGACTTTTGCATATCCTCCTTCACTACGGTATCCTTTATGAGATAGTCCAAATAATCAACAGTCTGTACGAACAGTTCCGAGGCCAAGTAATAACCGTTGATGGGTTATCAGATGAGTTTACAACTTCGTCAGGAGTACTCCAGGGTTGCATCTTATCACCACATCTCTTCAACCTCTTTCTAAATGCCGTTCTGTTGATGATGCAGTCGGAATATGGCGCAACTATAGGAGGGGTGTTGATAGAGAATCTTGCCTACGCTGATGATATTGATGAGCTAGCCAACTCTACACAAGAATTGCAGGCACAAGCTGATAAACTCTACGATACCACAAAGCCGTTCGGGATGGAGATTAATGCCAGCAAGACCAAAGTCATGGTAACTACGAGACGTGAACTAGACAACCTGCCCATTATCACCATAGGCGGGAGACAGGTTGAAACGGTTGACTACTTGCTGTACCTTGGTAGCATACTCTTCTCAGATAATTACCATGGCTCTGACGTGAAAAGTCAACTTGTATTTGCTAGCTCTAGCTTCCAAAGACTAGCCAACCTCTGGTAAAGTAGCCACCTATCCAACAAACTCAAAATGCGCCTATTCAACAGTTTAGTAGTCCCCATAGCTATTTATGGATGTGAAACATGGACTCTGAAAACCGAAGACGAAATAAAACTTCTAGCTTTTGAGGTGGGATGCCTCCGTCGCATTTCTAGAATCAAATACACTGACCGAATCACAAATGTGGAAATACGTCAAAGGCTCCAGTCTACTGAAACCATACTCAGTAGAATCCAGAAGCAACAACTGCGCTGGTTTGGCCACGTCAAGTGAATGGAGCAAAGCCTCCTTCCGAAAATCGCCCCTGAAGGATCCCTCCAGGGCTTTCGTCCATGAGGCAGACCACGAAAGCGATGGATGGAGAACTTCCACTTCGACAACGTAAAGATAGCCCAGTTATCACGTATTGCACCAGATAGAGCAACGTACCGAACCCTTACGCATGAGCTAGCAAGAGGAGTGGCCCCAAAACGTCCCACGAGGATGGCCGGGACCTAAGTAAGTAAGTAAGTAAGTAGTGCCCTATTTAATGGCCAAAAGTGATTGGAGGGCAACTAACCCCCCTCTCACGTCTACCAGTTCCTAGAGCACATTCAATCAAAATTTGGAGTTAGCCATTTTGTTCAACGTAGTTGAAAGGTCCGGAAATTATGTCTTTGAGGATGACAAACCCTCTACAGCCCCCAGGGCAACGGTTATAAGTTATGACCTGCGGGCATATAAAGTTTTTATAGAAAGTGTTTTTGTAGAAGCTTAAAAAAGGTCGCATTCAATTGGGACTTGAGAGTGCTAGTTAATAGTCAAAAGTGATTATTAATAATGAAAAGTGATCCGAGGGTGAATGCCCCCCCCACATCCATCATTTCTCCAAACACTTCCAATCAACATGGATAGAAACATTTTATTCAACCTAGTTGAAGGGTCTGTAAATTATGTCTTTGATTATGACACCCCTCCCCACAGCCCTCAAGGCTAAGTTTGTAAGTTATCCCATAGGGGCATACAAGGTTTTTATAGAAAATGTGTTGTAAAAAATTCGAAAGGCACTCATTTGGTTGGAAATTGAGAGTGCTATTGCCCTTTTTAATAGTCCAAAGTAATCCGAGGGGGAGTCACCCCCTCCTCCACGCCCATAACTTCCCCAGATATATCCGTTCAACATTTTTATATTGCCTTTTTTATCAACGTAGTTGACGGATCTGGAAATTATGTCTTTGAGGATGACAACCCTCCCCCCAAAGTCCTAAGGGCAGGGATCGAAAATTATACCATTGGGACCTGTCAGATTTTTTATAGAAATTTTTGTCATTAAACCTTTAGAAAGGGCTCATTAGATTGTAAATTGAGAGGACTAGTGCCCTTCTTATTAACCGAAAGTGATCAGAGGGCAAATGCCTCCCCCCCAACACCCATCATTTCCGCAACTACTTCCAATACAAATTTTGAGATAGTAATTTTGTTCAACGTATTTGAAAGGTCTGGAAATTATGTCTTTGAGGATAAGAAATCCCCCCAGCCCTCAGGGCAAGGGTTTTAAGTTATGCCCTGGGGGTATTTAAAGTTTTTATGGAAGGGATGGTTGTTTAACTTTAGAAGAGGCTCAGTATTTTTCCCTTAAAAAGACTAAGCTAATATAAAACGAATAGAAATTAATTAAAAAAACTTTTTCCGTAAAATAAGTTTTTCAAAAAAAGTAAAGAACTCCATTAAACCAAAAATGAACAAAAATAGAATCAAATAATCTACCAAGCATAGAATATAAGACAGAATATAATTTGTACTACTGAAAAAAATCGAATGAATTTACTGAAAAAAAGTGCATTGTCAGTTTAATAAACATATGCTCATATTTATTCCCTAAAATCTTAATTAATTTTGATTTTCTTAAAGTTACAAAAATGAAAACATTTAAAAGAACTTTTCTCAGTAAAGTAAAATTGTATTTTGGCTTTTAGAAAAAATAGGGTTTTAGAACCCTACTCATATTAATTTCTGCTCGTTTTGAGTTTGACTCTGTTATTTATTTTAATTTCTGTTTTGTTTTGGCTTCATTTATTTTTTTTATACTGATTTGTGGTTGTTGAATGTTTGGTAGATACGACTTCTCAACCTTCAACTCTTAACACCAAAATTTGACTTTTTTATCTCAACGGCTTAATAACGAATGCTCTAACGCTAAAGAAATGTTGTTTTTTTTTCAATGTGCTTTACGCGATCAGGCCAGTAACAGTGGGTTTAATTAGTTGTTTACATAAATGTAGAAGATTGAAAAGACAACACATTCAGTCTCAGAGTGGAAATAATGCCAACGTTCGATAACTCATCAAAAGGAAATGTGCATTAATGTAATATTTTTCACTTTTGTATATTTTCGGTCTAATAGGAATGTAGCTGCCCTCTCTTTCCCTGTGATAGTATTGGGTAATTGTTATAGCAATAATCAAGTAATTGGGAAGAAGGAGGAATGTCACAACTAAAAAAAAAAACCAGAATGAGGAGGTATGTCACATCTAAAATATGAGAGTTTTTTTTCGAGAACAACGAAAAACCTGAGAAAATTTGCCTGATTTTTCAAGAAGGGGAAAAACAGACCTAAAAATTCAAGCAATATTAGTGAAAATCACACCATCAGATCAGCATATCAGGGAACTCTATTATAGAGGTTTCAAGCCTCTATCTGCAGAATACAGAATTTTGTATTTTTTGTCAGAAGAAACATCATGGATATGTGTTTATTTGTATTTTTTTTTTATACGTACGATCCTATCGAGCTAATGGTCCTAGAAGATCAGGAGAGGGCTCATTTGAACGGAAATAATAAATTGAAATGACCTATTTTAAGTGAACAAAAAGGTTGGGGGAGTAACTACCTCCCTTTCCCCGGCCTCCCCCCCAAAGAAATCCAATTACAATTTTGAGATAGCCATTTTATTTAACATAGATTAAGGTCAAGTAACTATGCCTTTTGGGATGACATTACTCTATAGTCCTTTGGAAAAGAGATGTAAACTACGTAACTTGCCCATTTTTCATATATAGTATTTGTTATCTTTACATAGAAGTATTTTGAGAATAATTTTCTGTAGGGGGAAGGATTTTCCACATGGAGAATTTTCTGTGGGGAGAAAAGGTTCAAAGAGGAATTTCCCAGCGGAAATTTACGTGCGGGGGGGGGGGGGGGAATCTTCTGGATTGATTTGAGAAACGGTCAGAAATTCAAAAGAAAGTAAGGAGTATCATTAAATCTTAAACAACCTGAAATTATTCCGTAATTGACAGAAAAGCCTTCATCAAATCTCGCTCTTTATACCTTTTTTTTATGGAAATGTTGAATAAGGAGGTTGAGCAAGCTAATCTAACCATAAACTCCACCAAATCAAAAGTTATTCGGTTTAACCCTCTAAAGCGCAATCTTGATGTCCCAAACTCTCGGTTTCCCCTGTCCACTAGTGCCAAATTACTAGGTGCAATATTATCATGGGACTAAATCCAACACCAATATGGAATTATTGGCATCGAATGCATATAGTGCCCTTCAAATAATTATTACAACGAAACGTTTTGGTTTTTCCAGAGACCAGTCAAGAACTGCTTTCGTGACCTATGCCCACCGTAACCTAGAATATGCCTGTCCAGTGTGGGATCCTGCAGTGGAAAATTCACCATCTTTATCTGAAATAGTGGAAAATGTACAAAAACGCACAGTTAAAGTGATTCTTGACAGGGACTACATCAACAATGAGGAAGGATTTAGAAGAATTGACCTACCATCGTTGTCCGAAAGAAGCGACAAATTGATAATGCATTTTGGTATATTCCCAAACAACAAACACCATAGATTCATACTACCCCTGATGCCCCTATCAATATGAAGACACGGACCCAACTTAAACTGTTACCACCAGTGTGTCGCACTCGAAGGCATGAAGATTCTTCGTGCCGTTTTTTTTTTTTTTTTTTTTTTTACCAAAATTTATAACAAGAGCTGATATTTTTACCCTTTGCTTTTTTTTCTTTTTTTTTTTATTTGAGTTTGTAAGAATCTGTGTAATTTAGCAAGTGCTACGAAACAGATTTATGAATAAACCTGTACCTACCTAACTACCTACCTGAAATTATTCCGTAAATGACGGAAAATCATCAAACTTAACTCCTTATGATAAAACTTAACTTTTTGTCACAATCGTTTAAAAGAGACTTATCAAACACAAGGGTCGTTGAATTTGAATGAGAAGTCTTTTAAAGAACAGTAATTATTTAGTGTGATGACCAAGGGTTGATGAATGGGCATGCCCCCATCACATATGGAATAATTTCTGTTCGCTTTAAGTTTTAATGTTGCTCGTTACTTTCATTTAAAAACCTTATTTTTTTTATTTAACTCAAATTTTGAACGAACAGAAATCACTGCCAATGAATAAATGAAAACATGGCCTTCTAAAGACCAGGGCGCCATTTCCACTTTACTGAGAAAATATTTTTATATGGTTTTTTCTTTTTTTGTAGCGCTATTAAATCCCATGTTGTTCAAACTTCCAAAAATGAATATCATTCTGTATTAAACGGTCAGTCTACTTTCATTATTTCTTTTCAGTAATCTTGGTTATTAAAAAGATTTTGTTTCTTTTTTGATGACATTGAGACAAATAAAAGCAAACTGTCCAAAATAAAAACTGTTTTCAGGAAAGCGCAAATGACACTCTGGTTTTCAGAAGGCATAGGGGCGTTAGTCACTACTGCCCTTCCGAGTAAACGGGCATACGACGCTATGACTCTTACCTTGCAGTTATTGATTTCAAAGTGTGTAACTAAAATTCCGTTTTTAATACCTTCCTAATCTAACAAGACTTTGAAGCTTCCTTGTTCATCTTGAGCCTGGAATACTCCCTGCTTCAGAGCCAGATCCTTCCTACCCGAAAAGATAAATTATATATCGCCTAACTTTGTGATTCTTAACCCTTGGAGATGAGTTTCTGAAACTCTTTATAGATGCAGTTCAAAATGTCTGAATTATTCAGCTAAAGTACCTTTACGATAGTTGTCTTTTATGTCGCATAGTTCTATATCTCAAATCTTATATTTCTTAAATCATTGAATTGTTTTCAAAACCTAATCATAAATATCACCTATGTAGAGTTGTTGTTGTTTTTTTTTTTTTTTAATGTGCAGTGATTTTTAAAGCTATTTTCCTTCTTTTTTCAGATTAAAATAGGGAATTTCTATCTCTAACAACTTCAAATCGGGGTCTTGGCAAGATGGTATTTAGTCTTGCCCTTCAGCAAATGTTATCTTCCCTTGTACTTGAAAA
Source organism: Artemia sp. Qi Xiang Cuo (assembly GCF_049724085.1). Classification (NCBI taxonomy): domain Eukaryota; kingdom Metazoa; phylum Arthropoda; class Branchiopoda; order Anostraca; family Artemiidae; genus Artemia; species Artemia sp. Qi Xiang Cuo. The sequence goes on from NC_142806.1 coordinate 49,126,554, forward strand.
TCGTTTGCCAATATTATTGCTAGAACAGAGCCACAATAAATGATTATACACATTTTGAGAAAGTAGCAAATTCATTATATAATCCAGCACGACAAAATACCATTACCAGCAAATTGTTTGATATATTTAATTTAGTTACCAACAAATTACCATTACCATTACCAACAAATAGTTCCCATTACCAACAAATTGTGTGATATATTCAACATAGTTACCAACAAATTAATATTACCATCACCAACAAATAGTTCCCATTATCGACAAATTATGTGATATATTGAATTTAGTTACCTACAAATTACCATTACCATTACCAACAAATAGTTACCATTACCAGCAAATTGTGTGATATATTGAATTTAGCTACCAACAAATTACCATTACCATTACCAACAAATTGTGTGATATATTGAATTTAGCCACAATAAACAAACTATGAAACATCGTCCCTCTTAGCCTATAAGAGCCGATAAGACCTGCAATAAAACATGGAAAGATTGCCAGGTGGTGCTCTGAATTATAGAGCTTAGACAAACAAACGAACTAGTTCATTATTTGGGAAAAGTAAACCTGAACATACAGAAGTAAATAAAGCAAGCTAAAAGATCAGACTATTTTGTGATTTAATTCAGAGAGATAGCAACGTACACTAAATAAATTGTTAAGCACTATATTTTCTTTTTGGACGTCGGGATGCCAGATGAATAGCTATTAGAAATCTATGTCCTAAAAACGTACCTATAATAAAATATTATTAGAAACCTCATTTCGTTCTACAAGGGAAAATTATCGGTCTTGAAGAAGTTACTCAACATAGACGTTGGATTAATTCGAGTTTTACTTCTATTAAAGGAATTTTGGCTGTCTCTTCTAATTATCAATATTTTTTAGTACGCACTCTATTGCATTTTATATTATTATGGTTCTTTCTTTTTAAGAATTTTAACTTCCTTTGGGATGTGTTTTGTCGATATTAAAAGATTCAATGATGTTGACATCAGTGTGTCGCATTCAAGTGGTATTTGTTACAGCCCGTATCCAGGGGGGGAGGCACCGGGGTTCAACCCCCTCCCCCAGAATTTGTCCGACTCGTAAAAAATTAAAATTTATGTATTTTTTTTGGAACCCCCAAACGAACAAAATCCTGATACGACCCTAGATACTTGTTGCGGCTTAGTCCTGGGACTGATATAATAAATCCCTTAATTGAATAAAAAAAATCCCTTTAATATAACAAATGATGCCTATTAAATTCTATTTTGGTATAAACTGACAAAACTGACAACATGTCTTAGAGATTTAAACCCCATATTGCGAGACAATTTTTTTCCCAAACTGTGCTTCATTCGTTCTTTAGCTTTTGTTTAAGTGAATATTTTGTTCAGCATCTTCAACATGAAATTTAGAATGACCGGTAGATAGCACTTTTGGTGATCTAAACCCTGCCCTCTAAACGCTGGCTGAAGATGCCAGAAAAAGGGCCTACAGCCACATATTTGGAGTCAGGGCTGTTTAGTTGTGGAACAGCGATTCAGAGACAGTTAATATATCTGTTGATGGTGTTAAAAAAGAGATTAGACAGAGAGTGGTCAACCAAGTAGTGGAAATGCAACTGGGAAGCTTCGAAACATCCACCGGAATGCAAATTATTTAACAAGTCAAGCTTTTTTAAATGTTTATTCTACCATAATTTTTTATCTACCATTCAAAATTTTATTTTGAGCAGTCAGGAACATGAAGAGATTCAACGGAATGAAAAAATCCTTAATCGCTAAATATATGACTAATGGTAATCAAGCCATCGAAAATAGTTCAATCATGTCTTTTGTTTTAACTGATCTTTTTAGTATTCTGTGGTTAGACGAAATGAAGTTTAAATTTTCAGTGAAAATAATTTTTGGGGAAAAGCAAGCTGATGATTTGATTCAGCAAAGAGAAATATTTGTTAAATATAATTTTTCTTAGATTAGTGGGTATAATCACTTAGTCACCCATGAATCGTAGCTGGAAATTGTAGAGCTAAGAAAATCTGACCTAAAAGGAACACCAGTCTCTAAAGTTGCTCGCCTTCTATTGTTCGCAAAATACAAAATGTTAAACAAGTTTGATAAATTTCCAACTTTTTATCTGCAGAGTTCTCTCTCATAAGAGAGAACTCTGGAGGCGGGTATATTGTCAAAAGTTAATTTTGTAAGTCATTTGAAAATAATGCGGAAACAAGTGACTTGTAGAAGGAAACTAAAAATGGTGCGAACAATTGTTCAAACCTTAACATTTTCTCTTTTCTTGGGGGCAGTGGGTCTGGGCTTGAAGGCCTATCCTGCCTATACTTGCATATTTGACAAGGAAGGGAGAGGGGGCGACGATCAAGGTAATATTGGAATGTGGTTTTTCCACACAAAGTATTCATTAATTTCCCAATCTTGCGTCTGACCTAACTACTTGTGGGGTCCTGTGCTTTTTGATGATGCCCACAGTTTCTTATGGCAAATTTATTTACTGTGTTGAGTTGATAAGATCTATTTGATTGGTAGCGAAAAGCTTTATTTAAGCTTTATGACAATTTGAAGTTTTTCAGTTAAAAAAAAAAAAAAAAAAAAAAAAAAAAAAACTGAGACTGAACTAGAAAGGCAATCGTAGAGGAAATATGTTTATTGGTAACAGTCATCTGGGCTGATTATCTTTTCTCTCTTTCTCTCTCTCTCTCTCTCTCTCTCTCTTTCTCTCTCTCTCTCTCTTATCTTTTAATTCCCAAGATTAAAAACAGAAGTAAATTCAGTCAAAGGTGGGTTTATAGAGAGAGATCATCCATCTTGATAATAAAAAAAAAGAATAATAAAAGATTGTAAGTTTGTAAACTAAAATTCGCTTGCAGCAAATATCGCATGGCCAGCTATTTAATACATCCCAATTTTATCTATTTTCAGATAAGCAAAATTGCAACTGCTCTGACGACGTTAGGGTGTATAAAAGACAGGGGCTATTCAGCTGTTCTGAGATATTTTGGGATTTGCACTCTGTAACAAGCTTTTACCTTCAGCTTTATTCAAGGAAAAGCCCTGCCTTCGTGGTTTCTAATGGCATTGAAGTGAATCTTTTACCAACTTAAATAGCCAGAATCATGACTTAAACAGCGGTGCATGGTAACTGTGGGGAATGAACTCCTCGACAAAATTATAGCTTAGTAAAAGATGAAACACTGCGCTTGATTCTGACTATTGTATAATTCTTCTGGGTTTAATTTGGTTTGGTGTGCTCTTTTGGGCTGAATAGTCTCTTCCTAACTGCATTGCAAAATGTGAGTTGTTTTCTCAAAGTAGAATAAAATTTGCAGGAATTAGGATGGCTAGGTGACGTCAAGCGGAAGACAGATGAGACATTGCCAGTTTCTGGCCATCCATCTCGGGCCAAACAACAAGCAGGCAAAAAAAAAAAATCCAAACAAGCAGGTAAAGGATATCTAAATTAGGTTATTTTATAGTAGGCCTATTTTATATTACAGTTATTTTACAGTTTAGTTATTTTACAGTCTGTATGTTATCTGTTTTTCATTTCCGCATTAATCCTTGAGAACTAGGAGATTAGCACAAAAAAATTAAACAAAATTAGGGAGCTAGATGTTGTGAAAGAATAGCAAGTTCTGAATAATTTGGTGAAGAAAAAAAAAGAAAAAAAGAAAAAGGTGACGCATAAAGTCGAAGAGGTATCATTAGTATAGATAGGATTGTCAAGTGCGACGGGGTGTAGGAGTCAAGATATCGTAAGCTTTTACTACTACTTCTACTACTAACAGCTCATTGCAGCATCAAGCCACTTGAGGCAGACACATCTATGCACGATCACTCCCGCCCTAATATGTGCAGTGATTTGCTCTTTGCATCTTCCTATGAAGATCCAATTTTATTCAAAAGTATTCTCATGACCTTTTCTCACCTTATTTGGGGATGGCCTACTCTTTGGTTGCCTCCAGATCGGTGACTAAAAAGCGCGATCTTTTGTAATCTACTAATTAAAAAAACTTTTTCCTCTAAATAAGTTTTTCAAAGAAAAGTAAAGAACTCCATTACGCAAAAACTGATAAAAAAAAAAATTAAATAATCTACCAAGCGTGAAACTACCACACATCAGCATCGATAAATAAATGAAACCCAAAACAAACAGAAATCATAGGCAGCATAATACCGCTGCCTAAGTAAAGAACGATGTTGGCACAATGTATTTTTTTTCGTGGTCTTAGACCACGGCACGTCGTATCGAAGGAGTTGTCGTAGAAACTTCGAAATGGGCTCATTCGATTGGAAATTGGAGTGGCTTGTGCCCTTTTTAATAGTCGAAAATGATTAGAGGGCCACTAGCTCCCCCCCCCCTCATGCCTATCATTCCCCAAAACACATCCAATCAAAATTTTGAGATAGCCATTTTATTCAGCGTAGTTGATTTTTCAGATAGAAAATATGTTTTTGAGGAGGTCACTCCATCACAACCCTCAGGGCAAGGGTTTTAAGTTATGCCCTGGGGGCATATAAGAACGATGTTGGCACAATGTATTATTTATTATTTATTTCCTTTAGACCAGGGCACTTCGTATCAAAGAAGCTGTCGTAAAAACTTCAAAAAGGGCTCATTCAATTGGATATTGGAAAAGCTTGTGCCCTTTCTAATAGTCGAAAGTGATTGAAGGGCAAGTAGCCCCCCCCCACGACCATCATTCCCCCAAACAGATCCAATCAAAATTTTTGGATAGCCATTTTGTTCAGCGTAGTTGATTTCAAAACAAAAAATATCTTTTTGAGGAGGTCACTCCCCCACAGCCCACGGGGCAAGGGTTATAAGTTTTTCCCTGGGGGTATATAAGAACGATGTTGGCACAATGTATTATTTTTTTATTTTTTTCCTTTAGATCAGGGCACTACGTATCGAAGAAGTTGTCTTAGAAACTTCAAAAAGGGCTCATTCAATTGGACATTAAAGTGGCTTGTGCCCATTTTAATAGTCGAAAGTTATTGGAAGGCAACTAACACCCCTTCTACGCCCACCATTTCCGAAACACATCCAATCAAAATTTTGAGATAGCCCTTTTGTTAAGTGTAGTTGATTTCCAGATAGAAAATATGTTTTTGAGGAGGTCACTCGCCCACAACCCTCAGGTCAAGGGTTTTAAGTTATGCCCTGGGGAATATAAGAACGATGTTGGCATAATGTATTATTTATTATTTTTTTTCCTTTATATCAGGGCACATCGTATCGAAGAAGTTGTCGTAGAAACTTCGAAAAGGGCTCATACAATTGGACATTGGAGTGGCTTGTGCCCTTTTTAATAGTCGAAAGTGAATGGAAGGCAAATAACACCCCTTCCGCGTCCCCCATTTCCCGAAACATCCAATCAAAAATTCTGAGATAGCAATTTTGTTCAGCGTAGTTGATTTCCAAATAGAAATTATGTTTTTGAGGAGGAAACTCCTCCACAGCCCTCAGAGCAAGGGTTGTAAGTTATGCCCTTATGGCATATAAGGATTTTTATAAAAAAAAGCGTTGTCGTAGAAACTTCAAAACAGGCTCATTCGATTGGAAATTCAAAGGGATAATGCCCTTTTTAGAGTCTGAGTGTGATGTAAGGGTAAATAACCCCCCTTCTAGGTCCACCACATCCCCAAACACATCCAATCAAAATTTTTATGTTGTTATTTTGCTTAATGGTTTTATAAGTTCTAACCATTAGGGTGGTGTTGATATCAAACCCCTCCCCCCATACCCCACAGAGTGAAAATTTTAAATTTTGCCCTGGGGATATATAAGGTTTTTATAGAGCACGTTGTCATAGAAACTTCCGAAAGGGCTCATTCGATTGGAAATTGAAATGGCTAGTGCCCTTTTTAATAGTCGAAAGTGATTGGAAGATAAGTAACTACCTTTCCACGCCCACCATTTCCCCAAACTCATCCAATCAAAATTTTGAGATAGCCATTTTGTTCCACGCAGTTTAAAATTCAGGAAATTATACATTTGATTAGAACACTCCCCCCAGAGTCTTCGGGGCATGGGCTATCAGTTATGCTCTGGGGGATAAAAGTTTTTATTGAAATCTTTTTTGTAGAAACTTGAAAAAGGGATTATTCGGTTGGAAATTCAAAGGGCTAGTGCTCTTTTTAATAGTGCTCGAAAGTGATTTGAGGGTAACTACCCCCCTCTCACACCCACCTTTTCCCCAAACATATCCATCCAAAATTTTTAGATAGCCATTTTATTCAATGTAGTTGAATTTTTTGGAAATTAGGTCTTTACGGATGACACCCCCCCCCACCCCACAGCCCTCAGGGTAAGGGTCGTAAGTTATGCCCTGGGGGCATATAAGGTTCTGATAGAAAGCGATGCTGTAGAAACTGCCAAAAGGGCTCATTCGATTGTAAATTGAAAGGGCTAGTGCCCTTTTAAGAGTCGAACGTGATTGTAGGTCAACTAAACCCCCACTCACGCCCACCATTTCCCCAAACACATTCAATCTAAGTTCACAGATAGTCATTTTAATCAACGTAGCTAAAAATTCTGGAAATTATGTATTTAAGGATGACAAACCCTGCAGAGCCCCCAGGGTAAAGGTTGTAAGTTATGCCATGGGGGCATATAAGATTTTTATAGATAGAGTTGTCGTAAAAACTTCAGAAGGGGCTCATTCAATTGGAGATTGAGAGGGCTAGTGCTCTTTATAACAGTTGAAAGTGGTTTGAGGGTAACTAAACCCCCTCTCACGCCCACGATTCCCCCAAACCCATCCAATCAAAATTTTCAGATAGCTATTTTGTTCAACGTTGTAGAAAGCTCTGGAAAATAGGTCTTTGAGGATGACAACCCCCGCCCCTCCCCTCAGCCCTCAGGACAAGGTTTGTAAGTTATTACCTGGGGGTCTATAAGGTTTTTATTGAAACGGTTGTCGTAGAAACTTCAAAAGGGCTCATTTGATTGGAAATTGAAAGGGCTAGTGCCTTTTTTAGTAGTAAAAAGTGATTGAAGAGTGACTAACGCCCCTCTCACGCCCACCATTTTTCCAGACAAATTCAATCAAAATTTTGAGATAGCAATTTTGTTTAGCGTAGTTGAAAGTTCTGGAAATTAGGTCTTAGAGGATGACAACCACCCTCACAGCCCTTAGGGTAAGGAATGAATTAATGACCTTGTGACAAACAAGGTGTTTATGGGGAGTGTGGTCGTAAACTTAAAAAAAGGATCCACTCAATCCGAAATTAAAAATCGCGTTGCCCATTTTAACTGCTAAAAGGTATCAATAGACTGGAAATTTTTAAAATAAAGATTGATTTGGATGTAATGTATTATTTTTTTGTTGTTGTTGTTTACACCAGGGCACTTTGTATCGAAGGAGTTGTCGTAGAAATTACGAAAAGGGTTCATTCAATTGAAAAAAGAAAGGGCTGATGCCCTTTTTAATAGTCGGAAGTGATTGGAGGGAAACTAATCCCCCTCCCACCCCTACCTACCCAATTTCCGTTATGTTTAAAAACTAAATGTTGCCGTAAGATTAAATCAAAATGCACTGTGTTAATGCTAATTCCCAATAATGCATCTCAGCAGTATCCCAAAAACGACTGAAGGTATTACGTTCAAACTTTCGGGTCTACTTCTGCTCTTAAAATTTAACCAAATCAAAATAGCGTAAGTGTATCCAAGCTAGCAAAGAAAGTAAACCGATTTTGTTGCGAATGGTTACAATTTTTCCATTACAGGTCAATTAGAGGAGGTATGAAACTAAATTAAACACTACAATTTGTGTTCAAATTTCTAAAAGGGTGTATGTTTTTAAAAATTGCTGAAAATTTTTCTCCAGCATCCAAATAGCAGGCCAAACTATAAGTTCTTACAAAAAAGAAAAGATTTAAAGTATTATTTTCTTTTTCCCAGAAAAGACTGTGTCAATATAATACGAACAGAAATTAAAACTTTTTCCACAAAATAAGTTTTTCAAAGAAAAGTAAAGAACTCCATTAAACAGAAAATGAGCAAAAATCAAATAATCTACCATGCGTGAAACTACCACAAATCAGCATCGATAAATAAATGAAACCCAAAACGAACAGAAATTACAATAAATAACCAAGTCAAACTCAAAACGAGCAAAAATCAACATAAGTTGGGCTCAAAATCCCAAGTCCTTCCCAAGGCCAGAACATAATTTGCACTTTACTGAAAAAATACAAATGAATGTGCATTGTCAGTTTTAATATATATATATATATATATATATACTAATATTTAGTAGTCAAAATGTTAATATTATTTGATTTATCAAAGTTATGGAATTAAAAACATTTATTTTTATTTCAGTAAAGTGCAAATTATGTTCTGGCCTTTGGAAGGCATAAGGGTTTAAAGCCCAACTTATATTAATTTCTGCTCGTTTTGAGTTTGACTCGGTTGTTTATTGTAATTTCTGTTCGTTTTGGGTTCCATTTATTTATCGATGCTTATTTGTGGTAGTTTCACGCTTGGTAGATTATTTGATTCTATTTTTGCTCATTTTTTGTTTAGTGGAGTTCTTTACTTTTCTTTGAAAAACTTATTTTGTGGAATCTTTTTTTATTAATTACAATAAATAACCGAGTCAAACTCAAAACGACCAGAAATTAACATAAGTTAGGCTCAAAACCCCTATGCCTTCCCAAGGCCAGAACATAATTTGCACTACAGAAAAAAATATAAATAATTTTACTTTTATAACTTTAATAAATCAAATAATATTTACTATAAAAATGTCAAGCCTTCCAATCACCTTCGACTATTAAAAAGGGCACTAGGCCTTTCGATTTCCAAACGAATGAGCCCTTTTTGAGTTTCTACGACAACGCTTTCTATAAATACCTTATATACCCCCAGGGAATAACTTACAACCTTTGCCCTGAGAGTTCTGGGGGGTTTGTCATCCTTAAATACATAATTTCCAGCAATTTCTACTATGTTGAACAAAATGGCTATCTCTAAACTTTGATTGAATGTTTCTGGGGAAATGGTGGGCGTGAGAGGGGGGTCAGTTGCCCTCAAATCACTTTCGACCATTAAAAGGGCACTAGCCCTTTGAATTTCCAATCGAATGACCCCTTTTTCAAGTTTCTACGACAAAGATTACAATAAAACCTTATATAACGCGAGGGGATAACATATAACCCTTGCCCTGATGACTGTTGGGGGAGTGTCTTACTCAAAGGTATGATTTCCTGAATTTTAGACTGCTTGGAACAAAACGGCTATCTCAAAATTGTCATAGGATGTGTTTGGGGAAATTGTGGGCGTGGAAGGGGTGTTAGTTGCCTCCCAATCACATTTGACTATTAAAAAGGGCACTAGCCCTTTGAATTTCCAATCGAATGAGCCCTTTTGGAAGTTTTTACGACAACGCATTCTTTAAAAACCTTATATGCTCCCAGGGCATAACTTACAACCCTTGCCCTGAGGGCCGTGGGGGGGGGTTGCCATCCTCAAAGACCTAATTTCCAGAACTTTAAACTACGTTGAATCTCAAAATTTTCATAGGATGTGTTTGGGGAAAAGGTGGGCGTGGAAGGGGTGGTAGTTGCCTTTAAATCACTTTCGACGCGGGAGTACGCGGGAGAATCTTTCCATGAAGGAACTTCTTAGGGGGGAACGGAATTTTCCATGGAGGGGGAGCCGAATTTCCCAGCATTATTTAACGACAAAGAGTACAATAAAACCTTATATGCCCCCAGGGGATAACTTATAACCCTTGCCCTGATGAGTGTTGGGGGAGTGTCCTACTCAAAGGTATGATTTCCCGAATTTTAGACTGCGTGGAGCAAAATGGCTATTTCAAAATTGTGATTGGATGTGTTTGGGGAAATGGTGGGCTTGGAAGGGGTGTTAGTTGCCCTTCAATCACTTTTGACTACTAAAAATGGCACTAGCTCTTTGAATTTCCAATCGAATAAGCCTTTTTTGAAGTTTCTACGACAACACTTTCTATAAAAACCTCATATGCCCTCAGGGAATAACTTACAACCCTTACCCTGAGGGTTTTTGGGGAGTGTCCTCCTCAAAAACATATTTTCTATCTGGAAATCAACTACGCCGTACAAAATGGCTATCTCAAAATTGTGATTGGATGTGTTTGGGGAAATGGTGGGCATGGAAGGGGTGGTAGATGCCTTGCAATCACATTTGACGCGGGAGTACGCGGGAGAATCTTTCCACGAAGGATCTTCTTATGGGGGAAGGGAATTTTCCATGGAGGGGGAGCCAAATTCCCCAGCATTATTTAAAAAATGATCAGAAATTAAATTAAAAAAACAAGTTTTTTCAACTGAAAGTAAGGAGCTATGTTAAAACTTAAACCGAAAAGAAATTATTAAGTATATGAGGGGGGTCACCCCATCGTCAATACCTCGCTCTTTGCGCTAGAGTTTTTTTTTAGTACTTTTAAAAGAGCTATTTACTCTAATTAAATGGCTTTTGTGCTTTAGGACTCATTCTCAAAGAATTGTGACAAAATTCAAACTTTAGCGTAAAGAGCGAGGTATTGACGAGGGGGCAACCCTCTTCATATACATAATAGTTTCGGTTCGTTTTAAGTTTTATTATTCCTCCTTACTCTCAGTTGAAAAACTTGTTTTCAGTAAGCGTGTACTTGCTAAGCTATATAGTGCCCTAGCTCTGCCTCACGCAGATGTATATTTCGCCAATTTGGCATTTGCTGTCTAAAACTTAGCAGTTAAAGGTTTGATCGAGATTTTGTCGTTATCTGAATTTTTGTTCTTAATATTCTCGCTGTAGTACAGGCATTGTTTTGTTTTGCAAGGATAATGTGTTTCTGACCTTTTAGATGTAGTCAATTCATAAGTGTGCGATGTTGTTTACGAGTGCTGTTTGTATTAATTTTGTATTATTTATTTTCCTTGTTTAGAAGTTGATTTTTCTTTATATGTTTTTTTATTTACACTGCTTAATTTTTATATTGTAAGCGGGCAAACATAAACTTATCTTATGATTTCAAATGAAAAAGACTTTCTTTTCTAATCATTTTTCCGATCGCTCCGGGAATCCCCCTTCTGCAGAATTCTTTTACACGGAAATCCAAATCTGCTGAAAATTTCCACCCGGACATTTCCCCCGGAGCATCCCCACATGTAAAATTGAGCTGACAAAAAGAAAGAAAGACAAATAAAAGGAATTTCGTGTAGGAATTCTGTCAAATCCCCCCCAGTGTAAAATTTCTTTAGGTTTTAAAATTCGTAGTCATAAAATATTTGAAATGCGCATGATAGATTTTATAGTAACAGACTCTTAAAAAAACAAAAACAAAAAAACCTACTGGAAATATTTCTGCATGGTTTCCTCCTCAAAAATTGATTTCGGTCTCTCTGCCTTAAAAAGGTAGATTAGCTTTCAGCCATTGTATACTTTGCAAGGTTTTTTTCTTTTTACTTATGGGGGTATTTCTTCCATTAAAGAGCGTCGATAGAAAGGATTGACAGTTGCGGTGATAACTAGCACGTAAACAAACATCACTCCTAACAATCGATGAGCATTAAGAAAAATCGCTGATATTTAGCTAGATTAAATATTTAGCTTGGTCCTAAAAGATTTTAAGTGCTATTGACAAACACTTAACAGAATATTCAATGATATTTTATTTCTCTTAAATATGGTTTTTTCTGTGGTTTTGTTTTGTTATGATTAATTTTTTTTATTGTTTAGATATTTTATTTCTGACATTTTAATTTCTAGTTCTTTAAATAAGGTGTTTAGTTAATTTAATCCAATCTGCTAAGTTGTTTTTTCCTGCAATTTGCTGTCTATTCTCGAAGCCGAATGCTGTTAGCAAAGGTATTTCTAGCTTTACGCCCACAGTCACGTTATTGCGCTGTAGCCTACAATTAAAAAGCAGTATGGCTCCAATGTATTACTTTTTCACCATGCCAATTCGTATGAAGGGAGTTGACGTAGAAACATCGAAAGGGGCTCATTAGATAGGAAATTATAGCGCCCCTTTAAAGAATCAAATGATAGCAGAGAACAGCAAACCCCACTCCCAAGCCCTTTTCAGTGGCATAAAAAAACCAACCCACCCCCTAAGCCCCCAGACAGATCCGATCGAAAATTTCGAGACAGACATTTTTTTCAGTAAAGTCGAAAGATCAAAGACTATGCCTCCAGGGATGAAATGGCCTCCCACAGCTTTTAGGGAAAGCGCTTTGGAGTGTGTTATTTGTACATTGTTTACAAATGTTCTATTACTGAGGAAAGGAGGCATGTTTGATCCTAGGTCTAACAAAAAGCTAAAGGTAGTAAAGTGAAACTTTCAGGGAGTGCTGAGGGGTATGTTGGAGAAAATCAAGAGACACTATGTTCATCAATGTTGCCAAAAGAGCGTATATGCAATATTTCAGGAATAGTTAAGGCTATTGAGTTGCAACTTTCAGTACATGTAGAGAGGGATGTTGAGTCAAAAGACAGTAAATGCATTCATGTTCTAAAAGCGACTTATCTGCAATATCTCAGAAACGGCAAAGGGTATTAAATTGAGACTATCAGGACATGTTGAACTAAATAAACGGGAACTGTGTGTATCCGGGTTGTCAAATGGGCATATTTGCGATGTCTTAAGAACGGGTAAATTGACACTTTCAGAGAATGTTGAAATGTAAAAAATGTTGAACTACATTAAAAGTCACATCATATCTCAGGAACGGCTAAGATCAATAAGTTGAAACTTTAAGAGAATGTCAAGGGGGCTGTTGACTGAAATCAAAAGTTACTCCTTGTGTCCAGGTTGTCAAAATGGCGTATCTGCAATATACCTGGAACAGCTAAGGGTATTAAGTTGGAATTAGAGGGGAATGTTGAAGGGGATACTGAACTAAATCAAAAGACTCGTTGTTCACATAGGCTGTCAAAACGCCACATCTGCAACATCTAAGGAACCACTTAAGGTATTATTTTCAAATTTTCATGGAAAGTTGAGGTAGAAGTAAAACTAAATAAAATACATTACGTGTATCCATGCCGTAAAATGGTGTGTGTGCAAAATCCTGACAAAAAGCTAAGAGTTTTACGTTGAAGATTTCAGGGCATGTTGTTGGGGATATTGAACAAGCCAAGAGACAAAATGCACATCCAGGTTGTCAATAGGTTGTAATGAAATAATTGATCAAAATTCGTCTATATTCAAAGTTATCTCATGGTGGGGGGGGGGGGGTGAAGATGGCTTCAGCCCTATAGAAGGCCAAAAATATTGCAGGTTTTCAATCTATTTTTTGTATAATATTCCAACTACCCATCCATCCAAACTTCTACAGTACAAGTGTTAACATAACTTGTGGCAATATTTCACCCAAAAAATAAATAGCAAGCCAAAAGCTTGATTCTTAAGGAAAAAAATAAAAAAAAAATATTTGAAAATTTTCATTTTATTGACCAATAAAGAAATATTAATAAAAACGAGCAAAGATAAGCAAAGAGTCATATGCTTGGAATACATTTTTTTATTTTCTGGTCATTTCGTATGAAAGGGATGGTTGACACTGCGTTGAGGGCCTGATCGATTGGAAATGTAAGTTTCTAGAGTCTTTATTAGAAATAAAAGTGATTGGCGGGCAACCACCACCCCTGTCGGTGGTGCTTCTGTGCTCTTTGCATACTTTTAGGGGGTTAAATTCCTGTCGTAGACTTTATTGACTTCATGGCCGGTAAGATAATACTGAGATCCTTATGAATCATTCTTTTATTTTCTGCAGGCCGCAAAGGATTTTCCTGTTTCTATGCCTGTTTCTTTGCTTTGGTTATGTGTTTTCAGTAAAGCGCTTGTTTTTCAGGATTCTTTATGTATAATCCATCTCGAGTTATTTTTTTTTTCAAAAATATTTCCCACAAACTGCTAAGCACTAATTTTTGTTAATTCAAGTTTCAGCTTCGCTCTTTGCTTTCATTAGAAACACTTTGTCGTTTAAAATTAATTACGTTTAAGACTTCAAAATTTACAACTACTGCACTAATGAAAAGACCTAAGTTTTCGCTGACGCGCAATAAAACGGCTAGCCATTTACAAAACACACGAACAAAAAACAACTAAATAAAATAAAATACCGCTTTGCTTTTTAATAGTAATTAATTTAAAAAACTTTTTCCACAAAATAAGTTTTTCAAAGAAAAGTAAAGAACTCCATTAAAGAAAAAATGAGCAAAATTAAAATCGAATAACCTACCAAGCGTGAAACTACCACAAATCAGCATCGACAAATAAATGAAACCCAAAACAAACAGAAGTTACAATAAATAACCAAGTCAAACTCAAAACGAGCAGAAATTAACACAAGTTGAGCTCAAAAGCCCTATGCCTTCCCAAGGCTAGAACATAATTTGCACTTTGCTGAAAAAAAAATAAATGTTTTTACTTTTATAACTTTAAATAATGAAATAATATTAACTTTTTGATTACTAAATATCAGTATTTGTATATTAAACTGACAATCAACATTCATTAGTATTTTTTTCAGTAAAGCGCAAAATATGTTCTGGCCTCGGGAGCTATTTATTGTAATTTCTGTTCGTTTTCGGTTTCATTTATTTACCGATTTTAATTTGTGGTAGTTTCACGCTTGGTAGATTATTTGATTTTATTTTTGCTCATTTTTTGTTTAATGGAGTTCTTTGCTCTTCTTTTTTAAACTAATTTCTGTTTGTTTTATATTGACATAGTCTTTTCAGAAAAAAGAAAATAATACTTTAAATCTTTTTGTTTTTTTAAGACTTTATAGTTTGGCCTACTATTTGTATGCTGGAGAAAAATTGTCACCCATTTTTAACAACATACGCCCATTTGAAAATCTGGACACAGATAGTGGTGTTTAATTTAATTTCATACCTACTCTAGTTGACCTGAAAAGGAAAACTTGATACCATTCGCTAAAAAATCTGTTTACTTTCTTTGATAGCTTGGATACACTTACGCTATTTTGATTTGGTTAAATTTTCAGAGCAGAAGTAGCCCCGAAAGTTTGAACATAATACCCTCAGTCGTTCTTGGGATACTGTTGAGATGCCTTATTGTGAATTAGCATTAACACAGTGCATTTTGATTTAATTTTAAGGCAACATTTATTTTTTAAAAATATGGGGCAAATGGTGGGTGGGCGGGGTAGGGGGATTAGTTGCCCTCCAATCACTTTCAACTATTAAAAAGGGCATCAGCCCTTTCTATATTCAATCAAATGAGCAACTTCTTCGATACGAAGTGCCCTGGTCTAAACAATAACAACAACAAAAAATAATACATTATACTCACATCGATCTTTACTATAAAAATGTCAAGCCTTCCAATCACTTTCGACTATTAAAAGCGGCACTAGGCCTTTCGATTTCCAATCGAATGAATCCTTTTTGAGTTTCTACAACAACGCTTTCTATAAACTCCTTATATGCCCCCAGGACATAAATTACAACCCTTACCCTAAGGGCTGTTTGGGTGGTTGTCATCCTTTAGGATCTAATTTCCAGAACTTTCAACTAGCCTACGTAAAACAAAATGGCTATCTCAAAATTTTGATTAGATGTGTTCGGGGAAATGGTGGGCATAAGAGGGGCGTTAGTCACTCTCCAATCCCTTTTGACTATTAAAAAACACAGTAGCCCTTTCAATTTTCAATCAAATGAGCCCTTTTGAAGTTTCTACGACACCGTTTTCAATAAAAACCTCGTATACTCCCAGGTCATAACTTACAACCCTTCCCCGGAGGGCGGGGGGGGGGGGCTGTCATCCTGGAAGACTGAATTTCCAGAAATTTCTTCTTCGTTGAACAAAATGGCTATCTTAAAATTTTGATTCGATGTGTTTGAGGGAATGGTGGGCGTGAGAGAGGGTTAGTTATCCTCCAGTCACTTTCGACTATTAAAAGGGCACTAGCCTTCTCAATTTCCTATTGAATGAACCCCTTTTGAAGTAATTACGCCAAATCTATCTATAAGAATCTTATATGCCACCAGGGCATAACTTACAACCTTTGCCCTGGGGACTCGGGGGGGGTGGTGGTGGTGGTGTTGTCATCCTTAAATACATAATTTCCAGAACTTTCAACTACGTTGAACAAAATGTCTATCTCTAAACTTTGATGGAATTTTTTTGGGAAATGGTGGGCGTCAGAGGAGGGGGGGGGGTAACTACTCTCCACTCAGTTTCGACTATTAAAAAGGGCACTAACACTTTCAGTTTCCAATCAAATGAGCCCTTTTTGGAATTTCTACAACAACTTTCTATATAAACCTTATATGCCCCCGGGGCATAACTTACAACCCTTGCACCGAGGGCTCTAAGGAGGTTATCATCCTAAAAGACCTAATTTTGAGAAATTTCAACTGCGTTGAACAAATAGATATCTCAAAATTTTAACTGGATGTGTTTGGGAAAATAGTGGGCGTGAGAGGGGGGTTAGCTGCCCTTCAATCACTTTCGACTATTAAAAAGGGTACTAGCCCTTTCAATTTCCAATTGAATGAGCCCTTTTTGAAGTTTCTACAACAACGCTTTCTATAAAAACCTTATATGCCCCCCAGAGCATAACTTTCAGCCCTTGCCCTGAGGGAAGTGGGGGGGGAGGTCATCCTTAAAGACCTAATTTCCAAAACTTTCAATTACGTTGAAAAAAATGGCTATCTAAAAATTTTGATTGGATGTGTTTTAAGAAAGGTTGGGCGTGAGAGGGGTGTTAGCTGCCCTCCAATCACTTTCGACTATTGAAAAAGGTCACTAGCCCTTTGAATTTGCAATCGAATGAGCCTTTTTTGAAGTTTCTATGACAACTTTCTATATAAACCTTATATGCTCCCAGGGAATAACTTACAACCCTTGCCCTTTGGGCTGTGGGGGAGTGTCCTCCTCAAAAACATAATTTCTTTCTGGAAATCAACTATGTTGAAGAAAATAGCTATTTCCAAATTTTGATTGGATGTGTTTCGGGAAATGGTGGGCGTGGAAGGGGTGTTAGTTGCCTTCCAATCACTTTTAACTATTAAAAAGGGCTCAAGCCACGCCAATTTCTAATTCAACAAGCCCTTTTCAAAGTTTCTACGACAAATTCATCGACACGAAGTGCCCTGGTCTAAAGGTAAAAAAAAAGAATAAATAATACAATTTGCCAACATCGTTCTTATATGTCCCAGGGCATGACTTAAAACCCTTGCCCTGAGGGTTGTGAGGGATTGTCCTCCTCAAAAACATATTTCTATCTGGAAATCAATTACGCTGAACAAAATGGGTATCTCAAAATTTTTATTGGATGTGTTCGGGGAAATGGAAGGCGTGGAAGGGGTGTTAGTTGTCTTCCAATAACTTTCGACTATTAAAAAGGGCACTGGCCGATTCAATTTCCAATCGAATGAGCCCTTTTCGAAGTTTCTACGACAACTACTTCGATACGAAGTGCACTGGTATGGAAAAAATAATACATTGTGCCAACATCGTTCTTTACTTAGGCAGCGCGATTGCGCTGCCAATGTTATTCTATCCAGCCCGGACCTGGCGATGGCCAAAACTAGAGCTTGCTGCTTTCTGAGCCCAAATGAAAAAACATACTGAGCTGTTTGAAAGATTAAAGTTGGAGGTTGCACACAAAACATAGTTCTCTATAAGCGTGAGGTTGTAAGTTATGGTTATCAGATGATCGATCCTGTTCCATATTTGACGCTTATTTGTTTTGATGTGCAGCCCCTCCCTCTGACCTATATAATTATTAAATAAGAACAAAAACAATTTTCCTGAAACGAAAGTAAGGAGTGACATTAAAACTTAAAACGAACAAAAAATATTCTGTATTGGAAAGGGGCTATCCCCTCCTCAACACCCCCGCTCTTTACGCTAAAGTTTGACGGTTCCTCACAACTCTACTTTATAAAACAATAAGAAACTTTAGCATAAAGAGCGGGGCGTTTAAGAAGGGACGGCCTCTTTCATATACGGAATATTTTTTTTTCATTTTAATTTTTAATGTCGTTCCTTACTGTCAGCTAAAAAAAATTTTTTAATTTAGTTTATTAACATTTTTGAATTAATGCAAGTTTTGAATTTGGCTCACCGTACATGAATAACCTGTGAACTTTGTATTTGTTTTTGTCTCTCTTACTCTCTAGGCCTGTGTGTCTAGGCAGGTGTTTGTTTGTCCCAGTGCCTGTCTTAGTCGGTTTGTATGTTCGAATCTATGTATTTGTATGTGTTTTGCCTATCTCAGTCTCTTTGCCTGTGTGTCTGGGTGGGTGTTTGCTTGTCCCAGTGCCTGTCTTTGTCGGTTTGTATGTCTGAATCTATATATTTGTATGCGTTCTTGTCTCTCTCACTCTCTTTGCCTGTGTGTTAGGGCTGGTGTTTGCTTTTCCCAATGCCTATCTTTGTCTGTTTGTTTGTCTTAATTTTGTATTTGTATGCGTTTTTTCTCTCTTACTCTCTTTTCATGTGTGTCTGGGCAGGTGTTTGCTTGTCGTTGTGCCTGTCTTTGTGGTTTGTACGTCTGAATGTATGTGTTTATATGTCTCTCTCTCTCTCTCTCTCTGCGCCTGTGTGTTTGGGCGGGTGTTTGCATGTTCCAGCGCCTGTCTTTGTCGGTTTGAATTTCTGAATTTGTGGTCTTGTATGCGTTTTTGTCTCAATCACTCTCTCTGCCTGTGTGTTTGGGTTGGTGTTTGCTTGTCCCAGTGTCTGTCTTTGTCTGTCTGTTTGTCTTAATTGTTTATTTGTATGTGTTTTTGTCTCTCTCACTCTCTTTGCCTGTGTCAGAATCTATGTATTTTCATGTGTTTTTGTCTCTCTCACTCTCTTTGCCTATGTGTCTGGGCGGATGTTTGCATGTCCCTGTGCCTGTCTTTGTTGGTTACATGTCTGAATTTATGTGTTTGCATGGGTTTTTTCCTCTCTCGCTCTCTCTGCCTGTGTGTCTGGGTGGGTGTTTGTATGTCCCAGAACCTGTCTTTGTCGGTTTGTATGTCTGAATCTATATATATGTATGTATTTTTGTCTCTCTCACTCTCTTTGCCTGTGTGTCTGGGCGTATGTTTGCATGTTCAAGTGCCTGACTTTGTTGGTTTGTATGTCTGAATCTATGTATGTGTCTCTCTCACTTTCTATGCCTGTGTGTCTGGGTGAGTGTTTGCTTCTCCCAGTCCCTGCCTGTCCTTGTCGGTTTACACTTCTGAACTTATGTATTTGTATGTGTTTTTGTCTCTCTCACTCTCTTTGCCTGTGTGTCTGGGTGGCTGTTTGCATATCCCAGTGCCTGTCTTTGTCGGTTTAAACGTCTAAATTTATGCGTTTGTATGCGTTTTTATCTCTCTCACTCTATCTGTCTGTGTGTCTGGGCTGGTGTTTGCTTGTCCCAGTACCTGGTTTTGTCGGTATGTATATCTGAATCTATGTATTTGTATATATTTTTGTCTCTGTCACTCTCTTTGCCTGTATGTCTGGGCGTATGTTTGCATGTTCTGGTGCCTGTCTTTGTCGGTTCGTATGTCTGAGTCTATGTATTTGTATGCGTTTTTGTCTCTCTCACTCTCTCAGCCTGTGTTTCAGTGACTTTCTCACTCTCTAAGCTTGTGTGTCTGGGTTGGTGTTTGCTTGTCACAATGCCTGTCTTTCCCTGCGTATATGTCTGAATTTATGTGTTTGTATGCGTTTATGTCTCTCTCACTCTCTCTGCCTGTGTGTTAGTAACTTTCTCTTTCTCCAAGCCTGTGCTTGTCCCAACTCCTTTTTTGTCTGTTTGTATGTCTGAATCTATGTGTTCGTATGTGTTTTTGTCTCTCTCACTCTCTAAGCATCTGTGTCTGGGCGGGTGTTTGCTTCTCCTAGTGCCCGTCTGAATCTATGTATTTTTATAAGTTTTTGTCTTTATCACTCTCTCTGCCTGTGTGTAAGTGACTTTCTCACCCTCTAAGCCTGTTTATCTGGGTGGGTGTTTGCTTGTCCCAGGTCCTGTCTTTGTCGGTTTGTATGTCTGAGTTAATGTATTTGTATGTGTTTTTGTCTCTCTCACGCTCTCTACCTGTGGGTCTGGGCAGATGTTTACGTTTCCCAGTGAATGTCTTTGTCGGTTTATATGTCTGAATCTATGAATTTGTATGTGTTTTTTGTCTCTCTCACTCTCTAAGCCTTTGTGTCTGGGCGGGTGTTTGCTTCTCCCAGTGCCTGTCTTTGTCGGTTTTTATGTCTGAATCTATGTGTTTGTATACGTATACTGCCTGTGTGTCAGTGCCGGTTTTTGTCGGTTTGCATGTCTGAACTGACGTGTTTTTATACGTTTTATCTCTCTTACTCTCTAGCCTTGTGTGTCTCGGAGGGTGTTAGCATGTCACAGTGCCTGTCTTTGGCAGTTTGCATGTCTGAAACTATCTATTTGAATGTGTTCTTTTGTGTCTCTCTCACTCTCTAGGCCTGTATGTCTTAGCGGGTGTTTGCTTGTCCAAGTGCCTGTCTTTGTCGGTTTGTATATCTGAATCTATGTATTTGTATGTATTTTATCTCTATCACTCTCTAAGCATCTATGTCTGGGCGGGTGTTTGCTTCTCCTAGTGCCCGTCTGAATCTATGTATTTTTATGCGTTTTTGTCTTTATCACTCTCTCTGCCTGTGTGTAAGTGACTTTCTCACCCTCTAAGCCTGTTTATCTGGGTGGGTGTTTGCTTGTCCCAGGTCCTGTCTTTGTCGGTTTGTATGTCTGAGTTAATGTATTTGTATGTGTTTTTGTCTCTCTCACGCTCTCTACCTGTGGGTCTGGGCAGATGTTTACGTTTCCCAGTGAATGTCTTTGTCGGTTTATATGTCTGAATCTATGTTTTTGTATGTGTTTTTTGTCTCTCTCACTCTCTAAGCCTTTGTGTCTGGGCGGGTGTTTGCTTCTCCCGGTGCGTGTCTTTGTCGGTTTTATGTCTGAATCTATCTATTTGTATACGTATACTGCCTGTGTGTCAGTGCCGGTTTTTGTCGGTTTGCATGTCTGAACTGACGTGTTTTTATACGTTTTATCGTTCTTACTCTCTAGCCCTGTGTGTCTCGAAGGGTATTAGCATGTCACAGTGCCTGTCTTTGGCAGTTTGCATGTCTGAAACTATCCATTTGAATGTGTTTTTTTGTGTCTCTCTCACTCTCTAGGCCTGTATGTCTTAGCGGATGTTTGCTTGTCCAAGTGCCTGTCTTTGTCGGTTTGTATATCTGAATCTATGTATTTGTATGTATTTTATCTCTCTCACTCTCTTTGCCTGTGTGTCCTAGCGGGTGTTTGCATGTCCCAGTGCCAGTTTTTCTCGGTTTGCGTGTTTGAATCTATGTATTTGTATATGTTTTTTGTCACTCTCACTCTCTAAGCCTGTGTGTCTAGGTGGGTGTTTTCTTCTCCCTATGCCTATCTTTGTCGGTTTATATGTCTGAATCTATGTATCTGTAGTTATTTTTTCCTGTCTCACTCTGTGCCTGTGTGTCTGAGTGGATTTTTGTTTGTGTGTGGAGATTTTGGAGGGAAAATTCAGCTCATCTTCCTTAGACTTTTGGTAAAAGCTCTGTTAACCTATCACAGTTTCTAACATATACCCTATGAGCCTGCTAGTTGTATCTATGTCTTTTCTTACATCTCCAACTTTTTAATAAGCATTCTAAATGCTTGACGTGCTAGCATACCCAAAAAATAATGGAAATATAACAAAAGTAATGCATAAAATATTCTTATTGAAATAACGATATGTAGAATGTTAACATAAAAATATTACATACATTATTATTTTAATTTATTTCAATTTATTGAAACAAAAACAAGATGAAACATAACACAAATAATAATATTGATCCTGGAAGCGAACTTTTTGAGGACCATAACAACAAAAAATTGAAAATGAACAAGAGAGAAAAAAAAAGAAAAAAAGAGAAAAAAAGAGAAAACACGGGTAAATTAAAGTAAATTGATTAAAAATTTAAAAATTTATAATATCAAAGTTTAGTAGCATTGTTATACAGCGTACGAAAACTTTTGGATAGCTCAATACTGGAGGGTATCATATTCCATTGAAGTATAGATTTATAAATGGGGGATCGCTGGGTGGAGCTAGAGACACACTTGGGGACAATAAAGGAACGGCTAGATGAACGGAGACATAGGCCTTCAGAATTATTGCAATTAAAAAAGATAATAATTGGGGAGGAAGGTTTTTATGGTAAGCGGAGTATGCAAGGGCTGAATTTAATTTTTTAATAAATTGTTCAAAAGGAATAATACCAAAACCGGAGAACAAGTCCTGGGTGGAATATAGTCGGGGCAGCCGAAAAACTGCTTTGATGGCACGGTTTTGGGCAGTTTTTAATTTATTGGTAACTGAAGGATAAGTGTTGCCCCAAACAGATCCGCAGTATGAGATATATGGGTAAATAAAAGAGTAATAAAGGGTGACAAGGATATCAGGGGGAAGAAAATTATTCAGACGATTAATCATACTTACCTGTCGCAAAATTATGGCTGTGATGCAGGATACATGAGTTGCAAATGATAGGGAGGAGTCTATGTGGACACCAAGAAACTTGCCAAATTCGACCTGCAGGAGGAGATTGGTGAAATATTTTAGGTCGAGTGCTTGTTGAGCTTCATTTTTTTTTGTAAGGGATTCGAAATCATACAACACGAATTTTATTGTTGTTAATGGTCATACAGTTAACGAGAGGCCATTCCTGTACTCTATTCAAAAGGATTTGAGCGGAGGTGACGACGGATGGTAAATTAGGGCGGTCATGAAAAAGTTGGTATCGTCAGCAAAAAGTTCTGGGCGCATTGATGGACCCAGTTCTGTAGCAAAATCATTAATATAAAGGAGAAGTAGTATTGAACCGAAAACAGAGAACTGTGGTACGCACCTCCGGAGAGGTAGAGGGTGCGAGGTCATACCACCTAGACTCAAACTCTCTACTCTTCAAGAGAGATAGGAACCAAACCATGAGAAAGGATTTCCACGAATCCCTATGTTCTTGAGTTTACTTAATAAAACACTGTGATCAACCATGTCAAAGGCCTTAGAAAAACCTAAGAAATAAGCCAATTACAGTATTTTTAAGGTCAAGCTGGGAACGGATAAACTGTGTGGCGTCGATTAGTGCATGAACAGTTGAAAATTTGGAACGGAAGCTAGACTGATTAGAAGAAATCAACGAATCTAAAGGATTAATCCCAAATAAAAAGGGAGAAGGAAGTCGAAAGATAATTGTCTCAAGCACTTTGGATATAACTGGGAGAAGTGAGATAGGACGATAATTACTTATCTCAGACGGATCGCCTTTTTTATTAATCGGGATAACAATTGCTGATTTAAATATTTCTGGGAAGACTCCATTGATCATAGACAGGTTTGCTATATGCACAATGGGTTCACAAACATAGGAAAATACAATTCTAAGAAGCTTATAACTCATCTAAAGGAAGTCATGTGTGCTACTTTTAGAGAAAGAGTTGATAACTGGAAGCACCTCATTGCTATCAGTTTGACAGAAATATATGGATCTGGGATTCTTGTTCGGGCGTACTAACTCGGAGGGAGAACAGGAGTTAGCATTTGGAATATTGGTGAAATAATTATAAAAAGCATCCAGTACTGAAATTGGGTCAATTAATGTGCCACCGTTGTCCTTAAGGTTAATAGGTAGATATATTTAATTCCTTTTTTTTAAATAATTTTATCCAGTAATGAACCTGTCTTTTGCCAGGTCTAGTGGAATTGTGGGATTTTTGAATAATAATAATTTTTTTTGCTAAACTGATTAGGGTGGCATATAAGTTTTTTTATTGTCAATAAGTGTTTTGGTCAGTGAATCAAATGTTTTTGAAATCCAACTTATATAGGTCATTTTTACAATATGAAGAGATTATCAGGCTATTGGACATCCAGGGATGTATATAGGTAGTTTTTCGGTTTGATTTACAGACTGGAAAGGTTGAACTGATAAGATCACTCAGTCCCTGTGTAAAACCATTTGTGGCTGAATTAACATCCTGACAATCCAAAACCTTTGACCAGTCAAATGATTTTAAACGATCCGTGAACCGGGTCATATTCACAATATTATATATTCTATTAGACGTAGGGATATTAGTTCTAGGGTGTTTAGTAGTTGGTTGGAAGGGTAGGGAGAGATAGATTGGAAAGTGGTCTGACAGGTCAGAGAATATTATTTTGGAGGACAGGTGGTTTCCCAGGGAAGTGGATACAAAAATGTTATCAATTACAGTAGCAGTAGACCTCATAGGATCAACTCTAGTAGGAAAAAGGATTGTTGGAAGACGACCACTTGGGGTAAATGTTTCAAAGAAGGTATCACAATCATTATTATTGCTAACATTTAGTAAATTACAATTAAAGTCCCCAAAAACTATTGCCTTCTTTTGTTGTAAATTGATAAAACTAGAAAAGTCATCAAAAAGACTACAAAAGAAAGGTGTCGGAAATGAGGGTGGTTTATAAAACAATGAAAAAATAAAAGAGTTGTCGTCAACACTTATATCAACAATTATTGAATAAATGCATCTATTATTTATAGGTTACGAGAATAAGGATTCACAGTGTAATAGCCTGGTGAATTTTAGACTTGACCGGATGTAAAGAGAAATGCCACCAGAGGACTTGGTTAATTTTCTTTCAATATGAATAGCTTGAAAGCCAGGGAGGAAAAATTCATTAGTATCATCAATTTCTGAAAACCACGTCTACGTTATTCCAATTACGTTGAAAGGGCAGTAACCGTTAATTAAAATTAAATCTTTAAAATTAGTCAACTTATCTCTTATGCTTCTGATGTTAAAGCAGATTATATTAAGTTTTGTCTCTTCCATTTTGTCTCTTCCATACATTATAAATATCACTGAACAATTTTGGACATTTTGCATCTGTTTCAGAAGATAATACATCATATTCCCTTTTGATAGTCCAGCTATTGTCTTCTCTTAGTTAGTAACTAGTAGAATTGTCATTAATCCATTTTCAGTCATTCACAATTTTTTACTGTGGTGTCAGCTACAGGTTCAATATGTGTTTCGTCTCTGGTATTACTAGGTTCATTGACTATATCTGTTGGTTTATGATCAATTGTAGTAATAATGTTCATATGCGCTTTATTTTCCATCAATTCATCTTTATATACATTAGTGATATTGTCTGCCAATGCCCTTTTCATTTTGCATGCTATTTCACTGTCTATGATCACATTGTTTTTACATAGGTAGCTGTTCTGGGACGTAGATAAGATATGGCTTATGATACTAGTGCAGAAGTTGGCCTTTATTTTTCCCTTTGCTGTTCTTTGAACACTAATACCAGAACGAGGGAAATAGGATATACCAACAGGTGACGTGTTACCACTAACAGTAGCAAGAAGTTGATCCTCATCGTCAACTATTATTTTTATGTTGGCGTTCTCTTTGAGCACAATCATCTCTGGAAATGACACTTTAGCTTATCCACCATTTTGTATTTTGAATCTCTTCAGTACTCCAAAGAAATCTAAACTCTCACTGTTATGACAACGCACGCATACGTTTTCAAAGGTGTTAGCACTAGTGCTTGTTTCCTAATTCAAATGTTTGTCTTTGTCAGAATTCAACGCAAAGATAACTTTATCATATGTACACACTTTCTTCGAAAAATTCATCTTCACTTTTTTTAAAATATAATGCAAGTGTTGATCCTTCCAATGTATGAAAAATACTTATTTAATACATACAATAAACTGGGTAATGTCTATAACTAGGCATTGGGTACCACTGGTACACCCACGTAGGGTCGATGAGCAGCCATAGAGTACCACTGGTTTAGCCCAATAAATAAAAATAACAAATAAAAGTTGAAAAAATTTCCAAGTCTAAAAAATTCTAAGTAAAAAAAGAAAAGTGCTACTACAAACATTAATTTTCAATAGTGAACGTCGGGACTAACATATTTATATCATTCTCATTTTATATTTCCAAAATATTAAATATTATTTTTTGGTTTTCAGTATATTTCGTGTTATTTTAAGACATGTAAAAAAGTTGAATAAAAACTTCTATTTAAAAAAATATACATAAAAATAAAAAATAAAAGTTAAGAAAAAAGTGAAAAAAAATTTAACTTCAAAATAAGTATTGAAAATGGTGGATGGGCCAAAAAGTTGGGGGAGGGGTATTGGAACTCCAGGATGTTGGAGTCCTTGGTGGTTGGGGTCCTTTGTGGTTGGGGTCCTTGATGGTTGGGGTCCTTGGTGGTTCAAATCCATAACCACCTCATTAATTGATTTCTAACGATTGTACTAGATTTCTAAGGATTATTCTGGATTTCTATATTAAAATTCTTTTCTCGGCGCCTATCATTTTATTTTTTTTCAACTTTAGGCATACTCCAATATCAAACAATAGTTTATTTTAGCTGCAATCCTCATTTGGTGCTTGTGTATCATAGCGACCACAGCCAAGAAATGAAGCTAGGTCAATCGACTCGTGAGAGGTTGAATATATTCTAATCATATTCTGACATTTGTATAATTTGGCGTGGGAATCACCATTCCCTCAGATTTACCTTTAGTTGGTAAGGAAGTTTAACTTTTTACCGGTTTCTTTCAATCCAAAAAAAAAAAATTCTAATTATTATAATTTGGTTTTACCTGGATATCCTGTGTTAAGCCCCTTCAGACCATTTAATGCTAAGCTATACTGAACTGTCATTATAATTTATGCTATACTACACAAACACCATAATTGGGTCATTAACCTACATAATTACAGGTATCAAAACGTATCTCATTTGTATAATTGAAAGCCCAGTATATCACTATGGTCCGAATATAACTAGTTCTGGTTGCTTTATACGATGTTAGTTCAGTGGTGCATACAGATTTTAGACCGAATATAACTGGTTCTGATTGCGTTATATTATGGTTGTTCAGTATTTATAGATGCTGCACTACTAGTAGTTCTCTTTTAATATGCAGAATTAACATTTAATTTCTATAAAAAAAAACTTTTTATCTACTAGAGCAATTTTATTTTTACAATCATGCTTTGCTTTCTTTCCTGGAGTACCAGAAAATTATCCATTTCTCCGTTATTTTTACATTTCTTAAGCAGCTTATATGGGAAAAGATAAGCCAGGTCCCCAGAAATCTTTGGAAAAGTAGCAAAGCAACGAAAGCGACTATGCAGATTTCCGACGTCTTTTAAGTAGCTTTCCAGGAATCCTAAATTTCCAGATATTAAATAATTTTCGAATATGAATTGATAGTATTTCCGTCTCTTTTTGTGGGATATTCAAACTGTGAAAAAAAAATAATTAAAATTCAAAATGCTAATTAGCGTAATGCACAGGTTTAGTAACACAGATTTTCACATAATGAAATGAACAAGGTAGCAAAATATGTTAATTCTTTTGCAATATTTAGTGAGTATAAGCCAGTATCTTGTTTATCTAAAATGATAAATCTCAAGGTCAAAGTTTGTGAATTTGAGTTCAATGGACCATAAGCTAATAGCAACCCTGATAAGCATTAATTTGAGTGGCAAGGTCATATCGAGGGGGGGGGGGGAAAAGGGTCTGAAATCACCCCAAAATTTTTGTTCGATTCGTAAGAAAGTAACAAAAATGAATGTTAGCCAAATTTTGTTACGTTTTATAAAATTTTTCTGTACCCCCCCCCCCCAAAACAAAATCCAGGATACACTCTTAGAGAGAAGGTCACATTTTCAATAAGATTTCAAATCCTTTTTGTTGCAAACAAACTTAAATTTAATAATATTTATCAAGTCTGAATAGGCAACCTTTCTCTTTCAAAGAAAAAATTAACAAAGTATTTTATTTGCCTTTAATGACAGAATAATCCTATTTTATTCTTTTAAGTATTTTATGGTATTGAGGTTTTACTACACTGTAGTAGCCTCAATTGCCCTTCTCCATCTGTAATCTTTTTCATTCTAAGTGTTCTTATTAATTTTTTGCTAGTTGTGTTTTCTTATTTATTTAAATAATTTTTGATTTAATGTATTTAATACCAGGTACTGTTGCCTTCACTTCGAGCTTAGCTCTATGCTCTCTCTATTCCCATGTGTTTTTTTTTATGTGTTAAATACATATGTAAGTAAATAAAAATAAAACAGCGTTGGGAAAAAGCGTTGATTGGTGCTGAATGACAATATTGTGTTCTCTTGTCCAAAGACTATTTGCAGTATCAATTTCTTTATTAATTTCTTAGTGTTCCACAAGGATCTATGATAGGGCCGATACTCTTTTTAATTAATGTTAATGATCTTATAAATTCGGTTAAAAATCTAAAACCTGCCACTCGCTGTCGTCTTCTTAAGCCTGCAATTGTCACTAATTGTGACAAGAATTTGTCCTTCTCTGATACACTTATAGCTTTTGCGGATGACAGTACTCTTGGCAGAGCCAGTAGAACTGATTCTGATCTTCGTTTAAACATGATTGCCCTTTTTGAAAGAGTTACTCAGTGGTTTCATGTTAATTATCTCTCCTTAAATCTTGGAAAGTCATGTTTCCTTGTTTTCTCAAGAGTTTCAAGGGCTTGTTCTGGTTCAAATGAAATTAATGTATTGAGGGGTTCCCTTAATAGATCTAAGGATCGTTGCGTTCGACTCCTAGGCGCCTTGCTTTCTGAAAATCTCTCTAGTAGGAAGAAAATAAGTTTTGACAAGGAAAAAATTGGTACAGAAATGGTTTCTTCAAAATCCGGACCGGGAAAAATGCTTAGCCACATATCAAAAATCTTAATCTCTAGCTCGATGCGAAATTGTTTTTTTTTTATGTTTTTTATTTATTTTCTCAAAAACCGGGAAAAAAATTAAAAACGTAAACTATAATGTTTTACACATCTTTTTAGATAAGCTTTTGGCTCTGAATTCATTTCATTTTAGATCAGCCGTCAATACAAAACGAGTATTTGATAATTTTCAGCAGCTGAGATGGAGCGGCAGGGAGATCTGTTTTTATTGGCGCAAAAACTTCGTTATCCTACAGTTTCCATCCCAGGCGTAAAGGGTCTACTGGGTTCCCGAGCCAGATTTGAACTTGGCAGTAGACACGTAGCGAGTGGTACTTCGCTGCTGCCTGAGTCGGTGGCAGTTCTTGTGGATGTACGAAAGTGGTGGCAGTGCTCACTTTTCTGTGAAAGATTAGCTTTCACTGAAAAGGACATTCAGGAACCCGGTAGCTAACCAGAGCTGATCGAGTGAGGCATACGGGTCGTTGAAATTTTTGCCAGGGATCTTCTCATATTGCACCTTTGAAAGCAGTGTCTCACTTAAACGGTAAGGGTAGATGGGATTTTTTCCTTTTTGGGCTACTTCATCTAATGAAACTTCAACTCTCGCAATGGGCGATCGGCTGTTAATGAGAGGAGGCGTGACTGTTGCTAGCAGAGCCATCCCATGGAAAGTGTTTCTTCCTTCCATCGTGCAAACATCGTGATCTGCATTATCAGCTACATGCTGCACAGCATGTGCGGAGGTAACTCCTGCAAGGCTAGATTCATCATGGACTGATGCACAGCGTTTAAATTTCTGTACTTTAGCATAGGAGGAGCAGAATCCATGGCTGTGTAAAGTGTCAATAAGAAATCTGGACTTGAAATGGTGATCCAGTTGCACTGCTAAGCCTAGTTGCAGTGGACAAATGAGGGCACGCGGGCGAGCTGCTTGAACGATGGAATTACCAATGGCTAGCACTTTGAAGGAAACATCGGTTCCAACGAATATTTCATCTAAGAACACCATTAGGCTATCAGGTAGAGAGCCTTCCAGCTGTTCTCCAGAAGAAATCTGCTTTGCGGTCATATATGATTCCTTTTGTGCTGGCAGTCCTTTGATATCACTTTTGATAATCTTTGCTGCTGCTTTAATAAGCTTGATTTTATCACTCTCTTCGTTATCGGTTTTGTCCAAGTAATAAAAATTCTGGAGTATCGCTGATGCTTTTTCTTTTAATGTCACCCCGTCAGCCTTACCGTCAATAGTTGCAAATACTAGCTGGTCACTGAAATATTCCAGAAGCTTGCTCTTCAAGTACTTGTTACAGTACGGTTCAAGGTCTGTCCCATTCAAAAGCTCTCCCATTTTAACAACAAGTTCACTGACTGTATACTGTTCTTTGTCATTTTCTTCGAAAAAAGTAGCCAGCTTCTAAAACGCCTGATATCTTTCATCGTGACCTGGCCTCCCCCTTTTTGGACGTTTTTTATCTGGCTCAGTATCTTCGAGTATTCCAAAAGGTTCTTGCGTCACAAATCTGGCTGGAAGGCTCTTATTTAACCGAAACAAAGAAGAACAGGCTGCGTGATAAATGGCGTCAACTGCGTGCTGGTCTGACACTGCACATATTCGGTGGAAAACGTTATTTGACCAATCATCATCACGGCTTTTGCACACTGCCTTTATACTCTCTTCAAAGTCTTTAGTCCGAACCTTGTACCACTCGTGTCCTTTTCTGTGGGTAGTGTTGAGATTTATCCTTGTAGTGCAGAAAAAGCAAAACTCTTGGAGGTTGAAACTTGGAGTCCGTGATAGGAGTACCACTTTTTCTGCTTCCGTCTTTTCTTGCAAGGTTCGTCGTCTGGAATAAGAACTGGGAATAAGTGAGCTGTCGGTGAATGTTACAACGAAAACCCTGATTCTGAACCGAAAAATCTGTAGCTAAACCCTCCCCAGTTCAGATAGGTTACTAAAATAAATGAACTGTCAACCTTATTGAAGGCCGGCGTCGAGTATCATGGGGGCTTTAAGGATTCTTGACCAAGGAAATCTGACAGTCACATCCGCGAAAGGGATCAGTGATAGTCGATAGTACTCTCGCTTCCACTAGAGAAATAGCTTTTTCGTTCCGCCAAAGGCGTCGACCGTGCTGCACTCTAGCGACTTGTTTGCTGTACTTAAGTTTTCTTCAGACAGATGGCGCTGATAAAATATGTGTCAGAAAAGAGAGGTAGGACGAGCGAAGAGTCTTCTTTCCTTTCTATATTTCCTTCCTCCGATTCCTTTCCGCTTCATAGTAGTTACGTTACAAAAGCATCGGCAAGAAAAACAAACAAAAACGCACCTGTGTTAAATCTCTGCTCGGACTTAAAAATACTTTCCATCTGAGAAGTTTTTTTGCAGATAGGTGGCTCTACAAGGCTCAGCAGACTGAAAAAACTTTGAAAAGAGTGTAAGACCAAGGCATGGTGTAACAGAAAGTGAATATCAGAAGGGACTTTCCAGCTGGTTGAAAATGTCGTCACCAATAAAGCTCGGTAGGAAAAGAAATGGATTTGGAACGCCGGTAGGCTATTTGTTCATGTGGAGAAAAATTAACCGAAAATTCGTGCTCCAATTAGAAAAATACCACATGATCGTGTGTCGCTTGATTTTTTTTTTTTTTTAATTAAAACAAAAAAAAAAAAAAAAAATAAAAAATGATTAAATTATTAAAAGTGATTTTTCTTTCTAATAAAAGAGCACAAAAACAATCGTTTCTTAAAAGGGAAACCATCAATAAACTACTTTTCTTTTCA
Source organism: Artemia sp. Qi Xiang Cuo (assembly GCF_049724085.1). Lineage (NCBI taxonomy): Eukaryota > Metazoa > Arthropoda > Branchiopoda > Anostraca > Artemiidae > Artemia > Artemia sp. Qi Xiang Cuo. Next base: position 49,158,100 of record NC_142806.1, read on the forward strand.
CGGTTCCTCATTCTCGGATTCTGGAAATATCTAAAAAATAGGCGCAAAAAACGTGAAAAAAAGGGAATTTCGCAACGGGATGGAGATTTAGATTTTGATATGTTGTAGAGCTCTCTTTTCTGAATACAGTGGTGCAAAAATAATTTCTGTACCAATTTTTTCCTGGTTCGACCATTTTTTCCGTATCTTTCCCCTACTACTCCTTCAAGCCTCATATTGACCTCATTTAAATGAAAGCCTCCAGAAGCTTCGGGATCCTTAAAAAATTTAAACACATTTTTCCAGGGTCAATACTTAGATGCCTATTCTACAGCCTAGTTCAGCCTTATGTTTCATACTGTTCTATTATCTGGATGTCAGCTTTTCCCTCATCACTGAAGCCACTTTCAAAACTATATGATAAAGCAATAACTCTTATATAGAATTAAATAAAAAAAAACAAGTTTTTTAAACTGAAAGTAAGGAGCGACATTAAAACTTAAAACGAACATAAATTATTCCGTATATGAAAGGGGCTGTCCCCTCCTCAACGCCTCGCTCTTTGCGCTAAAGTTTTTTAGTGTTTTAAAAAACAAAGTTGTGAGACAGAGTCAAACTTTAGCGTAAAGAGCGAGGCGTTGAGGAGGGGACCGCCCCTTTCATATACGGAATAATTTCTGTTCGTTTTAAGTTTTAATGTCGCTTCATACTTTCAGTTTAAAAAAACTTTTTTTTTTAATTAATTTATGATCGTTTTTTATTTAATTAATATTTTATTTTCATAAAAATTTTAATTTTCTTTATAAAAATTGATTTCTTTAAAAATTAAATTACGTAACTAACTTCTATATTCGTATATTTTTCTTCTTGCAAAAAATACAAAGTTGCAGATTTTTGCAGATATGAGCTTGAAACCTATGTAATAGGGTTTTCTGATACGCTGAATCTGAAGGTGTGATTTTCATTAAAATTCTTTCACTTGTAGGGGATGTTTCCTCCCTCTTTACAAAATCAGGTGAATTTTCTCAGGCTCGTAGCCTATGATGAGTAATACTAAACTTAATAAAATTTATATATTTAGATTCAGCATTATAAGCCCATTCTTTTGATACATTTATTGACATCAAAATTCCGTTTTTAAAAGTTTCGATTACTATTGAGTCGTATCGCTTGTTTTTTTATTGTTTTTTTTTTATTACGTATATGTTATTACGTATAGAGGGGGTTCTCCCCTTAGTCAATACCACCCTCTTTAAGTTAAAAGTTCAAAAAATGTTAATTCACACACCCCTGAATCACAAAGGCCGTTTAATTAGAATAGATAGCTCTTTTGAAAGCACGAAAAAAAAATGTAGCGTAAAGAGCGAGGTATTGACTTGGAGGAGAACCCCCTCACATACGTTATAATTTCTGTTCGTTTTAAGTTTTAATATTCCTTCTTACATTTCAGTTGAAATGTAATTATTCCGTATATGAAAGGGGCTGTCCCCGCCGCCACGCGTCGCGCGTTTAGCTAAATTTTTTTTTTTTTTTAAAAAATAAAGTTGTGAGACAGAGTCAAACTTTAGCGCAAAGAGCGAGGCGTTGAGGAGGGGACAGTCCCAAACCCCTGAATCACAAAGACCGTTTAATTAGAATAGATAGCTCTTTTGAAAGCACTAAAAAAAACTGTAGTGTAAAGAGCGAGGTATTGACTTGGGGGAGAACCCCCTCAAATACGTTATAATTTCTGTTCGTTTTAAGTTCTAATATTCCTTCTTACATTTCAGTTGAAATGTAATTATTCCGTATATGAAAGGGGCTGTCCCCTCCTCAACGCCTCGCTCTTTACGCTAAAGTTTTTTATTGTTTTAAAAAATAAAGTCGTGAGACAGAGTCAAACTTTAGCGTAAAGAGCGAGGCGTTGAGGAGGGACAGCCCCTTTCATATACGGAATAATTTCTGTTCGTTTTAAGTTTTAATGTCGCTCCTTACTTTCAGTTTAAAAAACTTGTTTTTTTTATTTAATTTCTGATCGTTTTTTAGTTAATGCAGCTTTTATTTGCATAAAAATTTTAATTTTCTTTTGCTAAATGGATGTCTTTACAAATTAACTTACGTAACTAACTTCTATATTCGTATATTTTTCTTCTGGCAAAAAATACAAAGTTGCAGATTTTTGCAGATATGAGCTTGAAACCTATGTAATAGGGTTTTCTGATACGCTGAATCTGACGGTGTGATTTTCATTAAAATTCTTTCATTTGTAGGGGATGTTTCCCCCCTCTTCAAAAAATCATTAGATTTTTCAAAAAATCATTAGATAGTGATTTTCATTAGAACCCCCTCACATACGTTATAATTTCTGTTCGTTTTAAGTTCTAATATTCCTTCTTACATTTCAGTTGAAAAAACTTGTTTTTTTTTATTTAATTTCTGATCGTTTTTTAAATAATGCTTGGAAATCCGGCGCCCCCTTCATAGAAATGTACCTTACCCCAAAGGAACATCCTCCACAGAAATATTCTCCAGAGTAACCCCCTCCTCTAGCCTCCCGCCCCCCCCTCCAGAAAAAATCCTTCCTGAAAATGGTTGTATACTTCCCAATAACCAATAAATAATGCTGGCAAGTCCGGCGCCCCCTTCATGGCAATTTCCCTTCCCCCATGAAAACTTCCTTCATGAACAGATCCTCCAACATAACCACCGACCCACCCTTCCCTCCCACTACCAGAAAAAAACCTCCTGAAAACTTCTGTATACTTCCCAATAACCAATACTATATGTTAACATTGGGTAAAGTTTATAACTTTTAGCCCTCCCTCTGGGAACTTCGGGGGATTAAGTCATCCTAAAAGACATATTTATCATATTTTCGACCATGCTGAACAAAATGGCTATCTCAAAATTTTGATCGGGTGACTTTGGGAAAAAAATAAGCATGGGAGGGGGCCTAGTTGCCCTCCATTTTTTTTTTGTCACTTAAAAAGGGCAGTAGAACTTTTAATTTCTGTTCCAAAGAGCCTTCCCACGATATTCTAGGACCACTGGGTTGGTGCGATCACCCCTGGAAAAAGAAAAAAAACAAACAAATAAACACGCATCCGTGATCTTTCTTCTGGCAAAAAATGCAAAATTCCACATTTTTGTCGATAGGAACTTGAAACCTCTACAGTAGGGTTTTATGATACGCTGAATATGATGGTGTGAGTTTCATTAAGGTTCTATAATTTTAAGGTCATTCCCCCTTTTTTTGAAAATTAGTCAAATTTTCTCAGGCGCGTAACTTTTGATGGGTTGGACCAAACTTGATGAAAATTATATATTTGAAATCAGCATTGAAATCTGATTCTTTTGATGTATCTATTGGTATCAAAAACCCGTTTTCTAGAGTTTCGGTTACCATTGAGCCGGGTCGCTCCTTACTTACAGTTCGTTACCACGAACTGTTTGATACTAACACTTCCCTACTTAAACCCTTGCTTGACTTGAGATCTCTCTGTTTGCTGTCTTGTGCTTCTTTTATTTTTTTAAGGTTACATGACCAGCTTCCTGCTGTCCTATGTAATAATATATTTTTTTGAGCAATCGACTTATTTTTACCACACTTCAAATAATTTACAAATGCCTTATACCCCATCAATACGGTATGATTTTAACCCTCTGATAGATTTTAACATGAATTGGAATACAATCCTGGAGTCTGCGCGGGGCTGCCACTCGTTTGATATCTTCAAAAAGTATGTTAGAGATTTTCTTGCAAATAATTTTTTTCCCGGTTCTCCAATGAGCTGATGCCTCTGGGTTGGTTCTGTAATTTATTTGTGTGGGTGGATTCATGTATTACTCCCTTGCCTAGCTTGGATTTTTTTTTGGTGGGGGGGATTGTTTGGTTTGGTGATATAAATTTACTATTTTAAAAATGTTTGATGAATGTATTTGTTTAAATTTTTTAGCTTTGTTTCTCCCCTGTTTTTTTTCCGACCATAGAGCCTTAGGGGAGAGAATATATTGAAGCATTTGTTATTTCTATGTTTAATTTACCGTTGATTTTGGTATTCATTTGGTATTCATTGATATTTACTTATATTAATTGCAGCAAATAACAGGTATCTAACTTTCATACAACGTGCTGCCTCGATTTGATATTGATGTTTGATTTGATATTAGATGGCAAAATTATTTATGCATAACAGACAAATTTTTAGAACTTTTAGAGTGTAGATTTATAAACTAGTACTTCTTAAATTGACGGTTAATAAGTCACATTATCGTTATATAAGCCAAAAATAATTTTCTTAAGTAAATCTATTGTTTCGTCAGCGTATAGTTTTTAGTAGTTTTTTTTTAGTTGTTGCTTATATTGATTTTGATGTTGTTGTATCCTTCTTGTATCCCTGGCCATAAAGCCTTTCGAGGGGTAGTAAGAGTATTGTATTTTAAATATTTAATTTTTGGTGAATAAACTTACTTACTTACTTACATACTTACTTATGACGTCGACTTTGAAACATTACAACCAATATCTAAGAAAATAAACATCAGCTTATTCATCTCATGGGGGAAGGATACAATTCTGTAATTTAGGAACCACCTATTTTCCCTTCAGAGGGCACTGGGAGATTAGCTTCAAATGCCACCGTAGGTGTTAAATGAACCGATTGTTTATTTTACCGCTTAACCTGTAGTCAGTGATCCAGGGACCGTTATCTTTCAAGGGGTGGCTCACATTCGCTGCAGTTGGTTTGAGGGTGGATTCTAGGGTAATCAGGGGCACTGATAACGAACATTGGCGTGCACAAGTTCGCACGCGTGTAGAACATCGTTATTTTTGCCTATAAAGTCAAATTTGGCCTATAACGACGTCATACCGCTCCTGATTTTGTTTACACGGTAAAATAAACTGAAAACTTTATAAACCTGACATATTCTGAATCCCAAGGACAAGTACTTTCACCTGTTTTTTTTTAGTTTTCCCCCACAACCTTTATTGTTTTGTTAACCCCTATTTAATTTTGAAAACAAGGTTTTTAAATATACTTTTTCTTAGTTTTTTCGATTTTTCCGAAATTTTTGCTTCCATAAGTATATTTTTTTTACGATTTTTTGAATTCTGCTTGTTATTACGAGTCAAACCATGTACCTCTTTTTTTTAAAAATATTAATTCTTGAGCAACTATTTATTTTTCTAAATAACGTCATAGCTTTCAGAAATTAGCCTACAATGACCATATTTTTTTAAATTCTTTTTTTAGCTGGTAAAAAAAAATGAAAACGAATCAAACTGTACATCATTCGAACCATCAGAATGTTGTTTAAACGTTGTTGATAAAAACTAAGTTGCGACTTGAATCTGCAAGAATATATAAGCGTTTTAACAAGAGAATCTCCCCCCCCCCCAAAAAAAAGAAAATTTTCTGTATAATGGCGTTTTAATTTAAATATTTTCAAGACAATCTGTATTTTTTATCTCATCAAACGATATATCGCTCTTTTTTGAATCATATCATGTCGTTTTATTCTATACTACTAATATTTTTAACCAGGAAAAAAAAAAAAAAACAGATGCCTCGTTCTGCGATGGCATGCGTGAAGCTGGTATATTTTTTATACTTTATTCGAATTCTGCTCGTCATTATGAGTCAAACCATGTGCCTATTTTCCAAAAAATATTCTTTCTTGAGCAACTATTTATTTTTTCTGTAGTAGTAGATACAATCTGGCTTACGTAGGCTCATATACGAGCCTCAAGGTTGCAAAGCTGTGTGAGCGTGTGGTGCAGAGATGACTAAGTCTGATTTAAGATACTATTTTCTTTAAATCCCAGCATAGCAGGGGACAATGATCCAATCGGATGGATTGCGTCAACGGCCGGTAAATGTATGAGACGGTAAATGTCATGATCAGCTGAAAGTAATGTTTAGACGACTGCATTAGCAGTTTAATATCAAAACAAATAAAAAATCAAATATTTAAAACTGAACATGATACGGTAGCTCAAATCTCTTTTTCTTCTTCATCTTTGTCTTCGGACTCGTTCTGATTCACATCCGAAAGTAGGCATTTTTGGAGGCCAGCTCCACACTTGGCTTGGGTGCGTTGTCACAGAAACCTATTTTGGAGCATTTGCAGTGCGAGCCGCACCTCATCTTGTCACAGTTGTAAAAAGAAAGCGATGCTAGCTCATGCGACATCGCAGAAACTAGGTCTGGCTTTAGTTCTTGATCTTCAATTCTGCAGCCCATATCGATAGCATGAGGTAAATCAATACAAGGCTTGTGGCTTTGGATCCAAATCAGTGACTGGAAAATGCACCTTTTACTTGGTAAACGCCGAAAATCCTCCAATCTTGAGTACAAATGTGCTCGAAGGTTATTTAGATTACTGAGATTGGACTGACTTCTGCATTGCACTGTGACCGATAGCTACTTATAAATGCGGGTTAGGTCATCATTTTCCACAGAATATGATTTCTCCAGCCGGGGTAATGGTTGATTACCCGAAGACCTCAGCCAAGTTTCTGAAGACTTTACTGCTCGAAAAAAGCGGGCCTTCTCAATTCCATACAGATAGCTTGTGACGTCACATCCACTCAAGCTGTGGACAAGCGGCAAGGCGTTGCAAAATGTTACTCCTTGTGCTGCCGTATGAATAGTTATGCAGTAGCACGGAAAAATAACCCAGAGCTGCTTGTGGCTGAGACTAGCAAGATACTGGAAGTAGTGTGCAGCCAGTAAGACGATATCAGCATCGTTGGCTTGTATTATCACAAGTGTGCTCTTTTGTCTTGTGCCAACTGCTGTGTGGTATAAAACCCGAGTGTCTGCCTCCTCATGGCAAGACAAGATATCGTCATCAACAGAGCTTCCATGAGGCGTGACTGTAGCAGCTCTATGTCGAATCTTGAGACCTACAGCGAGATGAACCATCAGAAAGGTCGAAATTTTTACTCTCAGACCTCGAAAAGAACTTTCAAGAGTCGATCTTTGGCAGAGCGAAGACAGCCAGATGCTTCTTTGAGGTTGAACGAGTAGTCATCAGGGGTTCTATCGTCACTAAGACCGTCATACCTGTCACCAACCAAATGGAAAGACTGACAAGCTTCCTGTATGTTCCTAAGAATCTCATCGTAAACTCTTATTCCAAAATCTGCTAGCGTCTCATTTTGTTCTGGTCGATAGCACCTTATGATACTCATGACATAAACTATATAGTCAGATCGAGGACAGTCTTCAAAAAGTGTATGCGGAAACATGGCCATGACTGCAAGCAAGACTGTTGCAGAATGCCGCTCAAGGTTGTTGACTTTGTACCAGTACGTAGCTGAGGCTCCATACGACTTGATGATAATGCTGCAAGTGAGGCCGGATATGGCTGTAGCTCGTTATTCAGCAGCTCAGAGAGAGACGAAGTTTGTGTTGAATTTGCAAGACGCAGAGCTAGTTTAAGCAGCTCAGTTTCCCCCCAATTTTTTTTTTGTGGCTCTTTCCTTTTTCCTTTTTTGGCAACAGAGGCGAAAGTTTGTACTATGCCAACTTTTACTTTCGTGGATGTCCGTCGAGATTGGAGCTCATGGCTTCGAAGCCAATGTCTCGGAAGGTCAGCAGACTATTTGCTACGGCTTCTGGAGCTCTATCCCCTGTCATAAAGTTGTACACCTCTGTTCTCGTCGTCTTGAATGGGTTTCACAGCAACTCTACCAAGTCCATAGCCCGATTTTTACCTTTTATTGTCAGATTTGTAAACACAGTGGTATCTTCATGATCCTTCATTGCCTAGTCATCCATATTCAGGTTTGCCTTTCAGCGTTCTGGTGGCTTCTGTGAGAAAGGGGAGAGTAGCCAGATATCGATCCCTGGCATTTTCATTCGTTGTCGCACTAAGGATACCAAAAACTCTTTGATGACCTTTGATGTCCAGACTCACTTTTTTTGTGAATATTGAGTACCAAATTTGCGAATGCGACAGCAGAACGAGGCATCTGTTGTTTTTTTTCCTGGTTAAAAATACTAGTTGTATAGAATGTAAATAAATTACTTGATTCAGAAAATAGCGATCTGTCGTTTGGTGAAATAAAAATTAAAGGTTTTGTTGAAAATATTTAGAGTAAAACGCCACTATTCAGAAAATTTTCTTTTTTGGGGGGGGGGGGTTCTTGTTCAAATGCTTTTATATTCTTGCAGATTCAAGTTTCGACTTTGTTTTTATTAACAACGTGTAAAGGACATTTGGACGGTTCGAACGATATGCAGTTTGATTCGATTTAATTTTTTTTTTTTTTAGCAGCTAAAAAAAAAATGGTCATTGTAGGCTAATTTATGAAAGCTATGACGCTATTTAGAAAAAATAAATAGTTGCTCAAGAATTTATACTTTTTGGAAAAGAGGCACAAATTTTGACTCGTAATGACGATCAGAATTCAAATAAAGCATAAAAAAATATACTTATATAGACAAAAATTTCATTAAAACCGAAAAAAAATAAGAAAAAGCATATTAAAAAACCATTGTTTTCAAAATTAAATAGGGGGTTAACTAAAGAAAAAAAGTTGTGGGGCAAAACTAAAAATACCGGATGAAAGTACTTTTTCTTAGGATTCAGAATATGTCAAGCTTATAAAGTTTTCAGTTTATTTTACCATGTTAAAAAAAAAAGAGCGGTATGACGTCTTTATAGGCCAAATTTAACTTTATAGGCTAAAATAACCATGTTCTACACTCGTGCGAACTTTTCACCCCGATATTCATTGTAAGTGCCCCCGATCACCCTAGAATCCTTCCTCAAACCAACTGCAGCTGATGTGAGCCACCCCTTCCCTTTTTGTAACGATAGCGAGCCTTGGATCACTGACTAGTGTACGCTGCAACACCATCCCATTTACCTCTACTTGCTTGCGGGTGCTGTAAAAAAAAATCTAATCGGTAAAAAACACCAAGTGTGTTTTGGGCCAAACAGAGTAGGCCGACGATCGCTTAAAAGCAGGTGTGCAACTGTACCGGGGTCAAAAGCTCTCTTAACATCATGCGTGGACGAAATTAGCTTTTAACCCTTTTCGTAGTAATCAATCAACAAGTTTGCAAGGAGACCGTGTACATGCTCGCTACTTCTGCCTGCTTTACAGCCAAACTGCCTGATCAGAAGGGTTGAACGGAATGTTATTGTCATTACATTATAGCCTACATTCATTCACACAATTGTGGCGTGACAGTAACAGGGCGGCATGATGCTCATTCCTCCAGCTCTTTATCTTTTCTTAGGTGTGCATGTAACTGAACCCCGTGTAACTAAAATCAGAAGGGTTGCACGGGATGTTTATGTCATTATATTGAAGCCCCCATTCGTTCACACAATTCTGATGTGACAGTAGCAGGGCGGCATGATGCTCATTCCTCCAGCTCTTTATCTTCTTTTAGGTGTGCATGTAACTGAACCCCCGTGTAACTAAACCCCATTCAGCATAACTGAACCCATGTAATTGAACCTTCGCTCATCTGACCCTAGGTGCCACTGAGCCCCTGTGTAACTGAACCCCATGCCACTGAACCCTCGTAAATGAGCCCTCGTGCAACTCAAACCCAATTAAATGAACCCTCGTTCAACTGAACCTTCGTGCAACTCACCCCCATTTAACTGAACCCCCATCCAACTGAACCCTCGTACAACTGAACTCCAATTTAACTGAACCTCCGTGCAACTCAATCCCATTTAGCTAAACCCTCGTGCAACTAGCCGCTATTGCAGCTGAACCCTCGTTTAACTGAATACTCGTTCAGCTGAACCCCCGTGCAACTAAAACCCATTTGACTGAGTTTTCTCGTTCACATGAACCCTCGTTAAATTGAGCTCCGCTGAAATCGACCCTTATCTAACTCAACCTTCATCAAAATCAAGCCCTGTTCGACTCAACTCTGCCCAAGACCAAAGAATAAGCGTGAACTAGTACTTACAGAAGCTCAAAATCAGCTTCTTGCTTCGTTCGCAGTTTCTAACTTAAATTTCCCATTTAGGTAACCCCAGAACTTTCTAAATTGAAAAAAAACTTTCAGGAAGGGTTTTATCGCCAAACTCATGACCCGATAAAGTTTTTTTTTTTTCGTTTTATTCCAAACTCTGAGCTTTGCTACTGTGCTCGGGTAAGGATTTGCCAAGGGGCAAGTAAAAACTCCGATTTTATACCCGGCTCCCTAAGCTCCTTCAGTTTGACTTCCATGAAATTCCATGAAAGCATTTTTTTGGTCATTCTGCATAAGACCAACCAGGAAATAGCATCCACCTTCATGAGGGGGGGGATAAGACACTAACTCCGAGAACCTCGGATGGCTATCCATTTCAGCGCCCCTACGACGTTCCACTGACCCTCTAATACTGGAGAAAAAAGGAAGAAAGAAACAGAAGATACGTTTGGATATCAAGCACTTTTCGTAATTCCCAAGAATTTGTTTCGTAATTAATTTCACTGTTGAAACAAAAATAAATAGCACTTTCAATAACGAATAGCCTAAGTTTTGTATTTGAATGCATTTTTTCACTTGGTAATTTTTTTCAAAATCTTTTTTTTCTCTTGCAAGGGTAACTGGGAAGGAGAGTTTTCAGGAAGGGGGTTTTAAACACCAGTTTAAGGGTTTATGATCATGGAGACATTAGGGGGTAGACCTTTTATGATTTTGAGCCTTTATACTCCAAAATAAGACTAAAATCTCATTTTGGTTTTATAAGGATTTTATGATGGTGCTATCATGACGAAACTATAAGAAGTACATAAATGTAAATATCAGCTTTAAAATAACCTTAAACAGGACTTTATGAGTTTTTAGTGCCCTATTAGTACTGGAGAAATAAAACAGAAACATGGGGACTCATCAGCATTTCCTGTTCTTCTTAAAAATTCCTATAAATTTATTTTCGCAATAACTTCTACTCTTATAACGAATTTAAATAATAGCTGCAATGCCTGAATCAGTATTAACGGCAAGTTTTTTTAAATAAACAAGGGTTCAGTTGCAAGAGGGTTGAGTTGTATTGGGGTTATGTTGCACAAGGGTTCAGTTAAACGGAAGTTGATTTGCACGAGGATTCAGTTGTACGGGGCTCAGGTAAACGAGGGTTCAGTTGCACGGGGGTTGAGCTGCACTAGGGTTCAGTTGAGCAGGGCTGAGTTACACGGGGTTCAGTACTACGACGGTTCAGCTGTGTGAGGGTTCATTTTTACATAGGTTGAGTCGCACAAGGGTTGATTTACACGGGCGATTAATTAAACGGGGGTTCAGTTGAATTTTTTGTCAGATACACCAAGGTTCAGTTACATGGGGTTCAACAATACGAGGGCTTAGTTGCACGGGGTTCAGTTAAAGGAAGATTCAGCTACAATGGAAATATTTTCTGTACAAGGGTGAAATAAATATTAAACATTTCATTACCATTCTCAAGTCCTCAAAAACTGGGTTAATCAACTTTACATGCAGACACGCGATTCGTATGAATTTCAATTGCCAACTGAAGTTTGAACGTTTAAAGACAAAGAGCAAGGGCTAGAAAGCGGTCAGTTGGGGTTATGCTTATTTGTACATGATTTTCAGTGAAGTAATATATTTTCTTATTTTACATTTGAGGGGTATCTACTACAGGGACAGGGGAAGGATTTTTCTTACATGAAAGTTCCCAATTGCCTTTCAAGTCTTGTGGACATGTTCAGTCGTAAATCTTTGAAAATCTTTTATCTTTTATTCGGGATCTCTAGTTGCCTTCAAATGGCTCATAAAACTCATAGATTATTGGAATTATCCTTATCCATGTCTATCTACCTTAGTTTTACCATATGATGGATGATAGACTATTTATCAACAAGTGAAATTACATCATTTTTATGTGATTCTGAAAAGGGTTTTATGCCAGCTTTACCTCTGGCTCCGACAATCTGTCTTGTTTTTTTTCCAATTAGCCATGGCTTTCAACTTTTTCCTCGTAGTCCACCAACTTGAGTTTAATTCAAAATATTTATTCAAATACTTATTCAAAATACTTGTTAAAAATAATTGCCTTGATACTTCATAACTATACAAAATTAAAGTTCTTTCAAAGCGTACATCTAGATCAGCATAATCACTTCTGGCAAAAACAAAACAAAATAAAATAATGATGAAACGCCAAAAACAAGCATCCGTTTTAGGGGGAAATGTAATATTAAACATTTCTTACTATAGTGGCTTCATATACCGGCTCCTGGGTACTCACGCATGATCAACTTGACGGCACTTTTCTTATAGAAATTACCCCCTTTTTAAGTTGTTTACCTTATTTTTCTATAAGTCTCCAAATTTTCTTATGTACAAATAACTTGGGATGTTTAATTTTAAGCTCGAAACAAATACATCTTTGGAATAAAAATCAGATTCTTGGATTTAGTGCTATCACTATTTAGGTTCTTTTGCTTTCGTTAGTGATTGCTACTTACTTACCATTCATTACTCTGAAGAATGTAGTTTTTTGTCTCCTCCAACCAAATTATATAGAATAATCAAATCGAATGAGTGGAGACTGGAAAGAGGTTTTAAGCCACAAATTACAACCCATATTACCCCTATTAAGGGTCAAAACCTATTGGAAGGCAGCCAACCATGGGCCAACGTGCATTTTGTCAGTGGTTTTTCCTATTTTGCCCTCTTCTCTTTGGTTTCCTCATTATTACTATGTAGTCCCTGATTTCCGGGGGAGGGGGTCACGGCACCCCAAGAAACCCTGGTTCCAATCCTTGATTAAAATCCATGACTCCCTGGTTAAACATTAAAAAAAGAACCAGATAAATTAAATAATTTACAAAAACCCAATAAACACATAATTTCAGGACGATTTCACCTTTATAGCTTTTAGTGAAATTAGTATGTTCAATCCTTGTTTTCATACTACATAGCTCTCTGATCTGAAATCCAAGCTTGCTTATGTAATTTATAAATTGTACTAACCGCATGTCTGTAAATAAATGCAAATACCACTATTACATTCGGATTGGATTCGGAAAACTTCCTGTGTCATATATGGTATCATATAAGTATTTTCTTATATAACGTCATGCATAGCATAAATAATATTGTTGAGTTTCCAACGCAACAGTTATTTATTTAATATAATGTCTGCTGGAAAGTCTAAATAATGAAAATTTGCAGTTGCAGTTAATGTATGCAAAACTGTATAAAAGTGTTACCTCCCCGGTAGACGTCACCCTCATTCAAGAGGATCTGAATGCCCTAAAAGATTGATGTAAATTGAACTCCATGTTTGTAAACCATCAAAAATGTTTCGTATTTCATTACTTTTCGAAAAGGTCGACTTATCAGTATTTTCTTGGTGATTGACCTGTTTCATCTGCGGATTCAGTAAGGGATAGGTATTCACTTTGATAATCAGTTGAAGTTTCACAAGCATGTGTAAACAATTTTGCGAAATGCTAATTACAATCTGCTTCAAATTAAGAGAAGTTTCAGGAAATTTAACATTCACACTTTTATGACACTATATAAAACAATAGTACGCCCAGTGGTAGAATATTGTTCCTCTGTGTGGTATCCGACATGGAAATGTGACTCGCAGCAAATTGAAAAGGCTCAATATCGGGCGTCAAAGTTTGTGCCATATTTGCGTCATTTAGCGTATCAGCATCGACTGCCATGTCTGGGACTTCCTTCTCTAGAGTTTTGACGGGACAGGATTGACCTAATTCAATACGTTCCGTACTATGAACGGTGTTGACAATGTGGACTGGGCTGATTTCTTCAAACTTAGTCTTTACTCAGCCACTCGACAAAACTCGTATAAGCTGTATCAGCCGCGAGTGCACAAGAAAATAGGTTAATGTAGCTTTATTAGCCAAGCAGCAAAACTTTGGAATAGTTTACCTGATTCTGTAGTTTCCGCGCAAAAGGTGTAAACATTTAAGAGTCCTCTCGTTGAAATTGAGTTCTATGGAAAACAGTTTCTGTGATATAGTTGCTGTATAGTTGTTTTTTATTGAATATTATATTTTCTTGTTTTTGTTTTCTATTTTTTTTTATGTCCGTTTTGCAGTGTTGCTGTTTGAGCTGTCATTTCTTGTGTTTGTATTGCGATAAGTCTATGGCTTTCTCCTGTATTGAATAAAATAAATAAATTAAAATACACTTTTAAAAACAGATAATGCAATAATATAACTAATACTACCAGCATAATAGCTAGTAGTTGTACGATCCCTCTTGCATTTAATGACCATTGTCTTTCAGCAGTTTCACACTTTAAGTCCCTAGGAAATAATATTTGTTTTTCAATTCGACGTTTCAAACTCATCTTTTTCAGTCCATCAAACATAGTTGCAAATCGTTAGAAGTATAGTCGACAGGATTTAGTAAAAACGCAATTCGTATTTTTCTTACCATGCTTTCCTGTTTCATTTTGAGGGTCAAACTTCTGCTATTGGCTAATGACTCGTTGTTGGTTTCTACTACTGCATATTTTTTTTACCTAAAAATACCGGTTTTTGCCACGATTTTGCCAGTTTTGCTTATTTCTTCTTTTGTTCTTTTGCTTTTCATTTTTTTTTTGTGTGTTTTATTGTGTGCTTCTGTTCCTTTTTTTTGCTGCTTCTTGATTTTTTTTGCAAATGGGTACGACGGGTAAAAACATATCAGTAACATTTATTATACAAAATAGTATAGAATCATTGCTTAAACAAATTATTTTACTGATTAAAAACTAATCTTCGTTAAGACTCGTTAAGCAAACATAGAGAAGATTGATCACATACCTCTGTCAAAAATTCTTAAATGACAATCAAAATGACAAATTACTTCAAAACATTGAACTCTTTATCCTTTAGAATGAACAAAACAGTGCTACCAACAATTATTTAATGTCGTCGGATCTAAAACTAATTATTGTTCAATATGAATAACACGAGCTATAAAGCATAGATAAGAGATCTGCTCTAATTTAATGCCGATTTTTAATTCCTATGGATTTTCTAAACTTTCTTATCTTTTTCTCAAGTCACTGCCTCCAGCAATGCTCAGTTTACTTTTTTTCTAGTCAATACGCAATAAAGGATAGTCAAAATAATGCTATGACAAAAAAAAACAAAAAACGTATTTGTATATTTCCTTAAGCAAGGAAGGTAGTATTTCCTTCCCTGCTGTGTATTTCCGGGTATTTCCGGTGCATTCCCGTGTATGTAATTGTGTATCTCCGGCAGACTCATGCTACCCTCCCCTTGGAAAAAAATCGTTTACACCATTATCTAAATCATGCCTTGTACTCTCGACATAATTTTGCTATTTCCTGCGTATTTGAAAATTTTTCTCACCCCCTCCCCCTCAAAATACCAATAACCCCAAATAAATACCCCCTTTCTATTTCCTGTTCTAACAGAAAACCGAATGTAAAAAAAAATCAAGATTTCTGACAAAACACTAAGCGTAATTCATAGAAAAAAAAAAAAAATCATCCATGTTTTTTTTTTGGAAAAGACTAGACTACTGTTGAAAATTCTATGTTTCATCCCTTCCAAGAAAATTGAGAAAAGTCTTTAGCAGACTCTTCATCTTTGCCGCTAAATCAATGAATGGCCACTACTGAAGCATTTATGTCATTATCAGCTGACGACTTGCGAATAAACACGGAATTCACTGCGGCATTCATGTTATACTTAGAGCCGTTTTTACTGATGGAAGGCTCAAAGCCGTCTTATTTGCCTTTTTGGACCATAAAAATCGATTACATATTTTAGAATTCGCATTCCCTTGCGCTTTGACCCTCTTTAGGTGAAAATGGACGTGTTTTTTTTTTAGTACACAACAGTTTTTTTTAGTAGGCTACTTTAAAAAGAGCTATTTATTCTAACTAAACGGCCTTTTCGATTCAGCAGTCATTCTTAGAGAATTGGGAAAAAATTGAAACTTAAGCGTAAAGAGTGAGGTATTGACGAGGGGATACCTCCCCTCATATACGTAATATTTTCTGTTCGTTTTAAGTTTCAATGTTAGTCCTTATTTTCAGTTGTAAAAACTTACTTTTTTTTATTTATTTGCTTTTTTTATTTATTTTTTTTGCTTTTTTTAGTTGTAAAAAATTGCTTTTTTTGTTTTTTTAGTTTTCTTATTTATTTTTTTGCTTTTTTTATTTTTTTTTTTCTGATTTTAGATGTGAAAACTTGCGTTTTTTCTTTTTTATCTTTTTTTTATTTATTTTTTTGCTTTTTTAGTTGTAAAAACTTGCTTTTTTTATTTTTTTGCTTTTTTTATTTATTTTTTTGCTTTTTTTATTCATTTTTTTTTCTTTTTTTAGTTGTAAAAACTTGCTTCTTTTGTTTTTTTGCTTTTTTTATTTATTTTTTTGCTTTTTTTAGTTGTAAAAACTTGCTTTTTTTATTTAATTAAATTAATGGTCATTGGTAAACTCAATGTCTTCTGATCTCTTTGGCCCTTGATGTCTCTCCGAAAAGCTTTGTTGTACCATTTACATTCATGTTATTTGCTTAATAATAATAACCATTCAGATGATAATAAAAAATTCTCTATTATGAGAGGTATAAAGATAAGATGAAATTTCAAATTATAAAAGTACCTTAAAATAATACAGCTTAAAGAATTTAATGACATTATATCTATTCCTAATCTTTGTATCTAAATAGCAGTACTCAACCCACTCCTTTAAACTAATTTATGAAACACCTAAAAATTACCAAACGACTTAGAAGGAAAATAAATGTGGAACTCATATTTAGGCACAGGTTACAAACATCCTTCCACCATCTAACAACTGTAACTTTACATTACTAGGCTACATTATAAATGGAGGAATATATTGTTCTTTGAATTGCAAACAAAATTGAGTCGCCTATGAGTTTCTTGAACCTTATCAACCGGTACAGCTGGCTAGATAGTGTATTAATTTTAAAAAAAAACGTTTTTCCGAGGGGAGTAAAGAACGAAGTTGAAACTTGAAACGAACAAAAATTATTACTTCACAGCCTATCTAGCATACATCAATTAAACTAGTGAAAATAAGTCAACTGGTGATATTTCCCTATGTTTGTAACATTACAGAAAACTAGTGCTTTACTGAAAACACAAAACAATATAGGAGTTTTTATACGGTAAAAGTAAACCTTTTAAGGACACTTTTAGCTGTATAAAAGTAAAGCATTTTTAGATTGTTGCTTCCTTTGTTACTTTCGTGTAATTTGGCATCACTTCTGCACAATGAGCTCAGTTCAATGATTGGCTGTCCTTTTGGATCTGAAAAGGACATTTCATGATTATTGTATAGACAAGCTCGAAGTGAAAGAATTTTATTTGTATTCAGACTACAAACTCGCTTAAGAATTTGTATTATAATTTAAAATCCTCCGTTTTATAGAGAGAAATAGCTATATTTCCAGAGTTCATAATACGATTGATGTGTTCTTTATTTCGAGTAATACTAGGTGAAACCAAGATGTTACCTGATAAATCAATCAATTATTTTATATGCTGTGTAATGACTTTGAACTTATTATTTTTCTGCCTAAGTTTTTAAGATAATTTTAATAGTATACTGAAAGTTACTGATGTCACAGCTCCTGTAAGACTATGAAAAGCGTTACAGATTAGTTTGTTGTTGTGAGGCTACGTATTTACTTTTGACTCCTAAATCAATATTCTTGTTTTTATACTTGGATTTTGTGTTTTCAGTAAAGCACTAGTTTTCTGTAATCCTGCAAGCATAGGGAAATATCATCAGTGTATTTATCTGCATTAATTTTATTGATATATTTTAAATAGGTTGTGAAGCAGTAATTTTTGCTCGTTTCCAGTTTCCACTTCGTTCTTTACCTCCTTTGGAAAAACTTTGTTTTTTTAGATTAATCTATGCTCGTTTTTGATTAAAATTCATTTTAGAAACAACACTGCTGTGACCTTTTCTGTTTATACGGAATAATTTCCGTTTGATTTAAGTTTTAATGTTGTTTCTTAGTTTTACTTGAAAATCCATTTTGTATATAATTTCTAATCGCCTCGAATCTAGGGGAGATGAGACAACAAAAGCCTTATTAAGGAGCTGAACTAAGAACCCGTACAAGAATTGAAGTAAAAAATAAGTTTAGAGTGGAAAAAAAATAAGTTTAGATTAACAAAAACATAGTGTCGTTTCTGTTTTTAAAAAAAAAAAATAAAAAGAAGAAATAAAACATTAATTCTTTGTTTTGAAAACTTAATTTTAGTCACACTTAAGAAAGTAGCTCCAGGCGAGTAGCTTCGATACAAAAGGCTTAACTGAGCAGTAGTATAGTAATTACCGATTCTGTCCCACCTAGATCACCCCATTAATTTCCATCATTTTCAGTCCATTCTACACCATTTTAACATCAAATATTGCATATTTTGAAAATTTTTCATCCCTGCATTCAAAATGAAAACAGGTCCTTGGCAATCAAATTTGATCTCATTTTTCATACTTTTTCATAATATGAACACGGGTTTCTGCCTCACCTAGATCACCTGGTAAATTTAACCCCTTTTCAATTGAATTCAAACCATTTTAAATGGAAATCTCAGACATTTTCACAATTTCAAATCTCGAGCTTTAAGATCAAAACAAGTTTTATGAAATAACTGTTTCTTACCATACTACTGATAAAAAATGTAATAAATTAATATAATTTAATGTGTACTGGATAGTTCAGTATCAATATCCTAAATAATTTATATTATCTTTATTCTTTCTTTCAGTAACCTTTAAAATCATACCTTTATCTAATATTTTAAATTTCTTTTCAAGATGATCTGATTTAGAATCAAACGCTTAGGTGCCAATAGGTCAACCATTTCACCTTTAAAATCAAATAATAATAACGAGTTTATTTCCATATTTAGGTTTTAGAAATTTTATTCGTTTGATTGTGCATTCAATTCCTCAATCTAAGTCTTCTTTCTTAATAGTTCGATTTTATTTCTTTTCCATTTCATTTCGCTTTAAAGTTTTTTTATTTATTAGTTGACGATTTTATTAAACAAATTTCCAAGTTGAGAATAATTTATATATTAACATCTCATTAGTTTGTAATTACAGACATGTCTCCGTGGCACAACTAATTAAAGGGCTGGTACAAAACGCTGGTTCAAGTGCAGTAGCCAGCAAATTTTTGAAGAATGTTGCGATACAGGTAAGATAAAATAAAATATTCAGTAATCAGAGAAAAAAAATTATAAAACTAAAAGGAGTCCAGAAAAACAATCCCAAGCAAAGGGAAGATTGTATAAAATACCATTTGGTTTTCTTCCCACATTTCTTTCATTCTATGAAAAATATCTGGGGAGAAAGCCAAACACGCGTCAGAATCCTGTATGCAATTGTGTCTGACTTGTTTATTAGAGATCTGGTTTCTTAAGTACACACTTGAAAAGAATTTTCAGCATTTAAAATCAAACCTTTAGTTAATGATGCGTTATTTGGTTAGATGGAATATGAGTATCATATCGCATGTGTAGCTATAGGAAAAAGATGGTTGGTATTTTTAAACTATGGAGAAGTTAGTGCGGAAAGTAAGAAAGGTTTTATTTATGTGTTACACTTTACAGACTTTACGCAGTACTTGTAACCATTTCATTTTACCTGTTTCAAGTTTTTTTTTTCACGAGGAAAAACTGTAACGTTTTCCGTAATTCCTTTTCTCTTTTAATTATTTGATCATTGGTCACTTCACCCGATTTATTCATAGCCAGTAATTCTAAATAGAATGAATAAGCAGTTTTATACTCAGCCTTTCTGTTTGTTATTATTAGGTATTTTTCAAGTATTTCAATCTGAACTGTCCCAGGCCTTAAAGAAACAAGGGGTAACATAGCAAAGGCAGATAAACCTGAGCCAATAAATATAAATTTAGATAGTAAGAAAGCATTACTAACATTTCTATACTGTTTAAAAATTCTGCGATAAACAAACAATCTCTTTTTGAGTTCTTCTTCCATTTATATTTGAAACTAAACTTTAAACAAAATTCTGTGGGTCCGTTCCCTTTAATTTTCGTTTTATATAATCAGCACACAAACTACCACAATTTACATTGTTATAATTTTGAACTTGAGTAGAATGATAAACAATTTGTTTGTTTGAAGTCTTTAAGTAGTTAGCAACTTCATGTCCAGGTTGGATTCCAAAAGAATCATAAAATTCTACAAATGAGTACTTGGCATCATTGAAATAACAAGTCCAATGCGGCCCAGGCGATCCCATGCAGTCATAACTAATTATGCCGCATTCTTTTTTATTGATTTTGTTTAGTAAGTTATCTCGAGAAAAAAACACCTCGAAAATAAGAAATATGACCTACTTCATTCAATATATCAAAATTTTTCAGCGTTATAATATGATTTTTGATTCTTTCTGCCGTTCCCCGTTTTTTCGGAAGCGAGCATAATTTGAATGGTGGAATCTCAGTTTCAACAACTTTTCTAGGTCTTATACGTTGTTTAGGTTCTTTAACCACTTCTACTTGTATTTTTTTCAGTCTACCATGTTTTTTGAGGGCTTCAACAATCACTTTCGATCCATATCCAGAAATTATGTGTGTACCGGGTAATTTTAAACCTCAACCTTTTGATAAACTCCCTGGTAATGTTAAGCCTTCACCTCTAGCGTTTAAAGAATCAGTAATTTTATCAACAATTTTCTTTCCTGCATATGTACCTAGTGCAGCTGCACCACTTGTTAGAGCAGCTTTGCCTATTGCAGCTGCTAATGGTATTAAAAATAGAAGTAAGGCAGCATTTAGAATTAGCTGATGATATTATATATTTTTTTCTTAAAACATATGTTTATTTTTACTTTCTGAAAAGAAGATAAATGAATTGTGTGTTCAATAAAGTCAGCTTTCCTATTGATTTCAAATTTATCGAGAAGAGATAAGAACGGTAATCTTGGATGATTTTAATGTAGGTGTTTAGAGGATAAATAAAGATCACATCCTTTATTTTCGTTTTTATATTTTTCAATCTTAGTCACATATCTTTTATGAAGTAATAGCTTAACAGGTTCTCGTTCATTCACTTTTGTATGCGTTAAATTTGTATTTTGTTTAGCATCGAAACACGTTTTAGTTTTTTGTTTTTGAAATTCTGATAAATAGATTGTATAATCTTCCATTTATTAGAGAATTATTTTTATAGATAAAATTCCAAGGTAAAGATTTTAGTAATACTCTTTTCAAAAAAAATCATAGGCTTGATTTTTACTTCAACCTTCCTTTCATTCTCTTTTCATTGCTTCATCGGGATCTTTTTCAAGATTATTTATTATAACATTTTCAAAATTGTTTAAATGATCAGATAACTGCATAAAACCCTTCGAGTTTACCAATAACGTTGCAAGATTAACTACATCTGCACCATTTTTTGGGTTTATTACATTTCTAATTCTTACATTTTCTGCATTAATATCTTCTTTTGTTACTTTTAGGGTGTTTTTTAATAATATTCCTTCATCATCAGATCTAGTCAATTCAGATCTTGTCAGGTGATTGATAAATTTTAGTTAATCTATTAATATCCTTACTTGAATACTGATTTGTAAGAACTTGTTGGTTAACATCTTCATCCTTGAAAGCGCTTAAAATAATTGTCACATTTTTTAAATTCATAGCATCCTTCTCTGATTTTGGATCACCTAGATCAGTTAATCGTTTTAATTGTACATCAAGATTACCATCATCATCCAGTAATCTGCTTTCGTTACTAGTATACTTCCGAAATTTACTTCCTAAGCTTCCAAACTTATTCATTTAGTATACGCAAATTTCCTTAAGCGATTATCTAAGTTCTTTCTGTACCTTAGAGATTCATTATTTTTTAAATAAATTAGTCAAAATCCATGATTCTGTGTTGCTTTATTGAAGTAGTTGATAAATTTTTATTTTTTCAATTCAGATGCACGGTTTTGTATGATTTTATCAATTTAGTTTGGATTATAACACTCGAAACATGCAAAATAGTTACAATTTAATCGTATAATTTTAGGTGCATCAAATAGCTCTGAAAAACATAGATTATTGATGTATTTCGTTTTCTACGTCTCACGAATAAATCTTCATTTTTTTCTGATCGTTTTCTGCTACAAAATCGTCAAAGATAACTAATTGACACTTGGGATCTAGGTCATCTACATCAATGCTATCGCCTTTATCATTACTCGCAGCCAAACGATCCATGCCATTTTCTTCTTCCAAGACATTTCTATTAAGCGTTAAATCTTTATATTTATCTTCTTCAAAATCTTTGGCATAAAGATGAATTTTTGAAAGTATAAGTAATCATAAAGCAAGTTCCAGAGTAAATTGGTTTTACCACATCCAGAGTTTCCCCAAATCAATAGTCGAAACTACCATTGAGGTGCTAGCAGATGTTTAGTTTTAAAACGATATATATTTTTTCCTCATTTGTATACTTTAATAGGAGATTTTCCATCCATTATCCATCAATATTTGACTTATATACTTTAATAGGACATTTTTGTAAACTAAAATTTTTACTAAGTCAAATTTAACTATGAAGCCTATAGCTTTGAAGCTTACAACTTATAGCTTTGAAGCTTATAGCTTATAGCAATCAGATAACTGCATAAAACCCTGCAAGTGTACCAATAACGTTGAGCGATTAACTACATCTGCACCACTTTTTGAGGTCGCAACGTTTCTAATTTTTATATTTTCTGCATTAATGTCTGCTTTTGTTACTTTTAAGGTATTTTTTTACTTATAGTCCTTTGTCATCAATTCTAGTCAATGCATTGACAGGTGATTGATAAATTTTAGCTAGTCTATTAATGTCCTCACTTAAATACTGATTTGTAAGAATTTGTTAGTTAACAAGTTCACTCTTGAAAGCGTTTAAAATAATTTTCACATTTTGCAAATTCATAGAATCATTTTCTGATTTTGGATAACCTAGATAAGTTAATTGTTTCAATTGTAAATCAAGATAAAAATCTTCATCCAGTAATCTGTTTTCGTTATTTTTATACGTTCAATATTTACTTCCTAAGCTTCCAAACTTATTCATTTAGTATACGCAAATTTTATTAAGCGAATATCTAAGTTATTTTTGTACCCGAGAGATTCATCATTTATTTTTCAGATCAATTAGTAAAAATCCATGATTCTTAGTTGGTTGATTAAAGTAGTTAATATATTTTCCTTTTTTCAATTCAGATGCACTCGCAGTCAAAAGATCCATGTCGGTTTTTCTCTCAAGACATTCATATTAATCATAAAATCTTTATATTATCCTTTTTCAAGATCTTTAAAATAAAGATAAATTTATTGAAAGTAAAAGTAATCATAAATCAAGCTCAAGAGTAAATTGGTTTAACCAAATCAAGAGTTTCCACAAATGAATAGTCAAAACAGCCATTGAGGTGCTAGCAGATGTTTATTTTTAAAACGATCTTTATTTTGTTCACATTCATATACTTTAATAAGTGCTCTTCCATCCAATTACTTAGTAAAAATTGTATTAAGTAAAATTTTTATTAAATAAAATTTTTATTAAGTAAAATTTTTATTCAGTAATATTCAACTGTGAAGCTTATGGCTGTGAAGTTTATAGTTTAAAATTTTGAAGCTGACAGCTTAGAACCTTACAGCTTTGAAGCTTATAGATTTGAAGCTTATAGCTTATAGATTTGAAGCTTATAGTTAATAGCTTTGAAGCATATAGCCTATAGCATTGAAGCTTATAGCTTTTGCTTTGAAGCTTATAGATTTGAAGCTTATAGTTTTGAAGATTACAGCTTTGAAGCTTATAGCTTTTAGCTTTGAAGCTTATAGCTTAGGAGCTTATAGCTTTCAAGATTATAGCTTATAGGTTTGAATTTTATTGCTTTGAAGCTCATATCTTATAGGTTTGAAGCTTATAGATTTGACGCTTATAGCTTATAGCTTTGAATCTTATAGCTTTTAAGCTTATAGCTTTGAAGCTTATAGCTCGTAGTTTTGTAGCTTATAGCTTTGAAGCTTACAGCCTACAGCTTTGAGGTTTCTAGCTTATAGCTTTGAAGCTTAATGCATTAAAGCTTATAGCTTTGAAGCCTATAGCTTTGAAGCGCATAGCTTTGAAGCTTATAGATTTTAGCTTTGAAGCTTATAGCTTATATGTTTGAAGGTTGTAGCTTGGAAGCTTATAGCATGTAGTTTTTAAGATTATAGATTTGAAGCTTATAGCTTATACCTTTTAAGCTCTTAGCTTTGAAGCTTATAGCTTTGAAGCTCATAGCTTCTAGTTTGAAGCTTATGGCTTTGAACCTTACAGCCTATGGCTTTGAAACTTGTAGCTTTGAAGTTTAAAGCTTACAGCTTTGAAGCTTATAGCTTTGAAGCTTTTACCTTATAGCTTTGAAGCTTATAGCTTCGCTTTAATTATAAAGCATAACTTTAGTACCTAACTAGTTTAACTTTAATACCTTAATAAGCTTAATAATACTTAAACTAACTTATAGCTTCAAGGGACTAAATCCCCAAGGTCCCTTATTTACTTTACTTTTCAAAACCTTTCTTTTAGTGTCATTTGGATCTAAAGTTTTTTTTTATTCTGTTTATCTAAGAACATTCTATGTTCGTTTGCTCTTAAAGTATACTGATTTTTTGATAGGCTTTCCACTTTTCTGAATAATATATCTTTGTAATTCTGTTATGTTATTTTATCTTTAACGATATTCGTTTTTATACCTTTCAATTTAGCTTTGCTGTGGTTTCATCGTCACCCTCTAACAAATAAGCGCACACTTATCATCTTAAACCAATAAACTCTGACATTATTGTTCCAGATAATTCATTTTTCATTATACCTGTTACTTTTTTATTGACTGTAGGGAAGTTATAAGGGTTATCTTTCTTATAATCCAAATTATCTAATTTTTCTTGGAGGTCAGCTTTTATATCTTCATCAGGATCCTTAGTTTGAATATCATAAATAAAACTATCCATATTCAAGTAGCATAAATCAATACTTTCATTATATTTTGGATTCATGTATTCATAATGAAATTTATACATCAGTAATTTAGATAACTCTAATACAGTGAATCCGATATAAATAGGTTTATTTAGATTTATTTTCGACTTGGCCATTCTAGCTACTGAAAATGTATCGCTAAATATGATTTCTGATCTAAAGTTATATTTTTTATATATTTCTTGCCCTTTTTCATCACTACCGATTATTTCAACACTAGCTCTTGTTCTAACATTTTCCATGGTTTTCCCAAAATAGCATTATCCATGAGTTTAAAAAATCTTTCTCGGAACCATTCTTTCCCTTTTGTCGTAATTTTGTATTATGATTCTCATTATTTTAAATAGGGTGACTCAGAAAATTCTAGTATTCTATGTACTTTTTTCAATATTAAGACATGATTTAAATAAGATTCTAAGTTCTTATAATGCAAAACATAATTCATTTTACTATGTAAAGTTATACTTAATTTATATTGAAAATGTTCAGGAGCTAGTGGTAAATCCTTATGTGAATTGTGCAACTCTCTTGGATATTCTAAATCAACTTCGTAAATGGCTCCTACATTAACCTTATTCATTTCTGACTGAACGTAATCTTTTAATTCTTGGTAATAGTCTGAGGTGTTTTTTTCTTTTAAATGGTTGTGTATATTAATACATGTAATGTCTTTTTCGGGTAAATTTTGTGACATTACTTACTTTGCTCACTTTCGGCAGGAACCAGAGGATGATCCAACCTGCCCGGCCCCAATGGACGATAAGATTACTGATGTAGTCCAACACGATCTGTCAGCAGCAGCCTCTTCTGCAATCTTCAGCCAGTTTTTATCCCAACAACTTCCACGTCATCGGAAGCCACCCCAAGGATCCAGGTCATTCTTGAATGTCTGCCAGAGATTCTTCCTTTGGCCGCCTGGTCTCCGTTTCCAAGTTGAAAGAGGGTTGCAGGTGAGGACATTGCGGGACATAGTTCCTGCTGATAGTCGTAGTGTGTGTCCCAAGAATTTAAGTCGTCATTGTTTTGTGATTACCGAGAGGGGGGCCTTCTGGCCACAACGCCTTCGGACCTCAGTGTTTGAGACATGAAACCATCGACTGACCCGTAGTATGTGTCTCATGCAGCGATGGTCGAATACTTCTAGTGAAAGTGTTTCTTCGGCCTTTAAAGTCCAAGTTTTACAGGTGTACAACAAGATAGATCGATTATCTGCCCTGTTGACACTCATCATTGTTTTGGTGCTAATTTTATGTATGTTCCAAAGTGACTTCTTCTAGCTCGAGAAGAGACCTCATGTTTTTTTTATTCGAGCTGTAACGTCAGCCTTTGCTTCTACGTTTGGTGTTAGGATAGACCCAAGGTAGCAAAACTCTTCAACAGTCTCACTGGTACCGCCCTCTAGTTGGATATCTGGGTGGTTTGGGGCGTTTGTTTTCATGATTTTGTTTTAGACTTGCTGATCATGAGGCCAGTTTTATTTGATGTACAGGAAACATCGTTGACTATCTTTTGGAGCTCAGCTGACGAGCTACTCATGAGACCCACATCGTCTGCGAAGCCAAAGTCTGTCAGGGCGATCGAGTTGTCTTCTTTCTGACCGACGACAAAGCCTTTGTGGGTGCAAAGTGAATTCGTCATTATCCAGTCTATTATGTTATTGAATAGAAATGATGAAAAGGGGCACCCCTGTTTGACCCCTGACACAGCGTCAAATTCCGTTGTTTCGCCGTCGGTAGTTCGGACCCTTGTAACTGTAGACTCATAGGCTCCTTTGAGTATCTCGATCAGTTCTGCTGGGACACCATCTTCCACCATGATCTTCCAAAGCTCGGTCCTGATAAGGGAGTCGAAAGTGGCAACAAGGTCAATGAAGCCGAAGAATACAGACAGTTGAAATCTCTCGCTCTGCTGTAGGATGAGGCGGAGGGTAAGAACATGTTCTTGGCAGCCCTTGCCAGGTCTGAAACCTGCTTGTTTTGGTCTTGTCAACTTGTCTAGGGCGGCCTTGAAACGGTTGAGGACGATTATGCAAAAGACCTTCATGGCGTGGTCTATTAGTGATATACCTCGGTAGTTCGAGCAGACTGCCTTCTCTCCCTTTTGTATACCGGTATAAGTACTGAGAGTTTCCAGTCTTTTGGGAATTTCTTTGTGGTCCTTACTTTAACTAGCAAATCTTTCAATTGGATTAATGGTAGGGTTGATGACTTTACATATTTTTTAGTCTTCTATCTTCTCCAGGGGCTGTAAGATTTTTTGCCTTTTTTAATACCTATAGAATAGTATAAAAAGACAATGACTATTGATCTATTTCGTAGTGCTTCTTTGTTGGACTCTAAACATGTGGTAGATCAAACGAAGCTTTTGTGGGATTAAGTAGCTCGGAGAAATGCTCTTTCCATCTCTCAAGGCGGTCTTTTTCCGTCTGAATAAGGTCGCCTGTTTTGTCTTTCATGGAGTCTGTGGAGATGGGTGACTTGCCTGTCGTTTCCCTCTGTAGCTTGAATGTTTCCCTAGAATATGCTATTCTGCTGCTTGTTGCATTACCCAACCATATAAATTATTAGCATCTAAATACATTAAATAATTTGAAGGTTATATTTTATTAACGTTGTTGTATATTTATTATTTGATTTAGCATATCTTTTCATACACTGAGATACACCGCCTCTTATTCTTTTTTCAATAAAGGTATACATATCTTCATCACAAAATAATGAAATTTCAGCTTTATAGTGTTTGAGAAAAGCTTCCCATGTTAGTACTGGTGCTGAGAAGAAGTGCAGTGGATTTAGTTTATAATTACTTAAACATATTTTTCAAATATTTTTAATGGCCTCTAATTTCAATGACTAAAAATAAAGCATCACTTTTTAGATATAATTTAGTATAATTCAAGAGTGTTTTACATTTGAATAATTTCCAAATGGATTTTGCTCTTTTATAATCTTCTTAAGAAATATTTTCCCTGTTAATCGAGAATAAAACTTGTCTATTGAAGTTAATTTTGTATCATTTATTTTTCATAGCTATCAATATTTTCATAGGGGAAATTCCCTTTCTTTATTATTTCTTTAAATTCTTCAGTATTTTGAAACAAATCAGAAGTATGCTTAAAACTGTTTCTTTAACAACTGCAGTTTACGGAGTGAATTGATGAAACGCATTTGGTATTGGGTTTCATAAACAGTTATTTTTTATAAAGCGATGTAAAACTCTCCGCTGAATCAAAAATACAGTTATCAGGTACTAATTCTCTAATAAATGAGAGTCATATTTTGAGAGATTATGCATTACAATGGGGATATGTTTAGGAACTCTAAATTTCTTATTACATTCAGCATTTGTAAATACACGTATATTGCAACTCATATGGTCGTGATATAAATGAAAATTATTATCTTCTATTTTCTTTTCATAAATATGACAACCGTTATTAGTTGTATTACTACATTTTCTTTTACTTGTTCTTGTGTATAACCATAATATCTCTGTCTATTTTAATGCGCGTTGGCTATTTCTGTACACACTTTTGTTATGGTAGTTAATAAATGTCCTCTAGCGTTTTCACAAAAGCATTCTTAACATTCATTTTGTTTTGTATCAAAAGAATAACGTTCTTGGAATCCATAAGCAAATGGCTTTTGCTCTGCTACTTTAATTGTCTTTTTACCTTTACTTTGATTAAATTCTTTACTATACGATTCAAAATCGGAAGTTATGTAATAGAGTACTTTCATTTAGTTAGCTTTATTTTTACATTAAATTTTAGATCCTGGTTTTGGCATAATAATGTCAGGATCTTAACAGTTTTTTTTATAGTTAGTTCCATAATTTGGTCAGATCAGGAGTCTTTGAGTTGCCGAAGTAGGATTTGACTAGGCTTAAAATAAGAGGAATGCGTAAATTATAAGGTGGTGCTCACATGCGCATCAAGCTTAACATGCATATAAATGAAGATTTTAAACGCATTTTATAAAGAAAACCTTTTTGTTTTTTACGAATTCAGGTAGTTCTTTATAGGTACCTCCCTCATAATTCGGTTATCTTGTCATTTGATAGGCAATTCCAAATTCAATTGAGTATTAAACATTAAGAAAATCTTATCTAAAAGCAGTAAAAGAAAAAAAAAGAAAAATAAAATAATAAAATAATAAAAAAAAGAAAAAATCCTGGATTCGCTCTTGATTTCTATCATCCGCTGGGTGAAGATACATTTGGGCTTTACTGAAAAAATTTATATGTTTTTTAATTTTATAACTTTAATAAATCAAATAACATTAACATTTTGATTACTAGATATCAGTATATATATATTAAACTGATAATGCACATTCATTTGTATTTTTTCAGTAAAGTGCAAATTTTGTTCTGGCCTAGGGAAGGCATAGGGGTTTTGCGGCCAACTTTTGTTAGTTTCTGCTCCTTTTGAGTTTGACTCGGTTAATTATTGTCATTTCTGTTCGTTTTAGGTTTCATTTATTTATTGATGCTGATTTGTGGTATTTTCACGCTTGGTAGATTATTTAATTTTATTTTTGCTCATTTTTTGTTTAATGGAGTTCTTTACTTTTCTTTGAAAAAGTTATTTTATGGAAAAAGTTTTTTTTAATTAATTTTTGTTTGTTTTGTATTGACATAGTCTTTTCAGGGAAAAAGCAAATAATACTTTAAATCTTTTCGTTTTTTAACACTTTATAGTTTGGCCTGCTATTTGTATGCTGGAGAAAAATTTTCAGCAATTTCGAACAACATACACCCTTTTAAAACTCTGGACAGAAATAGTACTGTTTAATTTAGTTTCATACATCCTCTAGTTGACCTGAGATGGAAAACTTCGTACCATCCCCAAAAAAATCTGTTTACTTTCTTTGATAGCTTGGATACACTTACGCTATTTTGATTTGGTTAAATTTTAAGAGCAGAAATGGGAGGCTTGGCCTGGAAGGGTGGGCGTGGGAGGGTGGGAGTGGAAGGGGGATTAGTTGCCCTCAAATATGTTTTGACTATTAAAAAGGGCATCAGCCCTTTCTATGTTCAATCGAATGAACCCTTTTCGAAGTTCCCACGACAACTCCTTCGATGCAAAGTGCCCTGGTCTAAACAACAACAACAACAAAAAATAATACATTATACCCACTTCGATCTTTACTATAAAAGTGTTAAGCCTTCCAATCACTTTTGACTATTTAAAAGGGCACTAGTCCGTTCAATTTCCAATCGAATGAGCCATTTTGGAAACAACGCTTTCTATAAAAACCTTATATGCCCCCAGGGCATAAATTACAACCCTTACCCTAAGGTCTGTTAGGGTGGTTGTCATCCTTAAGACCGAATTTCTAGAACTTTCAACTACGTTAAACAATATTGGTTATCTCAAAATTTCGATTGGATGTGTTTGGGGGAAATGGTGGGCGTGAGAGGGGTGGTAGTCGCTCTCCAATCACTTTCAACTATTAAAAATGGCCCTACCCCTTTCTATTTCCAATCAAATGAGCCCTTTTGCATTTTCTCCGACAATACTTTCAATAAAAATCTTATAAGCACCCAGGGCACAACTTAAAACCCTTGCCCTGAGTGCTGGGGGGGGTGTCATTCTCAAAGACCTAATTTCCAGAACTTTCTACTACTTTGAACAAAATAGCTGTCTGAATGGATGTGTTTGGATGTGTTTGGAAAATAGCGATTTTGATTGGATGTGTTTGGAGGAATGGTGGGCGTGCGAGGGGGGTTATTTACCCTCTAATCACTTTCGACTATTACAAAGGGTACTAGCCCTCTCAATTTCGAATTGAATGAGCCCCTTTTGAAGTTTTACGACAACTCTATCTATAAAAACATTAGATGCCCCCAGGGCAGAACTTACATCCTTTGCCCTTTGGGGCTCTGGGGGTATGTTTATCCATAAATACATAATATTGGAGGATTAACGTACGGGGGTCACCACTTTTAATGGCAAAAATGGCGCAAAGAGTTGCTATGCCACTTACTGGAGGGGGAGATCCCTCGTCGGCCCAAAATAGTGGGATTTCCGCGGTTACTCCAGCGGTTCCGTATCTACTAGCGTGATCGAATGGTCCAGGGCCACATTTAAAGCCAAGGGTTACCGATAAGATTTCTTACTATCTCTTTAGACTCGACCTAGGCTGAAAAGTTAAAAGAGTACATAGTATAAGAAAAAGTCTTACTGTATTCAAGTCACGCTATAAAAGAACTGAACTTAAAAAGGGAATTCTTTCTTCCAGCCCGCTCCGCTAGCCGCGTGTCTGCGACGGAGTATGGGGTGGTAAATGAATTTTTCCAGCCAATCCGAAGACTTACTAAGTTACTGGTCAACCTCCCTAACTGCGGAATTTCTTATCTCATGGTCTTTTAACTAACTACGCAATTAAGAGGACTTAAAATGGCATCACAAAATAAAAGGACAATTAATAATTATTACTCGGGGAAGGAAAATATTGAAAATATTGCCCTTTGAATTTCCAATCGAGTGAGCCTTTTTTGAAGTTTCTACGACAACGCCTTCTATTAAAACCTTATTTGCCCCCAGGGCATAACTTAAAACCCTTGCCCAGAGGTTTTGGGGGGGGATGTCCTCCTCAAAAACATATTTTCCATCTGGAAAACGACTACGCTGAACAAAATGGCTCTCTCAAAATTTTGATTGGATATGTTTGGCAGAATGATGGGCTTTGGGGGCTAGTTGCCCCCTAATCACTTTCAAATATTAAAACGGGCACTAGAACTCTCAATTTCCAATCGAATGAGCCCCTTTTGAAGTTTCTACGACGACCTCTTCCATATGAAGTGCCCTGCTCTAAAGGAAAAAAAAATAATAAATAGTACATTGTGCCAACATCGTTCTTATATTCCCCCAGGGCATAACTTAAGATCATTTTCCCGAGGGTTGTGGGGGAGTGTCCTCCTCAAAAAAATATTTTATATCTGTAAATCAACTACGCTCAACAAAATGGATTTCCAAAAATTTTGTTAGGATGTGTTTGGGGGAATGATGGGCGTGGGGGCGGGGCTAGTTGCCCTCCAATCACTTTCGACTATTAAATATGGCACTAGCCACTCCAATTTCCAATATAATGAGCCCTTTTAAAAGTTTTTACGACAACTCCTTACGACGATACGAAGTGCCCGGGTATGGAGAAAAAAAAACACATTGAGCCCATATCGTTCTTTACTTAGGCAGCGCTAGCACTCTGCCTATGATTCTTGAGACTTTCTTGAGAACGTGGACATCTGTTAGTGTTTATTAATATGTTTAATAATTTAAATTTGTTTAATAATTTAAACCTGAAATAAATGGAGATTTTTTTATGCGATGTAAAAAGGTTACTGCAACTGAGTCTTTAACTCGAGCAGTTTCAAAAAGAAATGATTCACTAATGACTAAAGGTATCTGTACATTTTGTGATTGCAAGAAAAATCGTTTTTAAAAAAAAAGGAAGTAATGATCAAAAACCCTGGATAAAAGTAAGTGGTATTTGTACTGACAAGACTAGCGAAGAAAACAAAACTTGGTTGATATGCACCAGTATAAAAGTTAAAATAATAATTTTAATTATATTCTTACAGTCATCGATTGTTTAAGTAAGTATGCTTGGTGTATTCTTTTAAAGGATAAAACGGGTAGGAAAATTATTAATACTTTTATTTAAAAATAGAAAACCTAGCTAATTACAAACATATAATGCTAAAGAATTGTTTTTGAAAAACGTTCAAGTATTTGTTAAGTTCTGAAACTCAATGGTTCTCATCTGAAAGTGAATTGAAAGTTCAAACTGAAAGCTCAATTTGAAAGTTCTAATATAAAAATCAAAGAGAACCTATGGAAATATTTTACTCATAACAACACAGAACGTTGGATAGATGGATTACCCTCTTTCGTTAACAATTATAACAATTCTTATCATTGATCCATCAAAATGAAACCAATAGAAGCAATTAAATCAGGAGATGAAAACAATGCGTACACTAGTTTATTTCCTGATGTCGAAATTCAACCATCCATAAACAAATTCAATGTTGGTGATATGGTTGGAATTAATATGAAAAAGAGTGTTTTCTTTTTATAAAAGCTAACTTCCAAACTGTACAACAGAGATATTTCCAATTGATACAGTTAAACATACAATCCCTATAACGTATGAACTGTCGGGTAAAACTGGTGAGCTCAATATTCGTTGTTTAAAAAAAAATAACTCTCGAAAGTTATTAAAAAATAAACAAAGAGAAAAATCTCTAAAAAAAAAAAAAAAAAAAAACAAACAAACGTGACGGTGGCCAGGGGAGAGAAAAGAAAAAAAACAGAAACAAAACAACGCGGATATTTCGCCTGTATACAAACAAGGCGTCTTCAGCACGAAAGACACAAAAAAAAACAAGATAAAACTAAAAACCAATAAAACCACCACCAAAAAAAAAAAAAAAAAAAAAAAAAGTACAATCGGCGCAAAATAATCCACGAAGGGAAAATATGCTAATATAGAGTTACTTAAGTGAGGACACCAGAGTAACTGAGGAAAAATAAAAAAACTGTAAAATACCTTAATTATTCAGTTGCGAAATAATCCTTTTGTTAGCTATTACTGAAGCAAATCGTTTTGGTCTAACAGGTAAAATAGTCCCCTGGTGATTATTTAAAATCTTTACTCCTTTATTGACAATTGATTCACTCTTTAGAAGGTTATCATAAATTGGGTCAATATTTAAATTACCCGTGTCCCTATTTATGGAAAGGTTTAGCAAACATATGTTTTTTAATTTCTATGGCTTCCCTGGCCCATTGGGTGTACCCCTTATCATTAGAAATAGCCAAGGCTTCATCAAATTTTACAAAATGATCTGGTTGAAGCCAAATATGCTCTGCTAAAGCTGAAACGACAACTTCGTATCGTCTTCGTATTCGGCATCTTGGGTGCCGAACAACCCCTAGGATAATATTTGTTATAAAACTATGGTCTCAAGATCTATGGTCTACCTAAGATTCATAAGACTGGATCCCCCCTCCGCCCCATTGTGTCAACTTGTCTGTCACCTTTTTCAAAATTAGGAAAATGGTTGTCGGTAGCTTTGCGTCAACTTTTGTGAACACAAAAATCATCTTTAAAAAATTCGACTGATCTTACTAATAAATTGCGAAATTTCACGCTGGAGGAGAGTTCAATTCTTTTCAGTTTTGATTTTGTGTCCATGTATTCAAATTTTGATTTAAAAAGGTGCGAGGATATATTAAAAAGTAAATTAGAAAAACACTTTGATTTAATACAGGATGTGACGTTAGCCAGTTTGGATATTGATGTCATTATGAAACTAATTATGCTGGTAAATGAATTTTCTTTTCATTTTGGTTTTCGAGGGGAGTTTTATAGACAAATTTTTGGGTTACCTATGGGGGCTTCTCTTTCTCCTTTATTGGCAAATCTATTCATAGATGCCATTGAAACCTCCGCTATGAACAGTTTTAGAATCTCCCCTTGCTTCTGGGGTAGGTTCATGGATGATGTGGTATGCGTTTGGAAACATGGGTTGGACTCCTTAGACCTCTTTTGTAAGCATTTAAATAGTTTTGATAATAATATTATATTTACAGTTGAATTTGAGGATAATAATAAATTACCTTTTCTGGATATTTTATTAATTAAAAGGGATTTCCATTTACTTTTCTTGATTTACAGAAAACCTACGCACAATGATAAGTATTTAAATTTTCATTCTTGCCACCCTATGTCGGTGAAAATGGGGGTTGTAATTTCACTAGTGGATAGGGCCTTTAATATATGTTCCCAGGAATTTCTGGATTCGGAATTGTTATACTTGAGGGATATTTTATTTTGTAATAGTTATCCAATTAAGTTCATTGATAAAATAATTGAAAATAGACGGGCCAAACATAGTAGTAGGGTTATTGAGGTTTCTCAGTCTTTAGATTTATTTGTATCAAAAATCTTCATTTCATTACCATATGTACCTGGTTTGGGGGAGAAACTTTCACGGGTTTTACGTAAATTTGGTATTGATACATGTTTCCAATCGCTGAGGCCAATGGGTAGTTTTTTTAGTTCTGGTAAGGATTTAACTCGGGGAAATTTAGTAAGTGGGGTGTATAAAATTCCGTGTTCTTGTGGGAAGTTCTATATTGGTAGGACTCACCAACAATTTGTTGAAAGGTTTATTGAACACCGTAATTCAATAAAAAAAAACCTACAATTAAGCAAGCCTCCAGAAACTTTCGTTTCAGCTTTAGCAGATCATATTTGGCTTCAACCAGATCATTTTGTAAAATTTGATGAAGCTTTGGCTATTTCTAATGATAAGGGGTACACCCAATGGGCCAGGGAAGACATAGAAATTAAAAAACATATGTTTGATAACCTTTCCATAAATAGGGACACGGGTAATTTAAATATTGACCCAATTTATGATAACCTTCTAAAGAGTGAATCAATTGTCAATAAAGGAGTAAAGATTTTAAATAATCACCAGGGGACTATTTTACCTGTTAGACCAAAACGATTTGCTTCAGTAATAGCTAACAAAAGGATTATTTCGCAACTGAATAATTAAGGTATTTTACAGTTTTTTTATTTTTCCTCAGTTACTCTGGTGTCCTCACTGAAGTAACTCTTTATTAGCATCTTTTCCCTACGTGGATTTGTTTGCGCCGATTGTACATTTTTGTTTTTTTTTGTTTTTTTTTTGGTGGGGGTTTTAATGGTTTTTTGTTTTTTGTTCTTTTTTTTTTTGTCTTTCGTGGTGAAGACGCCTTGTTTGTATACAAGTAAAATATTCGCGTTGTTTGGTTTCTGTTGTTTTTCTTTTCTCTCCACTGGCCACAGTCTCGTTTGTTTGTTTTTTTTAGAGATTTTTATCTTTGTTGGTTTTTTGTCATTACTGGCCAGTTCGGCTTAAGATCTTTCATTCGAAAGTTATTCCATAAAAAAATTCATTCTATAAATGAATCTTATAAAGTTGAATAAGTTTTTAGCGAGTATAGTGAAAAGTAGAGAAACACAAAGAAATATATTTCAAGAAAGTACCATTGTATTTCGTGACTATGCTGAAAAGTTGGGTGCTCCAATAGTTGAAGCAGAAGATAAAAATACTAATATGGTTACTGATAAATTACATGAAACTGACACTAATTTAAGAAGACAAATACAACGATTGGATCAATCTTTAACCAACGCACTAACAAGTCACCCAAGTCAAGCTATTTTACCCCCGAATAAACCAAATTTCATTGCTAATGTCGATTCTTTAGCAATTTTTAGAACTTTTGAGAGAAATCATTAAGGACTATGATCCTAAGGGATCCTATTTTGAAATGCCTATTTATTATTTTTAAAATTATCAATTTATAGCAGATGCAAACAAGGAACACTTAATCGAAGATATGGAGGAATGATGAAAGGTTATAAATCTGGTTAATTAGAAAAAGTCTCAGTTCGTAAAAATATACAGAAGAAGGTTGAAAGCCATTAAAGATAAATTTGATGTTATACAACCTCAGAAAGGAACTGGGATTTACATGAATTCAAATGATATGATTGAGAAATTATATAGTTTGCTAGATAGCAGAACTGTTGGAAATACATCTGAAGAAGTTTAAAGCTATTGACGTGCTCGATTAACTATTCAAAAATAAAATCATTAAGAAAAATGACTATAATAATATTTACAACAACTATCTCAGAATTTGAATTTTTTTAGATGAAAAACTTTTCTAATAAATGGTTTTGATTATTATTAGTGGTAACAAAAGTGAAATTGAACAGTCTTATATGAATAAATGATTTTTATTACCCATCTTTAGCAATACAAAAAAGTAAAATTGGGGTAGATAAGAAATTAAAAGAAAACAACAAACACCTCGAACAAACGAACAAATTAAATTAATACTTAAATAACTAAAAAAAAAAAAAAAACAATGGTGAAACTGTTTACAAAAAAAGACAACCATTAAAAATTGATGACTATAGCCTCAAACAAACTATGCTTTGGGTCTAAAGGCTTTAGGAACTTTTCCCACCTGGTCACGATCACGGCGAAGGGGTCGTCGAGTCCGTAACGTGCTGAAATCTGGCGGTTTCTTCGCCAGGGGGAAAGGCTAAGCAGATATTTTGCAAACTTATAGAGCACTGTACGGATTGTTTTTTTATCATCAAAAGTAAACAAAGACCAGAAAGGTGACAAAGCTAAGATATGAGGGGTGGCAAAGGAACTGAAGATCCGTGCTAGAATGCGGCGGTTATATAAGCGTTTGCATGACAAAATAATCCCATACGCTTTTCAGACTTTCTGTTTGAGATCATTTATTAGACAGGACCGGGTAGCTTTAAGATTAGACCCAATTGGCCAACCAAGGTAAGTCATTGATGCTGCTGCAGTAACAGTATTACTACCTAGTGCAAATATGACAGGCGCCAACTCTTTCTTACGACAATTAAAGACGACCACCTCGCTTTTGCTGGAGTTGAATTCTAGGCCTATGTTAGCATATTCGTTAGACAAAACTCTGAAATTACTCTCTATGCCACTGACGGATCTACTCAGATTTAAAATTGTCGTCGGCATAATTAACAAGAGACAAATCAATTCCATGAAAAATAAAGCACGTTTTCACCGGCTTTTGAGCATCGATGATACTATTATTATAAAGTGACGGTGATGATACAGCCCCTTGGTGAATGCCTTTCCGTACTAGTATGAGGAAATCGGGTACAGTTGGGCTCTGGTTTTTTAGTACCCTTACTCTGACCTTCAACTTAAAATACATGTTCCTATAAGTAACAATTATAGATCTGTCAAGACCTCTCTTAAACGCAGAGACAAGCAGTTGTGCATGGCTACCTTAAACAAAAGCCCCACGGACGTCATGGCCTGCAAGTACCACGGCTTCTTCTTTAGCATCTAGATCCAACAAAACATTAGACAATAGGCTATGCACGTGCTCGCGGCTAATGTTTCTCTTGAAAACGAACTGCGAATCTGGCGTATTACAAACATACTTTATCTCCTCAATAACTCCATCAATTTACAAAAAAACGGGAGCCACGGTTATCGGGCGGTAAGAACAACATTCAGATGGATCTTTACCTTTCTTGATGATAAGGGTGATTACACCGGTACAAAAAATATCTGGCACTAGACCACAACTAAAAATCATTTGGAGCATAAGTGCTAGATGTACTGTTAACAGTTCACTACCGAGAATCAGATGCATACCACAGATATTATCTATTCCTTTAGAGTACTTCTTTTTTAGTTTAAGGAAAGCCGAACGAACATTCGACACACTCACTACGGGGCCAAGATCCGGTTCCAAAGATTCTAAACAGAGATCAAGATCTCTCTCGAACTTGCACTCCAATTCAGGGTCAGGTGCAGCAAATTCGCTTGTGAAATAACTATTCCATTCACTTTCACTAGGGGCGGATTCGCTACTGGGCGCTTTTGCCGATCGATTCTTCTTGACGAATTTCCAAATTTTTTTTGGATCGACTCGTAGCGATTCACTGTTTTCATCAATCACACGAGAGTGAAGCAAGGCGAGACATTTGGAGAACTGCCGCTTTGTATACAAACGAACACTGTTTACAACGCCTTGTTTAGGACGGCCCGAATCAATCCACACACTATACCACACTTTAGCTTGTTGACACGCATTAACCAAAGCTGGGTTTTCCGACCATCCTGGAACTTCTGACCCAATTCTCACTTTACGAATAGGAACCGCGTTTTTTTCTGCACAGCGCAAGGCGGTAGTTATTTCACTACAGTAGACATTTAGAAGTATTTGTTTCTCATCACATGCAATTAGCGAGCTTTGGATTAGTAGCTGGAAAGGGACTTTAATATTTTCCAGGATTCCGTCACACACAGACCTGAACAAGGCTAAATTAGCTTTTTGCCATTCAGTCTTCTGGAACCACTTTTTCTCCTTTGGAGTATCATTTGGAGCATTATTCAGGAGGTCATTAATAATGAAGGTATTAGCCACTGGAAGGTGATCAAAAACACAGAAGCCGATATCAATCTCACAGTCACCGTGTGTCCTCAAGTCGGGAGAGCAGAGCAGAAAGTCGAGCGAGGACGTGGAACCGGAATTATCACATATAAATATTCCGATCACGTTAGACCATAACTCTGATTATGAAATAGCTTTAACTCACTGTACATTATGGTATTCATGGTATAACATTAGTGATCAATTTAAAATAATACGTATGAATATAAGAGAAAAAATAAGTACGAATGTATAAACGTTGTTATATCCAAAAAAAGGTATGATGAAGTGTGTTTAAATTCTTTCTTAACTTGTTATTTTAATTCATCCCTAGATCGGTGCTCAATCAGTATATCATCCAATCTAGCTACAATAAAATTTGTTATTATTTTGAAAGAGAATTATAAATTTTGGTTTAATAGTGATTTATATTTTATTTTAGGTTTGAAAATGCAGTAGAACTAAGCATTAAATATAATGAAGGTACTCAGGCTCCTAATATTAAAAGAAATGTTGATTAAATACATATTCACTGATTATTAGTGGATAGTTCCATTGTGAATGGGAATACAAGCTCTGATGTGATCTTTAGTTTTGCTCCAAAAACAGAACCTGGAATGCTACTCTTTGAGATTCCTATAGAAAGATAATATCTTCCAATCAATCGAAACGAATATATAAACTCACTAAAAATGACTATAACTGGTCAATTAGGTTTGATAATGGATCTGAATGGAGAAAATAC
Source organism: Artemia sp. Qi Xiang Cuo (assembly GCF_049724085.1). Taxonomy (NCBI): domain Eukaryota; kingdom Metazoa; phylum Arthropoda; class Branchiopoda; order Anostraca; family Artemiidae; genus Artemia; species Artemia sp. Qi Xiang Cuo. The sequence goes on from NC_142806.1 coordinate 49,197,827, forward strand.
TGAATATGTTTTGGGCATGAAAAAAGTTTAATAAAAGCATTTAATAAAATTGGTCTCTAACAAATGTTCATTAATAAGAAACAATTATTGTATATAAGAGAGTATGGTAGCGTGATTAGTAGTTTCTTTAAAAATATTGTCAATTCTCAATTATTCAAGACGTCCATAAGAAATACAAAAGATGAAGCTCGTTCCGTTTATAACACAATTATTAAACCTTGACTGGTATTATTTAAGAAAAGTGCGATTGAATATGGAAAAGATTGGATAAATTATAATCAAAGACAGTTAAATGATGTGAGATTTCTAAGAGATATAGTTTCAAACAACAAAAGATATTTCAGTAAACATCTTGAAGAACAGAGGAAAAGCTTATTGGATGCAATTCTTTTAGGTAAAGGACTAAAACTACATCCCCGGTGATTCTCTTGTTGACACCCTTAGTGATAATCAAAAATCCATCTCTATTGTCTGAAAATTCTTTGAAGTTTATTTAAAAATTTCTTCCGTATATAAATAGCAGTGAATCAAGTTGTTGCTCCTCATTGGGAAATATTTGAAAACTCTATCGTTGACGATTCTACAACCAAGTTTGAATATACAGAAATTAGAGAAACAATGGGAATGTATCTCAACAATTAAGTTATAATTTCATTTTAAAAGATGTGGAATCTTGAATTCTCCCAAAAGTGCCAAGCGATAGTTACCTTTATGCAAAAGTGAAAATAAAACGATTGAATGGAAAAAATATGCAAAATCATGACTAAGCTACTTTAAGAAATAATGGGTTCAATTAGTTCAGAAATGCTGAATATATTATCATTGGAAAATGTATTGAAAGTATTGATTGTGTAGATATAACGACTACTGTTAAAAATGTATTAGAATTTTCAGATGACTATAGTCGAAGCCCCGCTACTAAAGTACAGAAATCTGAAAAAGATAACACATATACGCAAAATAATATGGTATTTGACCACATGAACAGCAATAGAATTGAAGTGAGAGTAAATGATTTTAGTTATGCTAATGAAGATTATTCTAACACTTACCAACGATTATTACAGTTAGGATATAAACATAAAAACATTGACAGTGGAACAATTGTTAGTTACAATGATTTTAAAACAATATATCCTTTATTTTTTTTTGTTTCAAAGCACGAATCGAATATTTGTCTAAGCGGATCAACTTCTGATATAGAAATTAAACTTTTATTAGATCAAGTACCTGCTAATTAATGCAACATTTACTGCGTTATATTTCCAGAAAGAAAAGCAATCGTGGAAGTCATTGATAGTAAATTATATGTTAATATATAAATTATTTTCGATTTGTAATTTTTTAATAATTATTAAACAGAAAAAACTAAATATGGAATTAAACTCGTTATCATTATTGATTTTAAAGTTGAAATGGTTGACCTATTTGCACCTAGACGTTTTGATCCTAAATCAGCTGATGTTGAAAAAAAATTTAAAAAATTAGATTTTAAAGGTTATTGAAAGAAAAATAAAGATAATATGAATTATTTAGATATTGAACTATCCGCTAAACATTAAATTATATTCAATTATTACATTTTATCAGTCATATAGTAAGAAATTCTTATCTCATAAAACCTGTTTTGATCTTAAAGCTCGAGATTCGAAATTTTAAAAATGTTGGAAGTTTTAATTTAAAATGGTGTGAATTCAATTGAAAAGGGGGTAAATTGATGGGGTGATTTAGATGAGGCAGAAATCCATGTTCCTATTGTGAAAAAGTATAAGAAATGAGATCAAATTTGAGTGCCAAGTACCTGTTTTTATTTGAATGTAGGGATGAAAAATGTTCAAAATGTACAACATTTGATATTGAAATGGTTTAAAATGGACCAAAAATGGTGGAAATTGATGGGGTGATCTAGTAGGGCAGAATCGGCAACTACTATACCACTCTGAGCGGACAGGTTTGTATATCGACATACTCGCGGAAAAATTTACTAGCTCAACAGAAGGGTACTTTTAGGCTTAGCGATTCATTTGACCTCTCCCTAAATAAAAAGCCACTCATTACTCAGAAATGAATATAAATTTATAAAAAAGATCATTTCTTGTGTAGGTACTATAAATGGTATTACAAACTAAGTGTTTTCATTTAAAAAATTTTGGGAAGAATTACCTGAATTTTCCTACAGAATTATTTTAATTTGTGTTTCTTCTTCTTTTGATGCACAATCTTAAGTATGGAGAGAATATTACGGTGGAATTGTCAATTGAATAATTTGAATAAGTAGCATAACAATAAGTAATCCTTCTTTAAATATACAACTGTGATTGTGAATGGTTCCAGAACCACTAAGTTGAACAAAATAGCTATCTCAAAATTTTGATTCGATGTGTTTGGGGAAAAGGTGGGTGTGGAAGGGGTGTTAGTTGCCTTCCAATCACTTTCGACCATTAAAACGGGAACTAGCCATTCCAATTCCCAATCGAATGAGCTCTTTTCGAAGTTTCTACGACAACTCCGTCGATACGAAGTGCCCTGGTCTGAACGGAAAAAAATTAATACGTTGTGCCAACATCGTTCTTTACTTAGGCAGCGCTATTGGGTTGCCTGCGATTGCTGCAATAGTGCTTAGTTACACTGGTTGTTACCTTAGTTGTGTTATTTGTCTTATTTATGATTAAGCGATGGTATATTGAAATGACGATTTGTGGAAGCGACGATTTATTGAAGCGACGATTGATTAAAGTGACGATTTGTTAAAGCGACAATTTGTTGATACGATGGTTTATTGTAGCGACGATATATTGACGCGACTGTTTTTTGAAGCGACAGTTTATTGAAGTGACGGAATATTGAAGTGACGATTTGTTGAAGCGACGATTTGTTGAAGCGACGATTTACTGAAGCGACAATTTATTGAAGTGAAGATATATTGAAGCCAAGATTTGTTGAAGCGACGATTTATTAAAGTGACGATTTGTTGAAACGACAATTTATAAAAACGATTATATATTGAAGCGACGATTTGTTGAAGTGACGACTTCTTGAAGCGACGATTTTTATTAAAGTGACGATATATTGAAGCGAGAGTTTTACTTCCAACTGTTGTCTTAAATGTCTGCAGCTTTTGGCTTAGTTTTAGATGCAACTGTTGGCTTAATTGTCTGCAGTTTTTGACTTAGTTTTACTTGCAGCTAATGGCTTAGTTTTACTTGCAACTGTTGGCTCAATTGTCTGCAGCTGTTGGCTTAGTTTTAGATGCAACTGTTGACTTAATTGTCTGAAGCTGTTCACCTATTTTTAGATGCAACTGTTGGCTTAATTGTCTGCAGCTTTTGGTTGAGTTGTACCCGCAGCTAATGGCTTAGTTTTACTTGCAACTGTTGGCTTAATTGTCTTTAGATGTTGGCTTAGTTTTAAATGCAACTGTTGGCTTAATTGTCTGCAACTTTTGGTTTAGTTTTACCAGCAGCTAATGGCTTAGTTTTACTTGCAGCTGTTTGCTTAATTGTCTTCAGCTTTTGGTTTTGTAGTACCCGCAGCTGATGGATTAGTTTTATTTGCCCCTGTTGGCTTAATTGTCTGTAGCTTTTGGTTTAGTTCTACCCGCAGCTAATGGCTTAGTTCTACTTACAACTGTTGGCTTAATTTTCTGCAGCTGTTGGCTTAGTTTTAGATGCAACTGTTAGCTTAATTGTCTGCAGCTTTTGGTTTAGTTGTACTCGCAGCTAATGGTTTATTTTTCTTTGGAACTGTTGGCTTAATTGTCTGAAGCTGTTGGCTTAGTTTTAGATCGATCTAACTCTGTTTTTGGGACTTATGAGCAATCTTTTTTTTTATTATGTTTGTAATAAACTATTACTATAGTTTTTTGGTCTGTTTCATTTTTATTTAACGAATCAGGCAGCTAAGTCCAATATATGGACTTAGTTTTTTCTTCTAATGAACGTGTTTTAATGTAACGAACAGGGAAAAGCCTGTGGTTTTTTCTTATTTAGAATAGAAAGAGATGAACTTCGGAGAATCAGGCAGCTAACTAAGTCCAATATGTGCCCTGGCTTATTCTTTACTAAGTTTTAGCTATCTCTACAGCCATGATACCGATGAAAAATACATAATCCCTATCTATGTTTAATGATTCCTTATATAACGAAAAATTTAAAATCAAAAAGATTCGAATTTGTTTCTTTGGAAATATAAGACAACGCTAATATTATTTTCTTGTCGAAAGATAAGCGTGTATAAATATTGCATTAACTTATTACGTCATATAGGGTTATAGCCTATACAATTATGACGTCATTTCATCAAGCTTGTACACGAAAATGCAGTTGTTTATCAAAATTTATTCTATTTTAAAAACTATTTTATTTTAATTACAAAAGGAAACTAGATGTAGCAATTTCCTTTAAAACGAGCCATTACATATCTCTCTATGATTCTCCAGTGCCACGCTAGCTGAGTAGAAAAAACGGAAAGAAAAAATATGCCGTTTATGCAGAATATTGTGGTTGCAGACACTTTTCTTGAATTTCAAGCCACTATATTTTCCTTTTTGTTAAAGCCAAGGGACTATAAATTTCCCATATATGGATTTCGGACAAGGCGGTTCTAATAGTGTACTTCGTTTTTTGATCTGATTCTAGTTTTAGGAATTATGACCTGTTTCATTTTTACTAAAGGGCGCGATCGTCTCTTACTAGGGTGCTAGCTACCGCTGCAATCTGGAATCTGGTTCTTATACTTGGCTTTTGTGTTTTCAGTAAAGCACTTGTTTTCTGCAATCTTACAAAAACAGTGAAATATAGTTTGTTTGTTTATTTGTACTAGTTTTATTTAAATATCTTAGATTGACTGTGAAGCAATAATTTTGTTTGTTTCAATTTTTAACTTCGTTCTTTAGTTCCCCTCAGAAAGACTTGATTTTTTAAAATTAATAAGTTCAAGGAGGGTTTAAAGTGGTTTCATGTACCTGCAAAAGGTGTTTGGAGAGAAGATTGAGCAGCACTTCAAATTAAATGGAATCATAGAATAATAAATTTTGGGGAATGAAAAATGTGTTTCAGCAGAAAAACAGACGCAATAATTCTGTTAAAATTGTACCCTTAAATGATCTATGTGGTTACTAAAAAAATTGAAAAAAAACATTAGTTTACTATTAACAGTTACATATAAAACCATTGATTCTCTTCAGAGACAATGGAAGATCATTAATATATTAAAAAAAAGAGCAGATCCAGTACCATGCATCAGTACCAGTAGCCTACCAGTGCAACAGATCCAGTATAAGAGCATTTCCAAGGTTGACAAAAGTCTATTAATATCCGACACAATTTATTTACATAAACTCCAAATCAATACAGATAATCGACTAAAACTATTATGATTATAATCTGTCAATGCTTATATGTCAATCAACACAGCAAAACTTTAGCGAATACTTCAATATGTGGCAACCAATATATGCTAACCTCTGATCATGTCTCGAATTACACATGAAAAATAATAACATAAAGTTAATTGATAAAAAGAAAAACCAAGGTCCAATATAACACATTGTGTTTACATATAGAAGTGCTTCAAAGTGGACTAAATGTTTTGTTATGTTTATCCAGCTTAATGGCCATCAGTCAAATTGATGCTTTAGTTTCTAAAGAAACCAAAGGTCAAGTTCCTTTGAAAAATAACTTTTAAACAAAAGAGTCAGGACGGTAGAAACAAAGATAATGTCACGCTAACAGTAAAAATTTTGCAAATTCATAGTAGCACATTTTGATGTTTTCAGTGTCTCTCACTGACAGCATGTGGGATGCCCCGGCAAGGTAGGTTATGTGTGGTGAGCAGACTGACCAATAAATCGAGGCAAGAAATTTCCTGGAGTATCGTCCGCGATTCGGCAATACAGACGCATAAGCACATTTAATGGCTTTAGTTGTTTGCTTAACAATTGCTTGCCTAGTTTTAATAATTGTTTCCGCAATCGTTATACCAAAATATCTCAGCTCCGATACTGGAGGGACAACATGATTTCCGAGAGTGACAGAATCACTTTGCGGTGCATTAAAGGACAAAAATTTGCACTTATCAATATTGATAGAAAGCCCAATAGATTGAGTGTCACATAGGAGTCTAGGAGTCGATTCAGGTTCTCTTGTAAGTCTGCTTTGGATCTACTGAGCAGAAGGACGTCATCAGCGTATGCCAAGTAAGATAGGTCAGTGCCATGCAATAGGAGAGAGGGCGAGATGCGGCCCAGAATCTTGGAGATGGCATGTTTGAAAATAAGAGGACTTAGAACGCTGCCTTGCCTTGCACCTCTTCTTATTTTTACAGGATCTGGACTTTTTCCTTTCCACTTGGCCAACACAGTCGAATTTTCGTACCAAAATTTCAGAGTACGCACTATGTTTGAATTTACTCCAATGTGCAGTGGAGCATTCATTGCTTGCATGTGATTTACGCTATCGAATGCTTTCGATAAATCAATAGTACACATATACAGAGGCGACTTTTTTCCTTCCGTGCCCATAAGTACGTTATCAAGAAGGCGACGAGCCTCTGGGCACCCGAGACCTTTCTGGAATCCAAGCTGATTGTCCCCAAAGTGTCCAGTATCAAGCTCAGAGAAGATCATATTTTCAAGAGAATATTTTCAGAGAAGATCATAAGTAACTCAGCTACTTTATTTTATGTATATATAAGGGAGAGTCGGGAGCCCTGGGACAAGTTCAACTTAAAGCTCAATATATCCTACATTTACAGTCCGATTTTCTTGTATCAAACATCAATCTGTGGCAAAATCATTTGGGTTTTACTGGAACTTTTTTTTCATATTTTTAATGCTCGCAGTAAAATTAGCAAACCTTATTTTTCAGAGGGTCCCGTTTTGTCCCAGAGTACCACCAGTGCGGGTACTATGTGTCAGGGTGGTGGGTACTTTGGGACACCTTGATAAATCAATTAAAACTTCGTATATTTTGTGGTATAAAACTGTAAAAATACAATAAGCTTATTTAAAAAAATATTCTTCAGAGTAGTTGGTCAGGTCTGCATCAAAGCTGATTATCTTGGCAATGCCTTTAGTTCCGCCCGAGACCATTAGAACTGGAAATTTCATCACTACTTCTGAGCTATCGACAAACCCTTCATCGCGCTCTTTCGGAAACGTAAACCTCCAGGCTTGAACGTTTCATTTCAGAAAATTGACAGTTCAGCCTTCTGGCTCAGCCTGAAGAACTTCGCCAGTGTAGAATTTCGATCCCTTTTTCCCCTTGTACTCGACTAGAACAAAGTCACCGGAACAGATACTTGGAGTCAGAGACTCCTCTTCCGCCAATCAGAAATGTTCAGAGTAAAACGAGTCGTCAGAATTGTCGTCACAGTCAAAATCCCCTGGTTCTCCTTCATCTCCGCTTTCGTTATTGAACGTCAGCAATCTCTTGGTAGTGTTCTTCTGAATCTACGGCTTTTTGGCAGAAGCCGCTTTCTTGCTTTTCTTGAGATCCTTCTTCTCTATTTTTTGCCTTCCTTTCGTTTTCTGCAGATTGGATCGAGCTTTCCACCGGTGTAGAAGTCAATATCTTGGATATTCCAGGCTTCCTGCCTGTCTTTCTGTTTGTAGCTTCCCTTCTTGGCAGGGGTATAACATCTTCTGGCACAACAAACGAGGTTGAATGGGTTGTAGTACTGGGACTCTGCTCAACCGAAGCTCTTGCAGAACTGGTAAATTTTCGTCAACAGCGGCAGACTGATTTCCCGGCTCAGTAGTATCTTCTCGTCGCAAAGCAGGAAGAAAGTCAGACTCTTCCCACACTCCAGTATTCAGTGGGAAAATTGCAGGCTTTGAGAATACGCTAGTGATGTTAGTCTGAGAAAAGGCCTTAGGAAAAGCAACCTCCAGTAATTCACTGATCTCATATTCCGTCACTGCTCGACCAGGATGAAGTCTCAACCTGTTCTCCATTGCCTGTGACCAGTTAGTCTTTAAAGGTCCATAAACCGAAACGTCGAGAGGCTGCAACCTGGATGATGCGTTCGGTGGGAACGTAAATAAATGTATTCCCTCTTCTTTGGCCAACGAAACTGCATCGTAACTGGTGTGACTTTCATGATTGTCCATGAGAATCCTGTCTTGATTCTGATCAAGACAGGAGATGGGTGGAAATGCAATACAAAGTATTCCAAATACAGCAAAAACAGATCCTTTGTCATCCAAGCATTTCCAGGCTTGCCACTTGCTAAATAAAGATACTTAACATTTTTAAGAAAAAATCCAAGCGATGACATAGCTACAAATAATGACACTGGAGGTTATTAGGACGTTAACGAAGATACGAATACTACATAAATTTACATACATTTTTAAAGGATTTCACTTTTAGTGCACCGAAATTTATACTATAGACGTGGGAAATAGTATTTTCAACTAGAAATCCATTCAGACGAGGATTGTCACCATAATTTCTTAGGAATTCACTTAATTTCTTGTGAATATAATAGTGCATGACAAAACAAAATATAATAGTGCATGAAAACCACAGCTTTTAGTTGATAAATCTTGTACCCGTTTCCGATTTTGAACCATATATTTTCCACTCTGTTAAAGAAAATTTTTATTGTGAGGCGTGTAGAATGTATACGGTAGGGCAAGTGGATCAGACAATTCTATATTGCTTCTTGTTGGAAAGATGCATAACCAATGCCCCATCTTTACAGTTGATAGACTGTTATTAACAATGATAATGCTGTTGTTAACATGTTGAACATGCTGCAGGAAATCTGACGGTATGCAAGAGGATTTTTATTTGGACATGCAAGGATCCAAATTAAATACATTGATTATCTGATTCGTGTTCATGGCGTTAAGTCTAATAGAACACTGCCATCAGGGGTAATTTCCTAATAGGTTTCAAATTTATTTAGCGAGATATAGTACCAGTTCGTACAATGCTCATATCTTGAGTACCGGACAAATCCAATACAATGATACCATGAGTTTTCACAAACATTTCTTCGGTTACACCATTTTCAAATAATTGTGAATCTCGATCTAGGGATTGCATTGTCAATTCACATAAGGTTATGTAGGATTTCTCAAAAGATAAGTTTTAGAGCAGTACTCCATTTGCTGTACACACAAGACACGAAAGTCCAAACAGTTAAAATTTATGTGGGGTATTTACCCATGCTCCGACAGCGCTAGCACTTCTTAAAAAACCCAAAGCAAGTTCTGAAGGAGTTTCACTATTGATAAATGATAAATCAGTGTAGGTACGCGTACCCGTAGCAATACGGCGTTGATTCGTGATTGTATGAGGAACAATTAATTTGATATTATTTACAGAGACTCTTAATTATTCAATTGCCAAGGTAAAAAAAACTCATAACTTGTTGTTTTCGTACATGAAGTATTGCCGACGTGAGAGAGACTGATACACTGGGTGCAGTGCCAAGTACTTCTCGCAAAATAAAATTAGACGGCGCGAGTTGTAGCTTTATATCAATCTTCACATTGGGAGGCAACCATTAAGGTATATTAAATTATTGACAAAAACATCACAAATTTTTGTCTCTGATTCGAAAGCAATTGAATTATGAATTGAGAGAAAGTAATGACTTAACTGCTGTTTAAGAAGAAAAAAATGACTTAGAGTCACGTTCATTAGAAATAAATCAATGAGAAAATTAAGAGTCAGAAATTGGAGACAATCAGACAAGAAATTGGAGTACTCAAAAGAGAATTATTCATGGGATTGGTTCCTTCGAAATTGGTCCCTCCTCTAATAAAAGAGGCTCAAAAAAGTGCCAGGTTTTTTCGACTAGCCTGAAACCTATATGAAGCTTTGGACTAGGGGGACCTACATGCAGAAGAAAAAATATTGCTTCCCCTCAAAATGTAGCCCAAGAAAGGGCTAGAAAAGTTCCAAAAACTTTCTTCTCACTCGCTTCAACTGGAAGGGGTTATTTTAGAAACTTGTAAAGGAGATCATTCGATTGAAAATTGAAAGTTTTGATATACTTTTTAAAGGCCAAAAGCTACAGGAGGACATTCACCCTCTCTCTCTTTTTTTTATCCTCCTCTGACCCATAAGATATCCAGTAAAATTTTGATATGTCTGTTTTGTTCAAAAACATCGAAATATCTAATAAGTTTTCCTTCGGGGTTGATTTCACCCCAACAACCCCGATATTAAACGTTGGTTAATCACATTGCTGACTAATGTCATTATTTAATTTTATTTTGATTTTCGTTTTTTTATCACATCTTTTGTTTTCTATAGTGTCTGCTCCACTATTTATCTTTTGATGTAAGTGGGTTATAAATGAGTATCATTATTATTAATGTTAAACTTTGCCTAACCCTTTTATGATAAATGAACCCCCATAAATACGAAAAAAGAATTCAAACAAAATAAAATGCAAAAGTAAATACTATGTCATTCTACACTACATACTCCGCCCGTATTTTCAAATATTGGTAAAACAATGAAAAATCCCTTCTTTTCCTCATTGTTTTTATTTGTTGTACTTTCTCTATGGCTGCTCAATTTAGCATTCGGGGGGAATTTTCAACGGAGGGGGAGGGGGGTTTCCGGAGGGATAATTTTCCGAGGGGGAAATTCCGTGGGAAATAATAATAGGAAATGGCAAAGCCATCTGGAGTTATATATATCTCCGCATATTGGAGCCTACTCTGACGTAGGCTCCTACTATAATATCCAAGGGAAACGTTAACCGGGTTTTACTGAAGAGAATTCAATGAGGAGTCATAGCGAGAACCAAATCTTCTAAAAGCATCAGTGATATAAGATGTTGATATGAATCTGCTCTTAGCAAGATAAATCTTCTCAACTACTCATAAAATTCAGGGATTTAATACAAATGAATTACTCGGCTTGTAAAAAAAATGGTGTAAGTCCTTTGCTGAAATCAAGACTGCATCAAGACTGGGCTGGGTAATTGTAGACAGAGAAAAGCCAAGAGAGATAGTCCAAGAAATTGAGAGGCAAATGTTTAAATGGCTGGGGCACGGGTAAATGGCAGGAGTATGAATGACTCTCTTATTGGACACATACTAGTCAGGTTAGTTTTTGGAAAGGCATGCCTGCCTAGAGTCTTAGGCATGTCCTAGAGTCTTAGGTTTTTTGACATGATGCCTATACGTACCACATTTCGATAGAGTCGTTTTTGGTTTAGAATTGGCATGTCATTACCTTCGTATTAGCTTAAGAAACAAAACAAGTCTTGTGGCGTCAGCTCTTAAACATGCCCCTTTTCGACAAGAATTCATTTTTGTTTTTAAGCGGCCATGCCGCATCAAACCTGTTTCAAACATGCCACAAAGCGGCTGATCCTGTTTTTGACCGACCCCGCTCCCTTCACTCAATGCAGTTTGTAGCTTGGTGTTTGACCCTCGCAAAAGTTTTCACTTCGTTCAGGCCTTCCATCCTCTCAAATTCGTCCATACTTTTCCTGGGCCGTGTGGTTCTTCAGCCGTCTCACTTTCTAAAGCCACTTTCCACTCACTTTACTTGCTATGGCTGGCAGCTCAACCCTTCAGCCCTTGCAAGACGTCATTCTAAGTCCAGTTTTCAGGATTTGTGGTTCAAGTTTCGTTCCTCTACTATCATTCTGCATTATATATCAGAGAGAGGGTGAGAAAGGAAGAGAGAGAGAGAGAGAGAGAGAGAGAGAGAGAGAGAGAAGAGAAAGAGAGAGAAAGAGAGAGAGACAAATTTATTTTTCAACGAAAAAATATAGCTTAATTTCTTGAAACAAGAGATTTTCTGTAGTATTTATCCTCTTCAAAATCAAGTCAATGCCAAAAGGGAAATAGAGTCTAGTTTTGGGAACCGCATTTTTAAAATCTAATAATGTCAATTTGAAGGATATACTGTCTTAGAAATCTTTCTATTGCTTCCCCTTGGAAAATTGGACTATTATATAGCCCCATCATCTTTGAATTGGCAAGCGATGATAAAGGAAATTGTTTTCTTTGCAATATTGCAGGTAAACAATGGCCATATTCCTAGTGATGCTTGAGAAAATTGAGAGATAAAAAACAAACTTATTGCAATAGTGGCTATTCATTTAAATTGACTATACTGGTATTGCTGAATAAATTGGGTTTGAAGTGGGATGAAACTTTCTAAAAAAAAAAACAATTTTGTACTGGACTGCGGTCTTGAGGGTGGAAGACGTTTCTAAGGAACTGTATCCAAATCAGATACAGTTTTTCTTTCTTTTAACCAGTGGCATAATTTTGTCACAATCCTGGGGGGGGGCAAATTTGGAGCCAATTTTCCTAAATCAAGTGAAAATGACTTTAAAAAATGAAAAATGAGCCATTTGGTACCATAAGGTACTATATAGTACTATAAAAGTACTACAAAGATAGCCTACTTTATAGTCCTATAAAAGTATATATGCTAAAAAAACTGATCCGTTTCTGTTGATGCTTGAATTATGCAGACTTATTATAGTTTTGACAAGATTTTTGAGGGGAGCAAACTGAGATCTGGGAGGGGCAATTGCCCCCTCCCCCTGCATTATAGCAAATTCAGCCCCTGCTTTTAACCAAACAAGTTCATTAGACCCTTAATTTTTCCAAGAATATTTTTTTCTTGGCCTATTATATATAACGGATGGCTAAACAATACAGGGGAAGGATTTGATTGTAATGTTTAGATCTAATGACCATTTTAAGTTACGAACAGATACCGCCCGCTCACTGTTTGAGTCAGTTTACCTTGACATGTTAACTTTACTAAAATGACCTAATTAAGGCAATAGACCTAAAACATAAAGATAACGGTTTCAAGATATTCGAACATAGATTAGAAAGCCTCATAGACACATTCAGTTGAAAAGGCGAAAATCTTGAAAAGATGAAGCCTCCTAGACAAATTTAGTTGAAAAATGGAAAATCTTAAATATTTTTTAAGTCATGTCATGACTTGTAATCTGTAAACTGTGGTACCCCATATCCCACCCTTATATATTTTGTAACCATAAGGTTACAGTACATAATTTGCAAACATAAAATTCACAGACTTACTTTGAGAGTAACTGATACTCAAACATACTCATATTCACTCACACTTCTTCTCACTCAGATTCACTTACCCTCTCTTGCTTAAACAATGTTCACATCAACTAGAAAGAAAGGAACATTCACAGCTACCCAGTCATTCAGTCAAGGGCATTCGAGGATTAGAAAATAAATTCATTATATTCATTACGCATAAAGGTAATGCATATGAAGATGTATGTCATGTTGTAACGTCTTATACAAATTTGATGTAGAACGTGAAATATTAAGAAGAAAAGTTGTAAAACACTTTGGTGCTTTTAGTTTTTAAGTAGTGGTTGGAAATTCAGCGGCTCCACCACAGGCTCGTAAGATATCTGCGTCTATAATGAGGTTTTCTAATATAAGTTTATATGATGTGTTGTTGTAATTTTATGCGAGTTGTAATGATTTTAACTGTTGTAGGAATGAGGCGGTGTGATGTAAGTAGCTAAACCAGTGCAGAAAACAGTTTACCTCCAAGATTTAGAAAACAAAACTTGAAGTGATTTCTACCCTGCTGAAAGTAAACATTGCCTTTGAAAACCTTCTTGACGAGCTGATTAGCTAAATTGTTCAGTATTTTAATTTGTAACAAACATCCACTGTTTGTGGATAAGGTTGATACGTGCCCGATTGAGCTAGTTTATGCTACAATAAAGTTGACATAAAAAACAACAGCAACTTCTAGTTAGCTTAATAATAAACCAACTCAACACAGAACATAAAACCCAACTCTAGAAAATCAAAAGAGAAAATTCAGCACAATCAGTTCATCACGGCAAAAGCATTATTGAAACTTAAAATTGGCAATTTAAGACATAGGAAAATTGACATGGTCGAGGTTGAGCGGGAAAGTCAATTAGAGTACTCCACAGGACTCACCCTTGTCAAATCACCACAGGAAACGCAACACCCGAAAGCTTGACCTTATTAACTTGAGAAAGACGACTGAACCAGTCAACTCAACCCCAGATGATGCAATGGGACATTTTCGGAATGTTTCAACCATTTTTTCTCTTTGGTCTTTAAAACTAAAATCGATGCTTCGGGTACCTGATTAGGGCCTCTATGAGCCTAGAGTCGGAAAAAAGCTAGCTACTTCTGGTAACCAAAAATTTTGAATCTATCTAGAATCGAGTGTTTCGATTGCTAGTTTCGGTCCTCAGGAATCAGTAAAGCAACGTAGATAACATGACAGATCATGTAATGGGTATTGGTGCGATTCTCACTTTCAAAAACCGTTATGCTGGGAAAACACAGTCAATAGTGAAGATAGAAGAAAACTGGAAACAAATATTCATTTTCGTAAACCCTGTATCCCACCCCACCATTCAGATTAGTCACATGAATTCGGAGGACACAAAATCCCCCCCCCCCCAAAGAAGTTCAGAAATAGTTTTTTGCATCCATTTTGCTTTCATAAAAATAACAAACGCCCATATCCTAAATTTTGGAATTTTGTCGTCATGAAAAAACATCAGAAAAAAAATACTTGCCTCCCCCCTAAATTTTGTGAATTGGGACCACTGTTCAAAACAAAAAAAAATCAAAAAAGAAACTAAATTTATTGCATTTCCAATAAATTAACCTGTATTATTGACTACCGGAATTAGCAGGCTGTTGTCGAACTTAAGACTCATTTGGGTCCCAAAAATAATTAAGTACTGTTCCGATTCTAGATCCAAAAGGGTACCGACCAGGGTACCGAAGACCCGACTTTAATGAGAACCTTTCTTGGTAAAGTCAGCCTCTTCTCCATTTAAACTGGACGAATTTTCTAAAAACCTAAAATATTTAGTAAAAAGGACCTTTTAGTTCAATCAAGATACGGGGTATCAACACAAATAAACACAGGTCACTATTTGCAAGTAATATTTCCAGATTTTTGCAATAAGTTGGTTTCGAATGCTCGCTAAATCAAATGCTATTATAATAGAATTTTGTTCAAGCAATCTTTTTTTTTACTTTTTTTTAAAGCTGGCCTCTACACCTCATTGATGATTCGAGAGATATGTAATGGGAGTCATTTACTATCACTCTTTCTTTGCAAATAAAAACAGAAATTCTGACTGCAATATTTCTGGGCGGAAGATGATATGTGAGACTTCACTTTCAAATTACTATCACTCCCTAACGAGCTTCCCGGCAATTTTTTTTCTTTCTTTTTAGGAGCACTAATCCTTGAGCTGGTCTTAGAGAGTGACATTATGAAAACTTAAACTAAGCCGGGTTGAATAAAAAAAAAAAAAAAGATAAGTCGGAATTTGACTAACTAATTTGGTCATAATAATTTGACTGACTAGTTGATTGACTGAGAGACTAAGTTGACTAACTAAGATGATGACCCAGTACTTGACTGACTTAGTGAACAAAACAGCAGGCAAATATTTCTGATCAATTTATTATATATATTTGTTGTCCTCACTTCGGATGACTTATGCAAAGAAAGCAAGCCGTAATACGATCGAACTTTTATTTTTACAAAGTTAGTATTCTGTTACAAATATCTTGGAAAATATTTATACAGTAGTGGAATTTCAAACATATCTCAGTTTGTTTAAAAATATATAAGTAACACACTATCAAAAATGTTTGATTGTGATTACTTTAGTAGAGCTGTGTAAATCTGTTCATTGTGGTCGTCTGTACAACAGTTTTAAACTTCTCAGCTGTCTCTTGGATATAATTGCGCGATTCTAAATTAGTTACATTGAAGCAAATACAAAACAAAATGGAAGCAAATAGTGACAATAAAACTTATACGAACAAAAATCTATCAAATTAAAAAAATTTAACAAGAATAAGAGAGACAGCAGCCCTTTAAACCGCTTAAACGACCGTGCTTCGAAAATGATAATCACCCTTGAAAATAGTGCACCACTTACAACAATTATCAGGGAGGTTTGTCTCCGAAACACTAAGAGGAATTTTTGGCTAGAATGTTCGCAAATTTCATGAATTGGATTGTGACGACCAACACTGGTAAAAAAAAACCAATAAAGTTTTGTAGTTAAGGGCTTGAAATATCAACTTTATTCTTCTGAAACATGTTCAATTTTACGGAGTTTCTATACTGCAGGAGGAACACTTTGGTTTTGTCCATTTCTATTTCTTTTTTTTTTTTCTGTTGGTTGTTTTCCCATGCTGGTGATTCCAATTCATTGCAAGAAATTTCTAAGGTTCCGTCAAGATTTCCTTTCTTTGAACTATGTTTCTGCTTCCGATTGGAAAGCTCCGTTTAAGAAGGCAAGCAAAACATGCAGTAGTTTCAAATTAAAGTTAGATTGAAACTTGAAAGTTCTTAAAATTTTTTACAGTTCCCTGGCTTCGTCGTCAAATTATTTTAATAGGATCATAAATGGCAAATACCTAGAAAAACTTAAGTAGTGTTTTCGCACAGGTCTTAAATAACTGTTATCTGCCTTTACGAGTAATTTCTGTTTGTAAGTTCGGTCGGTTTGCCATTTTATCTTCTACGTTTGGGACTGAGGCAGAGAAATAGTATCACTTTTGTATCCCAAACTGGCATGGTCTTGTCACTGCTAAGAAAATTGGAGCTTACCTTTTGCTCCTTTTTAGTGGTGCTATTAGAAAGTTAGCCCTCGCCATCAACTTTTCAAATAAGAAAGGTGTAATTTCGAGCAGATGAAAGTGTGTTCAAAGGTTTTTTTATGAAAAAATTTATTAATGAAATACACCTTTTAGAAAGCTTTGAAGGACTGACAACTTCATTGCCATGGTTAGCATCAGGAAAAAAACAATAGAATCAGATAAATGACAGCATAAAACTCAGAAAGTAGGTAGGCAGGCATTTTATTTGTAATAATCAGCTTAACGTTTGTGACATAAGTGTATTGGGCCAGCAGGACATAAAAATGAGGATTTTCAAAGGCGTACTACCTTTCTGTGACTTTTGCAATAAAGGGATCAGATCCATTCGAAACATATGGGCCAGAACCTTGGGTCAAGGGGACAAATGAAATGAATTTGCAGAGGCATATGACCTCACTAAAGTATTCATCAACCCATTGTAGACCACTTACCTCCACAGACATGATCCTAATAGGCTTCACAATTTCAATGTTTGGAAGTTTCTCCTTTATCACAGAGACTCAATTGTCAGCAAGAATTGTATAGCATTCTTACCTTCAGGATGATGAGTTCCATATTTGTGCTTATTACTCTGGCTTTTATTCTTTCATGCTATTCTATCTTTGATATTATTGGATTAACGCTAAAATCCGCCGAAAGCTAAAAACAGCTAATATGTATGGAGTTTATACACTCTGCATTTTCAGGTTTCATAACATAAATTTGGCTTGGTTTTGGGATAAGGTAACACCGCATTAGCCTGTATGTATGACACATTTAGAAAGTAACAACACTGACCAAGTCATGAACCAGAGAATAAAGTTTGTTTCAAGCAGAGTCGTCGTACTTTGAGATCATCTATAAATAAAGTTCTGTTTTGGGGGCAGGCAATTTTAAAATATTTAGGAGGTTGGCCCACTAACTTACCACTCAGCCACTACTCTAGCATTCGAGTTGTTGGTTCTAAGATATTTTTATTCTGAGAGCTTTAATGCAAAACTTATTTTGTGAACCTCTCAAACCACGAAACCATTCTCTGATCATGCATTTGAACCCGCAGATTATATCAATCAATAATATGCTTTTAGTAAATACAGTTTTCTGATGAAGCTATAAGGCTCTTCACCTTCACTCCAACTTTAAGAGAGCTAAATACTTCGAGGGTCTAGATGTCTCAAAATATTACCTTTAGAAACATACTAGTATCGCATACTGGAAACGGTGGTCACTGGACGCTCATTTTACATTCACTGAAATACTAATTAAAAGTGTGTTCTGTGGTTGTAAGCATAGATCCTTCAAAACAGGGATCTTTCTATTTCTACACAATATCATACACATGGATAAGGGCTCCAAGATCTCGTCACTACCATGACAGCATCTAATTTTGCACAGCATAAAATGTCAAGGAATCGTCATTAGATCGAAATATAAAAGTAAATTATAGAGACAAAAAAAGATATTGAATTATATCTAGGCAGCAGGAAACCACGAGTTTAGAGGACTACGGAAGAATGGGAAAGCCAATTATGATGTTTTGGAACAAGGAAAGTGGAGAAAAAGTGGAAAAGAAGAATGGGAACACCAATTACGGTATTTTGGAAAAAGGAAAATGGAAAAAACAATGGGAATACTAATTATGGTGTAAACTAAAATGAACGAGAATCTGTGATAAGAAAAAAAAAATCATTTAGCCTCGTATACAATATTAAATAGAAAGAAACATGTCTTTTCGAGCGGAATTGAAGAGCGACATTAAAATTCAAAACAAAAAGAGTTGATTCTGTATACGAGTCAGGCTGCTTCCCCCTATGCCCACTGCTGTATATGCTAAATTTTAAGTAGTGCCTAACTGATATAATATTAGACGGCAAAACAATACAGCAATTTCAAGTGGTTTTACCCATTACTATTAAAAGCACTTGAACTGAAAATCCACTTGACACTGAAATACGACAATAATGTTTGAAAACTTCTAAACCTGATACGCCCAATATGCTCATATATGTGTTCAGAGTCAATAATGGTTTAGCTTATTTAGGTGATAGGGCGAATCCAATTCTATTATGGACCTATAAGACTGCAGCTATATAGCGAGATTATTTTGTCATTGGGGGTATCAATCCGTGTGCTGTCTCGGCAGTTCAGTCTTCAGTTAGGGACACACAAAATATTGATATAAAATTTGTAGAACCTACAGAAACTTGTATTAATAGACATTTTATTGAGCAAATGTTCAAGCACCCGATATTCTGGACTTTTCTTCGTGATTAGATGTACGTTTGCCTGTTTTCCGAAGAGGTGGCCATTGACATATTGCTTGCATGTCAGGCTGGTCTTCTCACTCCAGGTATAACAGCTGTATTCATATTTGAAATATCCTTTTATAGGAACAACTAATTACGACGTCTGGTTTTCTTCTTCTAGATGGCCGCCTTATTTGTCGTATAGCTGCCGTATTTGGGATCTCATCTTTAGGCACATAAAACACATGATCGGATGCTCTTCCCCTTTCAGTTGATCGACAGTTGTGTTGCGGGAGCAACACTATGGTCTGTTTTGTGTTTGTTTTCCTCAATTTTATTTAGTCTATTGCAAATAAGCGGTAAGGGTGTTACCTCTACAAGGCCCCATAGCCCCTCCGCATAATCCTCCCAAACCTACTCGTCAGTTCGATTTTAGCACGAAGGTAGACTTCTTGCGCAAAGTTTGGAGTAGAATCCTTGTTTGAAGCAGGATAGGGCAAGAATTTTCAATTTGTAGCACTAGGAGATATAAAGAGGAACCGTTTTTTTTTTTTTACCCAGACCAATTTGTTAAATCTGAAAAAGCGACACATATTTCTAATGATAAAGCTTTTACAGGATAGGCTAGGGAAGCCAGACAACTAAAGCAGTTTCGTAGATTTGGAAATAACAGATATACTGGTTGTCAAAATGTGGATTCAATTAATGATATTATCTTAGAAAAATTTAACCTATTGTCAAAAACTGTAAAGTGGTCATACAAAATCACCAGGGATTAGATAAAATAAAAACTTAACGAAAAGCAGCATTTGATGCCAATAAAAGGATTTTTCCACAACAAAGTAATTCATTTTCTTCACTTGCTTTTATTACCTTGTTGTCAATTGCTTCTCTATCAAACAGTTCGTAGTAACGAACTGTAAGTAAGGAGCGACCCGGCTCAATGGTAAACGAAGCTGTAGAAAACGAAATTTTGATACCAATAGATACATCAAAAGAATCAGATTTTAATGCTGATTTCAAATATATAAGTTTCATCAAGTTTAATCCTACCTATCAAAAGTTAAGTGCCTGAGAATATTTGGCTGATTTTCGATAAAAGGGGAAAAGACCCCCTAAAAGCTATAGAACCATAATTAAAATTACACCATCATATTCAGCGTATCAGAGAACCCTACTGCGGAGGTTTCAAGCTCCTATCTACAAAAATGTGGAATTTTGCATTTTTTGCCAGATGAAAGATCACGGATGCGTGTTTATTTGTTTTTTTTGTTTTTTTTTCTAAAGGATAATAGTATCGACCAAGTGGTCCTGGAATATAACGGGACGGTTAATCTAAATGGAAAGCAAAAGCTCTGCTGTTGTTTTAAAGGGACCAAAAATGGAAGGCAACTAGACTCACTATCATGCTCATTTTTTTCCCGAGGCAATCCGAATAAACTTTTGAGATAGCCATTTTGTTCAACATAGTCGAAAATCTAATAAATATGTCATTTAAGATGACTTAATCCCCCACAGTTCCCAGGGGAAGGACTGCAAGATATGAACTTTGCCCGTTGCTTACATATTGTATTGGTTATTGGGAAGTAATCAGACATTTTCAGAAAGGATTTTTTTCTGGTGGGGGGGCTGGAGGAGGGGGTTACTCGGGAGAATCTTTCCGTGAAGGATGTTTCTTTGGGGCAAGGGACATTTCTATGAAGGGGGCGCCGGATTTTCAAGCATTATTTAAAAAACGATCAGAAATTAAATTTAAAAAAAAACAAGTTCTTTCAACTGAAAGTAAGAAGCAACATTAGAACTTGAAACGAACAGAAATTATTACGTATATAAGGGGGTTCTCCCCCAAGTCAATACCTCACTCTTTACGCTACAGTTTTTTTTAGTGCTTTCAAAAAAGCTATCTATTCTAATTAAACGGCCTTTGTGATTCAGGGGTGTGTGAATTAAAAATTTTTTTAACTTTTAACGTAAAGAGTGTGGTATTGACCAAGGGGAGAACCCCCTTCATATGCGTAATAATATATACGTAATAAAAAAAAAACAATAAAGAAAAATCAAGCGATAAGGCTCAATAGTAATCAAAACTTTTAAAAACGGAATTTTGATGTCAATAAATGTATCAAAAGAATGGGCTTATAATGCTGATTCTAAATATATAAATTTTATTAAGTGTAGTATTACTCATCAAAGGCTACGAGCCTGAGAAAATTTACCTGATTTTTTAAAGAGGGAGGAAACATCCCCTACAAGTGAAAGAATTTTAATGAAAATCACATCGTCAGATTCAGCGTATCAGAAAACCCTATTACATAGGTTTCAAGCTCATATATGCAAATAACTGCAACTTTGTATTTTTTGCCAGAAGAAAAATATACGAATATAGAAGTTCGTTACGTAAGTTAATTTGTAAATTACGTCAGAACCAAATTTAGAGACAACCATTTAGCAAAACAAAAGTAAAATTTTTATGCAAATTTTGTTTACTTATTCAATGACGGTGAGCCAAAATAAAAGCTGCATTAACTAAAAAACCATCAGAAATTAAATAAAAAAACAAGTTTTTTAAACTGAAAGTAAGGAGCGACATTAAAACTTAAAACGAACAGAAATTATTCCGTATATGAAAGGAGCTGTCCCCTCCTCAATGGCTCGCTCTTTACGCTAAAGTTTTTTATTAAAAAAAAAATAAAGTTGTGAGACAGAGTCAAACTTTAGCGTAAAGAGCTCCTTACTTTCAGTTTAAAAAACTTGTTTTTTTTATTTAATTGTGACAGGAGCGACTTGTTGATTGTACATTCGTTGCTTTTTTTTAACCGACTAGCAAAATTGCATGTGTCACATTCTCTTTCCTTAATTTTTACTTAGAGTAGTTATTGTACATATTGGTTAGATTATTTTCCGAACCTTTTTTGGTTTTAGCTGTTTTAGGTTTTTCTATTTTTTGAATTGTTTTGGTTTAAACTCTTTCCCTTTTCAAAGCTGAGAATGCCTTGTTGTGGTACAGGCAAAATATTCGCTTGTTTTTCTTCTTCTTTTTCTTCCTGCTGACGGTATACCCATTGTTTTAAATACTTATTTCTTTGGTTTCGTCCTGGTTGGTCAATTCGTCTTTAAATTTTTTATTTGCTGCTTAGTTTTGTAATATAGGTTAAAATGGTGGTTTTATCTTAGGCTATCGTCCTCCGTAGGAAAAGGCAGTTGGGTTTTGTGGGGTTAATGGTTATTTTCTGCCTTTTTTTTCTATAATATATTCTAACATTTTGATGGGACGACCATTGCAAAATAAGGAAACATTGAATTAATTATGGGATGATTTAAACTTCTGAACAAATTCATAACACCCGATAGATTAAGTAATATATCATCATTCTTCTTTTTACACAGGACAGGTAGTTGGAAACAAATATACAGATATCTAAAGCTGTGTGCAGATTTTCTATTAGTGGAGAATGGAAGGTTGAGAGACTTTTGGAAAACTAAAAGTCCAAAAAAGGGAAATTTATGATTATGTTCTAAATCTAAGGAAAACTGAATATCAGAATCTATATTCTCAAGAGGTGGGAAGAACATCCTTAGTGAGGTCTCTCTGTGACCTTATGAAAAAATAATTTCATCTACAGACCAACCCCGCGGGAAACGATGCTCTGAAGGGAAAGCTTTCAAAGCGCAGATTTCAACAAGGTCCATATAGAAAGTGGCCAAAAGGAATGAAAGGCTAATGCCCACTGGAAGACCCCTTGTTTGAGAGAAAAACTGGTTTTGGAATAATTATTGCAAAAACGGATAAGACGCATAATGGTGTCGATACATAATTTTTTGCAGTCAATTTGGTTTATACTGTCTTCCAATTTTCTAATACTGTTTAAATTAATATTGTCTTACAAGTTAGCATTCCTTAACATCACAAGAGCTGTACATATAGATAGTACCAAAACTAGTCAAAATCATGTTATTTTTTACGTCAAGAGCTTTCACCTTTTCTTCAATATGAGCTGAATTTTTTATACGTGAATTTTTTTGAGACTTAAGTGGACGAAAAACTGGGAACAATCATTTCCCCAATCTGGTAGATGAACGGTTATAAGAAGCAGGTTAACAGTAGTACGTAAATGAGTCCCCCCCCCTTTTTCATTTTTGTGTGAAATTTAGAATCAGAGCAGCTTTTAGAATAAAATATACATTATAAATCTGAGGAGGATTTAGTCTTACAATTTACAAATTTCCTAGTTCTTGTCATATTTTTGGGTAAACTCTTCAGTAACAATTGGAATTGGAACCATAGTTTTAAGTAACGCTGAGCAAGATATCCAGAACCTTTTTAATGTACGCGACTTTATCAAGAATATCCACTTCATTCTCTTACTCAGCCCTGGTGATAATGACAACTGGGTCTTTTTTCAACTGCTTGAGAATTTGCACGTTTTTGGCTTTTTTAGCTTCAGGAATTGTGCGTGACATCAAGAAGACGGTTAAAACACTTTTTATCCTTTCAGGTCAAGTGTGAACCCAGTCCCGCTCTGGGTAGTGGTGTTTGTAAAGTCACCTGTTTTTATGGTTGTTTCCATATTGGATTGTCTAGATTCACTTGATATACGCTCGGCAGATGGCCAGAAATGTTCGGACTGTTGACCTTTACAGCATCGGTGCTAGGAGGCCTCAGTTTTATAGTTCTGGGATTTCTCTTCTATCATGGCGAATGACTTGCAATCAAGAATTACAAAGTATATTCATCTTCAAGGATGAGGGGTTACATACCTGCGATATTTCTTCTAATTATTAGTCTTTTCGAAACATTTTAAGATAGGAAAATACTTGGTCAGACAACTAGTGATGTAACTATTAAAAATAATAATGCAACAGCCACAAGTTATTAGTAAAGTGTTTCTGCAGTAATTACTCGGTGATAGGTATAGAATCAAATTGCTCTTACCATCAAAAATTGGCTTCAAGTAGAAACAGCATATTTTATAACCGTCTTTAAGGAACTTATAGTGTATTACAGGTTACTTGGTAAAAAAAAAAAAAAAAAAAAAAAAAAAAAGTTTGCTCCCACAAACGTTTTGTTTGCGGACCAATAAAACTTTTGCCGAAACACTTTTGTCGGCCGACTTAAGGACGCAACAACACTTGACACTACCCAAGCAACCAAAATTTAGTTAATCTGTCTTGCGCATTTTATGAATTGAGTATCGTTTACCTTGTCAAACCATTGGACATTTAGCAGTCTCCAAAGACTCTCCAGAGTCTCCAGAGAATGCATATACATTCAAAGTGGGACAATGAGATTAAGATCGTACTAGAAAATCTAATGATCCAAAAATGGAGTATGGAGCTAATGAAATTGAAAGCGCTAAAATTCTATAAGGATGCTAAGATAGTTTATGGGCAGGAGTTCTACCTTAAGCTGAATTTATCAGCTAGATATCTCAATTTGCGTATGCAGCTCAGGGCTAATTGCCTTCCAATTAGCGCAAGATTTAATAGGTTCTCAAAAGAAAGGAGTCGCACAGAAGACAGGTATACTTGCCCGCTTTGCAAAGATGAGGATGATTTGGTGCATTGCTTAAGCCGGTGACAGGGGCTCTCTACGATAAGACGGTAGCCTATATTGGAGGCTATATAGCCTCTACGGTAGCCTATATTCGGAGAAAATCAGTTGATACTTCCAGATGTATCAAACAGTACGCTGCCATATTTTATCTGTAGAATAACGAGTCATTTAGGTTCAGTGAATTAAATTGACTAAAAGACAAATCCTAGTTTATTCAGTAAATGTAGTGTTCCATTTAAGTGTCTTCATTGTGAGAAGCATTGTACGTTTTTACGAGAGGCATTTTACGTAGAGATCGCTGATGTACGTTTATACTATTTGTACTTTTTTGCGTACATGGCCGCATTTTTGGCTAAAATACCCTTCATCTTATCTATTTTTACTAATTCTTCAAAACACTGAAAATAAAATGAAATCGAGAGCAGCAGCAGGGCAACAAATTACTTCGAAGATAACAAAAACCAGCTGATAAAAAGGGATAGTGAAAATTATTTACATCGGAGTCAACACCGTTCTTTTAAAATTCACTTAGAATGTTCCCATCCACTTGCGTTCTACTCACTTTGTAAATTAGTCAGGTAGCTGAAACTGTTCTATTTTACTTCGTCCTTATAAATACAATCTGCCTCAAATATTATCCAACCTTTCTCAGAGTTATATAAGTGCCATTTCTAAATTAATTCAGGATTCGTGCAAGAAAGATAGACAGTCGGATTATTCTATTATAGCTTCAAGGGAGGAGAAGTGAAGGAATGAAGAACTGAAAGCGAAAATGAGCCTATAACACGTGAACTAAACAAGCTCAGACAGCAATTATTTCTATTCCACCAAAAGACCAATTAGTTAAAAGTCATAGATCGAAGCCACCAATTGTAGACTGCATGACTTACCGACTTATTTAGATAGATGGAGAATTACTTCAATTATATCCCGCCTAAAGACTGATGTAATCAGAGTCAACACAAAAGTATTGATTTAGTAAGAAACAATGTATTTTTTATGTGTTATTTTATTTTTTCGACCACTATAGAAAAGGATTGTCGCAGGAACTTAGCAGTGGCCCAGTGACCGTTTTAAGCGCCGACAGCAATTGAATGAGAACCCGCCCCTCTCCCCCTCCGATGCTCTTTTTGCCCCCATATACCTGCATAAAACTCGAAGACATCAAACAAAAACTGAGGGTATTTTCCACTAACGATGATTAAAAGGTCTAAAAAATAAAACAGTTTGTGGCAACGAACTGTAAGTAAGGAGTGACTAGGCCCAATAGTAAAAGAAACTCTAGAACAGAGTTTTGATAACATTGAATGCATTAAAAGAATTGGCTTTTGTGCTGATTCCAAATGTATAAAATTTATTAAGTTTAATAATACCTATCAAAAGCTAATAGCCTGACAAAACTTGCCTGATTTTCGAAAAAGAGAGAAAACGCATCCAAAAAGATGAGCTGTCTGAATAAATATCAAACCATCAGATTCAGCATATCAGAGAACCCTACTGTAGAGGTTTCAAGCTCCTTTCTACGAACAGGTGGAATTTAGTTTTTTTTTTTGCCAGACGAAAGATCACAAAGCATGTTTATTTTTTTTTCCAGGGATGATCGTATCGAAGCAATTGTCCTAGAATATAAGGAGAGGGCTCATTCAAATAGGATTCAAAAGTTCTAGTGCCATTTTATAATAACCAAAAAATTGTAAGGTAACTAACCTCCTCCCACGCCCCTTTTTTCCCAAATACATCCGATCAAAATTTGAGATAGCCATTCAATTCAACATAATTGAAAGGCCCAATAACTAAGCCTATGCCTCATGGGATGTCGTAACCCAGCTCCTGAGCCCCTGAGGATAGGGCTATAAGTTATGCAATTTGCCTATTATTTAGCCTACATATAGTATTTGTTACATTTTCAGTAGGAAATTTTATAGGGAGGGATTTTCTGGCATCATTTGAAAAACGGTCAAAAATTAAATTTAAAAAACAAGTTTTTTAGCTGAAACTAAGGAGCAACATTAAAACTATCAGAAATTGTTCCGTATATAAGGGGGGCACCTCTTCCTTAACCCTCGCTCTTTACGCTAAACCTTGACTTTTTGTCGCGATTCTTTAAGAAAGACTGATCAAACACAAGGGCCCAATGAATTAGAATGCGAGGTATTTTTAAGAAACTTTAAGACCTTAGCATAAAGAGCGAGGGTTGAGAAAGGGGTTCCCTAAAATATGGAAGAATTTCTTTTCGTTTTTAGTTTTAATGTTGGTCCCTACTTTCAATTGAAAAAATTCGTTTTTTACAATCTAGGTCCAATGGGAAAATTTTAGTGATTTGGTATAAAAACGATTCGTCCTGAGTCAGCTCCTAGAGGTTCAAACTAGAGACTGACTCGGTGGGCATCAGAAAGCTAGATATGTTGAACCTTTTTTGAACCGAAATCACTTGAGAATTCTCAACTTTTATGATTGGAAAGAAACAGTAGCTAATTAAAAAAAAAAAACAGCAGCCTCCAGATTATTAGGTAGGCCTGTAGCATCTTGCTTGAACCATGTGGGCCAGTGTCTGACATTTCGAGCCCCCAACCCCACTGCAATATTTTAGAAAAAAGGTATACATGTTGCATCTTAATTGAACCAGACTTATAGAAGGACCTCAAACCTATACGATTGGAGAAATGAAGTGCGCCTGTCAGCCTCAGGCACCAGCCTCCCCCCCCAAACATCAACTTTTTCAGTAGAAAGGTAGGCAGGTTTATTTTTCTCTGAGCGATCGGCTAGAAACTTAAGGAGCAAGTACTTGGGCTAATGGGCCATGACAACGATGATTTATAGGGGCGAACACTCCTGCTCCAATACTTTAATGAAAAAACTGATTCTGTTCAAATTTAGGAGGCCAGAATCTTGGAAAAGGGCCAGAGGAGACATTATCAGAGGCTTTTGCCCCTTCCAGGACCAAACCACCTTAAGCAATAAAAGAACTTTTCCACTGGAAATTTGAGGGGTCTAATACGTAAATTCAACCAAACTTCCCCCGATTTAAGATTTAAGACCACTTAAATCTTAAAGACCACTGGATTTTTGGGGCAAGGCACTACCAGACTTCAAAATTCCATAAATGCGAGAATTCTGCAAACTACGAGACTCTGAAGCCAGGCAAAACCTTGACTGTAAAGGTCAGCCATCTAAAATTACTTGGAGAAAGTTTTTTTTGGGTTTAGGCACCTAGTTACCAACTTTCAAGCAGATGTCAGCACTTTTAATTATCGGTTGCTTCCTCGGCATGCTGCCGGTGAGGTTACCAGTCTCATGCCATCTATCCTAAGAAAATCGATCAAAATTTTGACCGAAAATTTTGACTGAATATTCAAATTTTGCCAAAAGTTTAAATCGCAACTCAACATTTTATTCTTAAGTAGAAAACTTAACTGCTTCATAAATATTGCAACAATTAGGAAATAACAAAACTATGTCAATTAAATATGAAGAGAAATCCATTTAAACAATTTTCCCAATAAAGCTTTGCAAAGAAAGTCAGGAGCAATTAAAATATAAACTAAGCAGAAATAAAGCCATGGAATAAGTCAGACTTAAAACAGACAAATAATAAAATGAATAATTAAGCCAAATTTAGCGAAAAGAAATTACCACTATTAAGTTTAGGACTAGAGCCTCTTACGCCCAATGGGTGGAGTGCCATTTTCACTTTATCGAAAAACATTTTATGTCTTGCGGAATTTTTCTTTTCGTTATTGAAAAACTAAAAACTGCTTGAACTTCCAGGTATTTTTTTTTCATATACGTATATTTAAAACAATTGATTTGGTTATATTAGTCTTATATGCAAAACGTTATCATCAATACTTTCTTTCTTTTGAATACTTTCCTTTCAAATACATAAAAAATAAATTAGCTGGTCATTTATTGATTCGCCATTTCAAGATGCTGCTTCAGATAAATGTTTGGTGTTTCAAAAAATACTAAAACAACATCTAATTCAGTGCAATCAAACCAATTGAGTGTAATCTAATTACTTAATCTAATTAAGTGTAATTTAATCAAATTAATGCATTTAATTAATTCAATGTAATCTGAATATCAGGTGTTTACACTTATGACTCAATTACAATCAAAAGGAAAAAAGAGGAGCAAAAGAGTCCCTTTTTAAAATAGTAAAATTTAATTACCCTTAATTTATTTTTTAGAATAATAATTTAGTATTTTAAAATACTAAATTGTCATTAATTTACTTTTTAAAATAGTAAAATGTAATTACCCTTAATTTATTTTTTAGAATAATAATTTAGTATTTTAAAATACTAAATTGTCATTAATTTACTTTTTAAAATAGTAAAATTTAATTACCCTTAATTTATTTTTTAGAATAATAATTTAGTATTTTAAAATACTAAATTGTCATTAATTTACTTTTTAAAATAGTAAAATTTAATTACCCTTAATTTATTTTTTAGAATAATAATTTAGTATTTTAAAATACTAAATTGTCATTAATTTACTTTTTAAAATAGTAAAATTTAATTACCCTTAATTTATTTTTTAGAATAATAATTTAGTATTTTAAAATACTAAATTGTCATTAATTTACTTTTTAAAATAGTAAAATTTAATTACCCTTAATTTATTTTTTAGAATAATAATTTAGTATTTTAAAATACTAAATTGTCATTAATTTACTTTTTAAAATAGTAAAATTTAATTACCCTTAATTTATTTTTTAGAATAATAATTTAGTATTTTAAAATACTAAATTGTCATTAATTTACTTTTTAAAATAGTAAAATGTAATTACCCTTAATTTATTTTTTAGAATAATAATTTAGTATTTTAAAATACTAAATTGTCATTAATTTACTTTTTAAAATAGTAAAATTTAATTACCCTTAATTTATTTTTTAGAATAATAATTTAGTATTTTAAAATACTAAATTGTCATTAATTTACTTTTTAAAATAGTAAAATTTAATTACCCTTAATTTATTTTTTAGAATAATAATTTAGTATTTTAAAATACTAAATTGTCATTAATTTACTTTTTAAAATAGTAATTTAGCATTTTGAAATGCTAAATTGTAAGTCCCAAATGTAAACCTGATTAGTATTTTGATTATTTTGTGGTTGTCATGAAAAATGAAATGCCCTTATGAAATACAAATCATTTTCAGCAAGGCACAAATGACACTCTAGTCTTCTGGGATTTGAGGGGGCGGTAGCCCCACTCTTATTAGTGATAATATTTGCTTAGGTTAAGGTTGACCATTCATTATAATTTATGTTCGTTTAATGTTTTACATTTTATATGCCTTTATTTGTTAATAATTTAGGTTTTGACATTGCCCTTTACATTACATTGAAAAAATCCTTTTCGGAAAAGTTTTTACATTAAATTAAAAAAAAATTAGCTATTCAATAAAACCATAACATATTCTAGCCGTATCTAGCCGTATTCTAGCCGTATCTAGCCGTATTCTAGCCGTATGCCAACAGGATCTGATCGTATTATTCTCTCATATAAATCTAATAAATCATAAGTTATCCGAAGAGGTCTGACAAAGAAGGATCGATCCAAATAAGCAATATCCTGTGCTTAGCTTAACCTCAGTTTTACTTGAGGCTTTGACGCAAATATACTACTATTCTTCAATAAGAAGATTCTAGTTCAGTTGAAAAGACCACCTCACCATCAAATTCTATTTACCTAAAATCCTGACACTGTAGTTTGGTCTGGAATATCTAGCATTTAGAAAATTTACCAGCTAATCAAAGCAAAGCTTTTACTTATGAAAATAAACAATTCTCAAGCTCATTAGAAAACAAACAGTCGTCAAGATATTATGAGAATTCTTGTAATAGTTGTTGCCTAGACATAAATATGTAGGCAATGGGAACGTCAAAAGGTGAAATATGAGGCAAAACACCTTCAACAGTGGGTCTACGCCACAAATTTCCTCTGTAAAAGAAGATTGCCATCAGCAGGGCCGTATCCAGGATTTTTTTCGGGGGGTTTAGAGAGGGATTTTTTTCGTAGGGGGGAGGTTACAAAAAAGCTTTAAATAACACATCCAAATTTTATTTATATTCATTTTCGTTACGTTTTTATGGTCGGACAAAAATTACGGGGTTGGGGGGTTAAAAACCCCCAACCCCCCCCCCCCCTGGATACGGCCTTGGCCATCAGTGCTTGGATATTTCGAATCACGCATCACTCCTCCATAAAAAATCAGATGGTTAGGCTAAAAATACCAAATCTATAGTCAAAATTACTCTCAGAGGTCAATTAGGCCAAGTAGACATTCCGTTTTTTAAGCTGTAGCTTCCAAGCACTTGATACGATTCATAGCTTTCAAGAGTTATCAGAATATTCTTAATAAAAATAGAATAGCACTAAAAACGACAGAAAAACCTTTACCACCGAACAAAGAACCATTTTCAAGTAACCAATTTGAGTAAGTCAGTCCTAAAATGAACTTGAGAATATACACTACTCGTAGAAAAATAAGTTTCTGACTGACTCAACTAAGCAAAAAATGTCTTTATAATGAAGTGTCTGTAGGTAAAGATACCTTTGTTAAGTGAAAAGATTTAAATCCAGAAATGTTCGCCTAAGTAAAAAAAGAACAATTACTTCAATAAATACACTTCGTATAGGGATAAACTATAACAAGCCTAATGACCAGGTCAAATGACCATAAGCATTTACTAGGTTCAATGTAAAAATCTTTTTATAATCGTTATCAAAATTTAATATTTCAAAATAAATTACAAAAAAAAAAAATCAAAGGTCAGCAACAATAACGGGAGATTCATCTTCTGGTTCTGCTTGAAAGTCCCAATTGAAACGCGTCTGCAGGTGTTCCACCATCTTATCTGCCTTGTCTCTCAACTTCTTTAAACCGCTCTCCTTGTCTTTCTTTACCACATTTGTTTCCCTTATGTTAGAAAACAATGTTCTAAGTGAGTGGACAAGGAAATTATCTTGAGAAACTATGTCAACAAAAAAATCTTCAGACACTTCAGAAAGCTAAAAGAAAAAAAAAGGTAATTAACTTTTCAGAAAGTTATTGTAGACTGTATCCACGAAAGTAGACTTAAGAGTAAAAGGTGACAAAGAAAATGATGACTTTTCTTTTTTAATGACAATTAAGAGATTAAATATTATGCCAATAAAGATAAAAAAATATATATAAATTGATATAGATACAATATGTCTAAGCTAGCTCATGCTTGTCATGATTTTGGGTGAGAAGGATCTAAAATCCTTCCTGGTCCCCCTAAAAGTACTTTTTCAAACGAAAGTAAACAGCAGCATTGAAACTTAGGAATAGAAACTGTCAGGTATATGAAAGGGGCTGCCTCCCCCCTCAGCCCCACTATTTACGTTAAAATTTGGTCTTATCCAATACTTTTAGGACGAATACTCTAACACAGGGGCAACGGTAAAGGAACAAAAAGTATTTTCCCATTTCTTCAAAATTGGAACGCTTTTTGTTCCGCCTTTGCTTCAAACAAAAAAATTACAAGGCCAAATGTTGGCAATCGTTAAACAAAAGGCTTTAATTCAGCAGCTAACTATATTCATTACAGTTAAAATTTACTTCAGTGAAGCAATACAAAACTTCAAAGGAAAGAACTGGAGGGGGCATCTGCCTTCAAATAAACAGTGATTTCTGTTCATTTCAAGTATTAATGTCACTCTTTACTTTCTGAATTTTTTTTTACTTAATCTCCTAAGGAAGGGCACATCCAGGATTTTTTTCGGAAGGTATTTTACAAAAAAAAAACGTTAAAAAACAAATCAAAATTAGCTTTTGTGTATTTGTATTCCGTTTTTATTGTCGGGCATAGATTTGGGGAGAGGAGGTTCAAACCCTGTAACATCCCCCTCCCCCCTGAACACGGCCTTGTTTCTAAGCATGCAATCAGAAAGAGAATTCTGTTTGTTTAGTTCTGAACTAAAGAAATTGTTATTAGGATTTTTGCACTTGGGAGAGGTGGAACACAACACAAATCTGTTTGTAAATTAAAGCCAAAACAGAGGACCTAGCTCTTCAATTCTTTGTTCTGAAATATGGATGTTTTCTTCTGTTTTTTTTTTTCAGAAAAACGGATGTTTTCTTTCAAATTAATACCATTAGTTTTCTGTTAAAACCATTAGTTTTCAGTTTTTTCTGATCTATTTTTATTCGATTTTATGCTGTTTACAAGTCAAAAAGATAACTCGATTCACTGCCTTTGAAAAACATCGAGTAAAGTCACGAAAATATGTAAGTATTGTCAAAGGTAACGAAGCTCTAGTAATAATGCATCTTTCAAAGCAGAATGCCTCTCTATCTATTGCATAATGATATAGTTCTCAAAGTGTTTCGAATAAAGAATGAGTTGTAATTCCATTTTCAGAAATAAAGCATGGATTGATAGATTTATTCAATGATAAACACAACAATAAATTCAAACAACAAAAAACAAATACATTATCATATTCCGCCTGCAAGCATATCCAGTATTTTCGTTCGAGGGATTGGGATCTTTTTCGGACGGAGGGGGGGAGGGGGTAAGAAAAAAACTTTAAAAAACACATTAAAAATTTGTTTATATACATATAGTTACATTTTTACGAATCGAAAAAAATTAGTGGGAGAGGTTTTAACGGCACCGTCCTGGATACAACCTTGTCTGTAAGGCTCTATGGCCGCAATTACATAGAAAAAAATATAAACACACAAGAAAAGATACTAAAAGGAGAAAAGACGAACTTCCGCCCACTGTCCACCGAAACAAAGCCAGAGCGAAGTGTGAGCGCAATAAACAATATCAACATACAATCCAAGCCTGGTCCAGAGACATCCACCTTACGGGGGCCAAAAAAACACGAAAAACTCGGACATCAAATTTATTTCACGCTTTTTCAGAAGGTACCAAACGAGTGACTCGGGCAAGATATTCCAGGCAGCATGAGAGGCAGAGTGATAAGGCCGATCTGACTGATATAGTGAAATAAACTCTAATTCTAAATGACTGGAATTCGAATGTTGAAAGGAACAAAAACACTTGATTTCCTACAAATTCGCTTTAGGCACAAATTTCTAATGGAAGGTAATGGGACGAAAACTAGCACATAGTGTCACAATAAAAAGTGGGAATTTTAATTTTTACGGATTAAAATACAGATCAAAACATCGATGACAAGATACTTTAACCTCTCGTGTTAGATGCCATAATATTCCGCCGATGGAAGTACATTGACAGGATCTAAGAATGGGAGACCGCATAATCACAACTACAGGACTACATTGGAAACCAAGGGGATCCTTTTTTAGAGGAAGACCGATAACACCCTGAGGCACGTATGAAACAACGATTTGCAAAAAATCCACACCGCCTTCTAACTTGAATGGGCGTCATCGCAGCAGAAAATCAAAGATACGACGCATGATTGGTTGCTCCTTTTTGATATCCTGGCTTTGGAGGCATAGGTGAAACTAAGGTCTAAAGTCATGGTTATGGAGCTGTGTTGCGAGAAACTGTATAGCGGAGACGGGAGCTGTTTAGATGCGTGGTTCCAGATAAGAGTCTATGCCTATACCTTCTTTAAGCAAGGGAATGTAGAATTGCTAGTTGTTTTCATTCATTTCTTATGGAGGAACATACTGCACGACAGTGATGCTTCAAATATTAATACAATTTTTTCGCTGTTTCCTTTGAAACTTTGAGATTTTTACTTTTGTTTTTTAAACTGAAAGCGTTTTATTTTCACTTTTCTTTAAACTTGACAGCGTTTTTTTAATCCTTTCTACCCTCTTTTAAATTGGGCACGATTTAAAAGTAAAAATCAATTCAATGTATTTGAAAACAATCTGACAAGACGTTGAGTTATAGAAGTAATGAGTCGCAAAAGCCTGGTAATGAATAACTCATCTAGTTGTACATTTCCATAAAGGAGTAATAAAGTTGTTTACAAAGAATTGAATAAGAAAATAAGTTGTTTTTTTTAAAGAAAGTAAAGAGCGAGAGCGACATTATAACTTAAAACGTAAAGAAATTACTCGCTCTTTTGTCCCCGCTCTTTATGCTAAAGTTTGTAGTACTATGCTGAAAGCACTTAAAACTGCAAAAAATGTAGCTAATGGATACTTGCCAGTGTTTTAATTACCAATAGTCTTTAAAAACTTCTGGGCCGAAAATTCTATTGTTTGAAACAAATGCAAATCAATAAGCCCTTCTATTGGCAACGTATTGTCAAGACATACTTTGTATCCAATTTCAACTGTCCTTGTGCTTCAGCAGTCGTTGTTAAAGCACTGGGGACAAAAGTCCAAATTTTAGCGCAAATGTTTACTTTTTACTTTCATTTGAACTTTTTTTTTTATATCTGTGCGTTTTTACTACCAGGCCAAGGGTTCCACTGTTAAGGAGGGTTAACACCCCCTCAAACCCAATCCTTTAAATCGAAGTTTTAACTTTTGCAGAACAATGCTTCGAAGAAAACAGCTCGTAAGTTTTCATTCAAAATAAGAACAATAGTACAAATTGACCTATTGTCTCCCCAATAAGAGGGGAGCTTTCGCAGTACTTTCCTGCGTCGTGATCTCTTCTTTTAATTAAAAATGACTCAAGATATTCAAAGGTTCATTCGAATAAACCATCTCTTCATAATCTACAACTACCGATTATGGATGGTCACATGCGTGATTACCCTTCTCTGGAAAAATCCGAAATTTCAAATTTTGTCAATACTGGCTTTAGGGTTCTTGTACATGTTTAATTTATTCCATAGGTTTTATCAAGATCGCACCCCTGTCTGGAGCAGTTTAATCTCTATTTCTACAATTAAGTACATTTTCATGTTCTTATAGCTTTTGATGAACAGCTTTAAGATTGATATACCTTGCACATTTAGAATCAGCATAAACCTTACACTTTGTGTGAGGTGAGGCAAGGGGAACCACCCTCCCTACATCAACCCCCTTTTACATTCAAGTCTAATACTAGTATATCATTTGTTTTTTATTCCTAAATTACCGGCGCCAGGTACATTTAAATATCTGATTTGCTGCTAGTCTTTTACATTGCTCCATCATAAGATTTTAGATGACTGTTGAATCTTCTTTTGAAGGAGTCGACACAGAAACTTTAAGGAATAATGTCCCCAGGGAATTCGTTCCAAATCGAATTATAACATCGGATGAAACTGTTCTTCAAGTACTATGTTCTCAGTGTGTCAACCTTAAGAAAATTGGACCGAGCTATGTGTCTTCGTGTCTGTCTTGTCGGTTGAACAATGGAGGAAGCAATACGACAAAGCTCTATAGAAGGAGAAAACAGCCACAACACTTGTAGACAAAAACCATCTTAGAACAATGTAGAAGCCATCGACGCTAGATCAAGCCTTACATTAACAGACTGGAGAGAGTCCTGGGGAACGATTGTAAGTAACAATGGGTTAATTTTATTTAAAAAAAAAAAAAATATATATATACATCATCGATTCCCTGAAGCAATGCTTGTGCGGGAGAAAACCCACCTAATAAATCAAAAAACCAAGAAACCAAAAAAGAAAAAAAAAAGAAAAAAGAAAAAAAGAAATAGAAAAAAAAAAAATAAAAAAAAAAATAATAATTAGAGCTCAACTTACCGGACCCGAAAACCAACGAACCTCCAAACAACACCCAACAAAATTATAATAATTATAATCATATTCAGCTGCAACTAAACCCTCCTCAAAAACAAAACTTAAGTGGCGTGGAATAATCCATTCAAAATATACACATCAAAACAATAGTTCTTTAGCGACTTACGAAAATCCTGCAAACCCCCAACATTCCTCAAATCCTCTGGCAAACTCTCCCAAACTAACGGAACAACATGGCCAATTGAAAACCTAGACCTAGACGTGACCATAGCTGGTCTTCGCACCAACTGAGAAGATCGTGTCAAATGATCGTGAGTAGTAGACGCAAGACTAAACATTCCTGAAAAACATGATGGTAACTCCGAAGCTAAATATTTAAACATAAACAGAGCATTATAGAATACACATATTCCTGCCAACGGTAGAATTTTATACTCGCGGTAAAGATGCCTCACCGATGCAGATAGGTCAATTTGATTACCATAAAGAACTCTAATTGCCATATTCTGTGTTACGCAGAGCGGATGGAGGTGAGTTACGAATGTTTTCGACCAAACCATACAACAGTAAATGAGATATGGGTGAACCATAGAAAAATACAACATTTTCAGAATTTCACACGGAAAAAGATACCTAAGTTTACGCATAATACCAATATTACGAGACAATTTGCTGTTAACAGATGCAATATGGTCTTTAAAACTAAGGCTTTCATCAATTATAACACCAAGGTATCTAGTACTAGTAGATCTTACAATAGTATGGTGCCCTACTTCTATATTATTAATCCATGGATAATGTCCAGTAATTCAACCATAAATCAAAAAATTCGACTTATTATGATTCAGTCTCAATTTATTTACTCGCATCCACTTTTCAATCGAAGAAATATCTTGTTTCAATATAGTCATCAACTCATTTTCAGTTCTAGCAGCTACGGTGAAATGGGCATCATCAGCAAAACATGGTAGAATTCCCTTAGTACCGTAAGTATCAAGGTCCAAAGAACAAGACACATTACTTGAAGCTCTACAAAGGTCATTAATATAAACCAAAAACAACAAAGGGCCCAAAACGGAACCCTGGGGTACTCCAATCGAAATATATTCAATTTTAGATGTAACTCCATCCATCACGACACACTGAGTCCTTCCACTAAGAAAACTAGCTATCACATTTAAAAAATCACCACGTATACCCCTACTATATAGCTTTTGAACTAGTATATCATGATCAACAGAGTCAAATGCTTTAGTAATATCCAAAAATATCGAAGCTATCTTCAGACCCTTGTCTAAAGCATCATTAATAAAAGTTGTTAAAAACAAAACTCCATGCTCTGTAGAATGATGACTCCTAAACCCAAACTGACTAGAACTAAAAAATTGTCTTTTTTCGAAAAAACTTACCATCCTACTATGAATCAACTTTTCAAACACTCTAGAAATAAATGGCAGTAAAGAAATCGGTGTATAATCACTAAAACAATTCTTATCCCCTCCTTTAAATATCGGGATAACATTCGCGCACTTTAGACAATCAGGAAATATTCCAGCTTTTAAACAATTATTTATCAGTCCTAAAAAATGACTAAATATAACAGGTAATATCGACTTCAAAACCTTCAACGAAATAAAATCGCCTCCTGATGCTCCATTTTTCATATTATTTATAACATCAAATAATTCATCAATAGTTACAGATTTAAGGTACGCAGACACATCACAATCTTCAGGTAGGAACTGACGAAAATCTCCATCTTGATCAAATACTGGCACCGATGATGACACACGCTGCCCAATAGTAGCGAAGTGATTACACATCTCATCTGCAACATTATTATTCATTCCCATATTATCTGGACGGATCAAGACGCTACCAGGGCAAGTCACCGACATAATCAATTTCCAAGTCTTACTCGGGTTACCCTCAACTTTTTTAAATTTAACCTTATAATATTCTACCTTAGCCAGTCGGAGTGCAGCATTTAACCTACTATTATAAACTCTATATATTACATTATCATGAGGAAATAAACCCATTTTTTACCTGTCCTATTGGCCCTATAGTGGATTTTTCAAAGTGGTGGCAACAACGGTTTTGGAACACCAGTATATATCGAGCCTCCATACTAGGCGATGGGCCTGATGCAACACTTGTAGCAATATTTTGAGTGTGATAATATCCCTAAAAACCCCTAAAGTACCCCTCCAAATATTTATTAGGAGGAGAGGTCTGAAATATAAAAATGAAATATATGGTCATTAATCCAAAGCGGAAGTACTTTTAAAAAGAGGGAAGCTCTTCTAACAGAATTCATGGATAACATCTTGGGGAAGGGGCAATACCCTGAAACAAAAAGACATTAAAAACGTAAATAAACAGGGAAACAAAAAAATCCTATTTGACTCTCCGTAAAAATAAAACTACTGTTAACACTTGCCCCTTACCCTCCCCCTGAGAAACTTCCTGCCGCTACTCATGGTACTTGCCTCCATACATTTCGCAATAACAGTTTCGCAATAAGTGAATTAATTCGTTTCGCTGTATTCACATTTTGTGAAAAGAAAATGGACTTGCTGTGGCTTAGTTATTTTGTTAATAATTGGATGCTATGCTGTTTTGGATGTAAGAAAACGGTGGAAAAAAAAAACGTCGCAGGCCTCCACGGTCCACTGGGCCACCCTGCAAGAGCGGTGATTGCCAACGCCATCCGTGGGCCTGCCCACTACAAGATAAGTCTCATTTTGGTTTTTCATTTTTAATTTTGGGTTTTCCATCTCACACTAATCATGACGTCTTTCAAGCAATTCGATCTTGCACTGGCGAAATTTGCAGGCTATCCATTGTGACCTGTAAAAATTCTGATGATTACGAAAAATAATGGAAAGTGAACTAACTATTTGATCTTTTGGTACGGGGATCATAACGAGCGAATTGTGTCTCAGAATAATCTTGTATCGTACAAGGATAATATTCAAGAGGCTTCTACTAAAACTGCAAAGAATATGAAACACGCTTTTGAGGAACTTGAGCGTTTTCCTGACATTTACAGGTCTATTTCAAAAGCGTTTGTGGCACTAAAAGTATCGGATCAAGATGCCGTACAGCCTGGTTCACAGTCTGCTTTATTTGCACGAATTCTTACTACAGAACAGTAGCTAGTGAAAACTAGAGAATCTATAGTTAGAGAGATAACTCGTCAGGTTTCTACTCAGTGTGGCTCGAATGCGAAATCTGGTCTTAAAGATACAGCTGAGACTATAATTAGCGAGTTATATAAATCTGTGTCACTAGAAGTCAACCCCATATTAGACCGTACCGAGCGTGAGTTGAAAATGTATAGAATGCAAACCCGTAATCTGAAGAATCTAATTGAAAAAATCTACGTCACGCTAGACGTTGTTGATGACTAAAATTTTTTGGACTGTCTTTTTTTAAACGGTATGAAGCAAACGTCAGGTGTTAACCTTAAAACGACTATGCTCAGCGTCCTTTGGACACGGATGGGTGTTACTAGCAGATGTTCTTGTGAATTATCAAGTGTTTTCCGGTTTAGAATGAATGGGCCTCATACCACCAGTGACAAAGTTGCCCCAGTTTTAGTGCGATTTGTTAGTAAAGAAGTTGCTCGAAAAGTGTTCTTACAGAAGTCTAAACTAGCTGGGTCTGGAATCTTTGTGTCAGAATCCCTTACAAAGCGACGTCGCGACCTGCTAAATGCCGCAAGGGATCGCTTTGGTGTTAAAAATGTATGGACTGACCGGGGCAACATACTAGTGAAGCTACCTGGTGAACCGTCTGTCCGGAAAATAAGATCCCTTGCTGAATGTGTTTGAATTCATATTTGTGTTGTTTTCTGTCGTGTTTTATTCTCTGTACAGCGTTGTTGCCTTTTTTGTTTGTCTGTATTTTTAGCGATTTTTTAACTCTTATTATTATTAGCAAAAACTGTTTTGGTGTCCCGTTTATTTTATTATTGGTTTTACTTTTCTTTTGAGGTATCCGCTTTGTTTCGTTTTTGGTTTTAGTCTTTCTATTATTATTTGCAAAAAAAATGTCTTGGTCTCCTATTTTTTATTTCTTACTTTTTTTCTTTTTTTTTCATTTAGAGAGATATGTTATACTTTTATTTATTTACTTTCGTTGGTTCTTCACTTAATGATTTAATGAGCCGACCTTTTCGTCTAGAAGAGATTTTATAGGCACCAATAGAAAGAGATGTTGAACCGTGTATGAACCAAGTTAGATTTCAACCGTTAAAAAATAGTGCTTATGTCCAAAGATCGAAGTTAGACCCCGGGGAAGCCGATTCGTTGCGTTTATGTGCCTGGAATTGTCACCTCACTACTGGTTATGAAGATGTGTTGCAATTTCTTTCTGATTCTCAAGGAAAAATTAGTTTTATTGGTATATCTGAAAGTTTTTTTTAGTCAGGAACATTCTTTCTCGCTGCATTCTTTTCCAGATTATAATTAGGAGGCTATAAACCGGACTTCACTTCACAGAGGGTGAATTGTGTTTTTGATTTCAAAGTCATTGACATACCAAGTAGGAAATGATATTGATGTTTGGATAGAGGGTAAGTTTGAAAGTTTTAATATAGATTTAAATTTGGGTAGTAGTAAATTTTCGATTAGTATTGTGTATAAGCCACCGAGCGCAAGCTAGGAAGATTTTGAGCGTGGAATTGATCAACTTACGCGTGCGGTGTCTCGGACAGGTTTATATTTTATTTGTATGGGTGATTTTAACTTTGATCTGCTATCGTTGAATGGAGTGAATCTTGATTTTTTTTTAATTTGATGGTTGCTAATGATCTTTTTCCCCTAGCTAATATTCCAACATGGGTTACGAGTCATTCAGCTACTCTCATTGACAATATTTTTGTTGGTTCGAAGTATCTGGACCGTAGTTATGCTGATGTGGTTCTGTACCCTTGTTTTGACCATTTTTCAATACTCGGAACGGTACCTTGTGTCCGCATAAAAAGAAATAAAATAAAAAAAGTGATGATTCGGTCGTTAAAAAAAGAGAACTTACAGAGGTGTGGTGATAAGTTGAGCAGCACTGATCTTAGCGAGATTTTGGAGATAAAAGATGACGCTTCTGGGGCATTTGATTGCATGATGGGGATCATACAGCCAATTTATGACAAGACTTGCCCAGTTAAATTTGTGAAACCGCATAAGGATCAACCCAGGAAGCCTTGGATAGCTACAGAAATTCTTGAAGCGTCACATTTAAGAAATCAAGTGTATGTAGATTATTTAAATAGTAAGTGTGTCAAAAAATTGGAAGAGTTTAAAATAATACGCAATAAAGTGAACTCAATGAGAAGGAAAGCTAAAAAAGAATATTTTGCTAACCAACTGAGTTTAAATAAGGATAATGCGAGAGGAACTTGGAAGGTTATAAATGACCTATTTGGAAAGAAGAAAGAAGCTCCACCCAATTCGCTGCTGATTCAAGGAGAAGCAGTGAGTGATGAAACGATTATTACTAATAAATTTGCTGAGTTCTTCTCAAGTATTGGTCAAAATGTGCAGGCGGAAGGGATAGTGAATTTTAATAATGATTCCTTGGGGGACGAAATTTTGGATGAAAGAGGAATTAGAAATGAAATTGAATTTCAACCGTGTACTGGAGATGAAATTCTGAAGGTTGTGAAAACAATCAACTCGAATTCAGCAGGGACAGATGGAATTAATTTGAAGGCTTTTAAATCAGTGATGTGTTATTTCATACCATGTCTCGTCCACATAATCAATCTTTCCCTGGAAACTGGGGTATTCCCCGATGCGCTTAAAAGGGCAAAAGGTATCCCTCTCCATAAAGGTGGGTCTAAACTAGATATCGAAACTTATAGACCTATATCAATCCTTCCCCTGTTTTCAAAAATATTTGAAAAAATTGTACATAAAAGGCTGTATGATTACCTTACGAAAACAGGGATGTTAAGTGAAACTCAGTTCGGCTTTAGGAAAGGTCACTCGACGTCGGACGCCGTGCTTTCTCTCTGTGACATTGTAAATAGATGCTTTGAGCGTGGTGAAATCCCTTTGACTGTTTTTATTGATTTTAGAAAGGCGTTTGATACAGTGGATTTAAAATTTTACTCAAACGTCTACAGTCCCTTGGAGTTCGTGGTAATTATCTGAAATGTTTTGATAATTTTTTAAGTGGAAGATCTATTCAAGTTGTTTTAAATGATGCATTTTCTTCTCCCTATCAAGTTAAGTGTGGTGTACCTCAGGGATCTGTCTTGGGACCACTTCTGTACCTTGTGTATGTTGATTCAATGCGTTTTTACTTACCGGAGTGTTTTATCACGACTTTTGTGGATGATACTGCTTTAACTATGTCTAGTGGAATGATTGATGATCTATTGTTGAAAGTAAATAGGATTTTAAAGTCATTTTATGTATTTACAAGTTTAAGCCTTTTGTCTGTGAATGTTAAAAAAACTAATTTTATGATTTTTAGGAGAGTTGGTAAGCCTCCGAGTGTTGATGGAGAGATATTTTTTAATGGTAAGCCTTTGTCACAGGTGCACGAGGTGCGTTATTTGGGCTTCCAGCTAGATTGTAATTTGTCTTGGAAGCACCATAGTGATCTTGTTGCAGCTAAAGTTGCTAGAGGTCTGGGAATTTTGCGTCGTTTGAAGCATTTTTTAACATTATCGGTTATTTTATTATTGTATCATAGTATTTTTGCGCCTTATATGTCTTATGGTTGTGTCATTTGGTCTAGCAATTTTTATGCAAATTTCAAAAGAGTGCAGATTTTACAAAATAAAACAGTACGTCTTCTTGGGAATTATATAGAAATTGTGAATGATACCACGTCATGTTTTAAAAAATTAAGAGTGCTTAACATTGGTCAGATTCGCGATTACCAAGCTGCTATTTTTGGCTATAGATGTTGGAATGATGTATGTCCTCCAGTTTTTACAAATTTTTTTCGCGTAAATAGTTCACTCCATAGGTATGTGACTAGAGAGGCGGAAAATTTTACGGTTGAGTATCGAGACACCACACGTGCAGGTTTCGGGATTCGGTATTTGGCTCCGGCTATTTGGAATGATATCCCAGTTGGCGTTCGGGAAGCTGAACACATTGGGTCGTTTAAAGTAAAAATAAAAAAACAATTATTGGGAGAGGGGAGGTAATTTATTATTATTGTCATCATTAATGTTTTTTTTTCTCTTCTTAATTGTTTTTGGTATTTTTTTTTATTTTTATAGTGAGTGTTCAAGTTTTTTTTTTTTCATGTCTTTTTTTTTTTTTTTTTTTGATTATTATAATTTTTTGTTGTTTTTAATTAGAGGAGTGCAGCCGTCTATAATAAGGCTTTCTTAGCCTTCTCCGGGCGGTTGCTTGTATATAGTTTATTTTGTAATTAGTAGTAAATAAAGCAAGTCAAGTCAAGTCAAGTCAAGTATCCCGCAGCACCCATATTACAGGCTTAATCCAAAAATATTCTAGGCAATGAAAAGAGATAATGAATTAACCTCTCCAGCCCGCCAAACCCCCATCTAGATTTGTCTGCAGGTAAACAGAGTTAGAAAACTTGGGCATATAAGCCCAATTTTTGGAAGGGCTTCATGGACCCCCCCCCCCATACACATACAAAGATCCACTGGCCTTTCTCCATAAAAGCTGATGCCCAATCATACACCAAAGTAGATAATTTTATCACGCCTAAAATGAATAAACTTAGCTAAACGAAGCTTTAATGTAAATGCCTATGTTAACTGTTTATTTTGTATGGGCAACGGGCATCTTTCAAAACGAATGCACCACCGCGCAGCATAATTTTCTCTGAAAATAAGAAGCGCAATACATAGTTTTTGGATAATTTTAAATCAATTGGCTACCTCAGAATTTTCAGACAACCTTTTTTGCTACTTAAAAAGAGCAGTAGAATATTCAATTCCCGTTTAAATGAGTGTTCTCTTGATGTTTTAAGACCACTGAATTAATACTATCACGACTTGGAAAAAAATGGAAGCACGCATCCGTAATCACCCTTCTCGGAAAAAATACAAGTTTTGTATTCTTATAGATAGGGACCTCAA
Organism: Artemia sp. Qi Xiang Cuo; assembly: GCF_049724085.1. Taxonomy (NCBI): domain Eukaryota; kingdom Metazoa; phylum Arthropoda; class Branchiopoda; order Anostraca; family Artemiidae; genus Artemia; species Artemia sp. Qi Xiang Cuo. The sequence goes on from NC_142806.1 coordinate 49,241,993, forward strand.
AACTCTGCAACAGGATTACCTGATATGTTGAATTTCAGGCTGTAATTTTTATCAAGGTCAAACGCCGTTTGGGGATGTTCTCCCCTTTTACGGAAATCAGGCAAATTTTCTCAGGCTTGTTACTTTTGGTGGGTAACTTTAAACTTAATGAAAACAACCTATTTAGAATTACCATAAAACTCCAATTCTTTTAATGTGTTATCAAAACTCCTTTTCCTTTACAATTTCGGTTCCCATTAGCACAAGTTACTCCTTACTTAAAGTTCGTTGCCACAAACTGTTTAATAATGCTGGAAACTCACATGATGGACCCACTTGGCTATCTTAAACTAGAAAATATTATGTAAAAAAAAATGATCAGCTGCAGCTTGAAGCTGCTCGATGATATGGAACATTTCTTTGATTTTGGATGGTCACATTCCCCAGATGGATACAGAACTACTAGAGTTTACGTATAATATAACAATTCTTTCCAAGAAATATAACATTAAAGTAATTTTTCTTTTTTCAATGATTTATAAAGTTTCGTTGCAGACTCGTTCGTGCACGCATGCTCTCACATCTGCAGACCGATCAGAGATTAGACCAACCTTGTTTTTATTAAATGGCAGAAATAGTAAAAAAAAAAATCAGATCTTACCAATACATCAGACGGTTTAACACCACATTGGATGCCTTACTAAAGAAAAATGACACCCCCCTTAAATTGCTTTTCAAAGGCACTGACACAAAGATAAACATTTTCAACAGGCATGCTAATTTCAAAGCGCTTAAATACAAGGACATTTACATGGTAGGACAACAGCCTTTCTCCATGGGCGACAAAAGTAATTATTAAGTGCCAAAACCTGGTTGTTTTCGGAAAACAAGGCCTTTTTTTGGTAATTTCTTATACACAAGAAATTCAACCTTTCCACCTCCCTGGAAAAGTTGTAGTGGGCCTTTTCCCCGGAAATCGTTGTTCATGCACTTTTCCAAGAATGAAAATAAATGGAGACATCTTTTTGGTGAAGATTGAAAAACATTCCTTCTTTTATATGCCACTTTTCCTGGTTTCAACCTACGTATCTACCTCTTAGCACCCACTTTTAATGGTACTAGAATTTCAGGCACAACTCAAGATGCCATTTCTGTTTTAAAAATAGAGGAAGTACAATAGCAAAAACCAAGAACAAACCAAACAATTACTTAAACCGTCTAAAGTTCTAATTTTATTCCCACATTAACAATGTATTGGAAAACCGGAGATATAAATCCAAACAAACTTAAAACAGTAGTGTATGTAACTAGAGAGGAACTAGAACGGAAGAGAAAACAAAAAGCATAAGAATTGTTTAAACAAACTCAAGTTCCTTCCCACACTAAGGATGCATTAGCAAACTCAAAACATAAATGTAGGCGAAAACCTATCTATAAAGGTTTTATCAGTTTTGTTTACAGACGCTATGAGAGAATGAGAAAGCCTCATCTTTTTGGTAGGCATGTTTTCATAATTAGGGCCAATTTCTTAATTTATGTGCAATTAAATGAGTTATCACAAAATGCCTACATAATCAAGCGACTTTAAGTTTAAACATCTGGAGAAGTCGGCCTATTAAAATCAAAAGAGATTAAATATATTAAGCTAAAGACTGACTGACTAATTCATTTACAAACAGTTATTACGAAACATCACTTACAACAACCGTCAAGGGAACAGTAGTGGATCGAGGATTTCTTTAGGGGGGACGCAAAATAGGTTGATCCGATAAGCTTGCATTAGAAGCAAGTTTAATTAACACAAACTTGCATTAATAAGTAAATTACACTACTTTAGACTATGTTCGGGGGGTGCCCACCCCCCTGGATCCACCACTGCAAGGGAAGGCAACAAAGCGCCTGATAAAAGACGGCTGCAATCCATTGACTCTCAACCGATTAATCAATCATTAAAAAACATAAATGAATATACTCTCTCTCACAATACCTTTCTCATAAAAAGAAATTAAATGATAAAACCATAATTCTTCATTCAGAAATTATTTCTTTAATCTATTTTCGAAATAAATCGCCCCCGAATCCCAGTCGGATTACTATCCCAAATTTCCCGAGCTAAATAGCGGATAGTGAAGACCATGTATCGATACTCAAATACAAAATCATCGGCATTCCTAGAATCATATAACATTTTTTTTTAATATTTTAAACAGTTTGAACAAAGAATCACCAAGATGGAAATGCCAAAAATCAAAGCACATCCTTACAGTTAACAGCCAACACCCGTCCGACAAAACCAATGGCAACATTGGTAACTAATTAATAACATAAACACAAATTACGATTCACTCTTCAAATACCTGAAAAGAGAACTCAGGAAATATTTGCTAATACTAATACTACTACTACCAACAACTCACTATAACACCAAGCCACATTTGACCTTGACAGGGAAATCCCGCTAGCATGGTCTCATGGTGGCATCAGGGTGGACCTTTCACGAGTTTTCCTGACCAAATCTATGACTGTTAACAGCGCTGCAGGGTGACCTTGAGGATTGGTACCCCTCGAGGAAACTATAGCCTGGTAAACGAAAAAGAATTTGCACTGGATTCTGATTTCTCATGGCATGGAAGGAAGGGCACAAATGCTCACCAAACATATGTTGCCTGTAGTATACTATAGATTAACAAGTTTGTGGATACACTTTGGTAACACATATGGTAATGTCCTAGATCTCGAGACATACATCTTGAAGGGAATTTTATTGAAACCATACTTTATGTGTACAAATACTCCTTAATTCCAGGTTTCTATCTCATGTGATACTATTCACTATTTCATTTTTTAGTTTTCAGACTAAATCACTTTAGGCTATAATTCAACATATAAACAAACGGGAGAAAACATAAATTTTTTACTTATAACAAAATACATCATAATGGAAAATTATATTCAAATTCGGGGTTAGTAATCGTAACTATGCTAATTGGCTAACATTAACTGTCTCCTATCAAGATTCTTTTGCAATGCCCATCTTGAATATAAAAAAGACAAACTAATTGAAAACAAATCAAAAACTTAAAAAAATTAGAACCAAAAAATATGAAAAGAACGATGATTCTGAAAACCGACAATGAAAAAATAAAGGACAACAATACAAGTCGAGAAGATTCTGATTTTTATCACTGAGGACCTTCATCAACAGTGACAAATAGAACAACAAGAAGACAACATCAAATAAAACGCAGGATTAAGCAAACAGGAGACGATAATCATAAACAAGCCGAAAAGGCCCAAACAAGAGGCCACACAATGAGAGAAGTTCAATTTTGAAAGTGATAAGTGAAGAACCGTTAGGGGCTCAGTAGGACTCTCAGTCCTACTGAGATGTTACCTATGCTTTTTAATTCAACTAAGGAGTGTTAAAGAGTTTATGGCGACTGTGTTGCAAGCCTTTAAAGCTCAAATTAGCAATATACTGTCATCCTGCTAAGAAGCAGTTTTCAATTTTCACAAGAATCATACTAATTGCCAAAGATCTTATTTTCTTCACTTTCCTATATTTGTTGCTGGTGCGACTAACTTACTGCAACTGCACCTGGCACAAATTCTGTTACCATTAAACTCTATTTAAGGCCACTTGATGCCTTAAAAATCATTTTGCAAGCCTTAGCGTCGGCAGACTGTCTCAAACCTTAGCGAATTTTCCCAAAGCCACAGGGAGCTCCCAAAGTCATTTTGGTAAAAATTGATAGTGGATCATAAATGTGCGAACAGTTCAGAAAGCTAACGAGAGGCTAGTCTAAATCTAAAAAACTAACTATAATCTTTTACTAATTATTAAGCAAAGTGCAGTCTATTCAATGTACCAACAGTATTCCCCTGTCTTGGCAAGGCTTTCAATCGAAGCGGATAGCACCACAGGAAACTCCAAAATCTGTCAAATTACTCGAATGATACTTCCTTTTAGCTAATTTATAACATTTTCCAAGCGGGTATGCTATATAATATTTAACGATTGCCCTTTCTTGAACTTTAAAAAGAAAGTTTTGTTCCGTTTAATAATAAAAAAAAAACAAGTTCATGCTTTCGAATGATGTAAGTTTCATGAAATCTGAATAGCTCTATCTCTAGCAAAAACGGAAGAAGTTAAATGGTTTTTCTAAGATTTCGGGAACGAAGGGGTCACTTTTTAGTTTTCTGCCGTTTATTTGAATCTCTTATCCAAGATCTACGAGTTATCACAAAATACCCAATCGATTCTATATAATTCGGCCATACAAACTAAAAAAGTTTATAATGGACAAGACAGGACGAACCTTTAACGTGCCACGTTCTCTTAAACATGTATATCCTTGTCACCTCACGTGGAAATTCTAATCTTTGGCCCTTTGCAAATAGATTTGTTAGCAATTTAGAATTAGACAACAAGCCTGCTTTTCTCCAAAAAGAGATCGACTAGGGAGTATAGACCTGAATATCTTAAGTATGTCATATTTTATATATGTTACAACTATTTTAAGCTTAAGCTGGATATTATTTTGCTCGGTGGATACGACAACATATTACATGCAATGATTAATATAGATAGGCGTTCAAAATCTTAAACTTCAAATATAAGCAAATCTACCCTGCTTTTCGTAGGGGTTCAATTCTCAGCAGACGGACGAAGCCAGGGGCTCTAGGATCCCTTGAAAAAAAATTATAAATAAACCCCGAGTCATTTTTACAGAAGATCCTATCAAACCCTATCCATACAAAATGTATTAATTTAATCTCAAGAATTGTCAAAAATGGAGGAGGGGGTGACCTCTCCTGTGCTTAAGTGATTCTATCCAAAAAAGATCCTATAAAATCCTATCCATACAAAAAATATTAATTTAATCTCAAGAATTGTCGAAAATTGGGGAGGGGTGGACCCTCATGTGCTTAAGTGTGATTGCATCAAACCAATGATCAAAACAAAAATCGGAAAGTTGTGCACTAAAAAATGAAATGTTGAGCTTTGTATCCTTTTAAGGTATCTAAATACAGTTTTATGTCATATACGATATTCAACGATTTAACCCCATATTTGTATAATTGGGGTCAACACCCGCGCAGACAAATAGTATAAGACAAGAGATTATCCAACAAATCTCAAAAACTATTTTTGCGAGCTTCTAGTCCAAGCCAAAGTTGGGGTTTGACAGGAAAGATGAGTTCTTTACCCCTTTAAGCCCAATGGAAAAGTTTTTCTGGAACAAGAAAATTAAATAAGATTGGAAGTTAAATACTGTTATTAAGTGTTTCCGAAGTCTAGGGGGAGCCTTAGGAGACAATTTAACCCCCTTGGTCCTATTCCTCGATTGACCTGCCTGCTCAAAGGCTAATGATTTTTCTACCTTAGTAATTTCCGGCTATAAACAATGACAATGGCCTTCCTAGCTTAAAATCCTTATACGTAGTAAAACTTATAACCGCTTTCTATTTACAATTTTCCAAGAACACTTCTGAGAAAAAAAAAAAAACCCACTTCCATTATCGCTTTTGAAGCGGTTTTAGCTGATAAACTTCTGTTCCTTCAGAATTTAAAAGTTTACCAAAAGGTCAGACAAAGTAAATCTTTGCGCTGCCACAAAAGAAATGGATAAACTTGACATTTATATAATAAAAAAAACTGAATAACACATACCAAATATTAGTTTGTGCTAGCAATTTCATTTATTTGACCGCTTCAACCATTATTTGTATATTTCAAGCATATGTCTCGTAAATGTATGTTCTATTTTTATTAAATATTTTTAGCTCAACATTGCTGCTGAGATTGCCCAACCTGTTCCAAATGGAAATTTACAGCAAATTCTTAGGAGAAATAAACGTATGGCAAAACAGCTTTTAATCCTAATGTGTAAGATGAAGTACATTTGGGCAATTGAATATCCAATGGCTTTCCTCATACGCATAAACATTAGAAATATTTATTTTATAAGGCCTATCATTTATTAATTAATCCTTTGTCCATGAGGACAGTGGTTCGAGTCCTGGTGTCGCCGGTTATTTTGGTTTGGAACGGGTGTAAGCAGTGTGGCTCTGTAAGCTTAGCAAGGGTCGACGCAGCTCTAAATGGGTACCTGGAGAAATCTGGGGAAAAAACACAAGAGTCGGATGATTTGCCCCAAACCACGCATTGCATTCCCAGCCGAAGGCAGAGAATCAGGAGATCGGTACCTGCGCTAGCCTACGGTCAGCATGCGAAAAAGGTTTAAAAGACAGCGAATTTAATTTATTAATAAATTAATTTCTTAATCATCTGAAGTTTATCTATCTTCAGTAATTTCTTATTTCAATGTAAATATTGTTCACTAACGTAAAACAAGTCTTTTTGGCCAAAATGTACTAAATTATCCGCCTTCTCAACTTTCCGACTTTCAACTATAGCTAACAACTAGCGACAACTTTTCAACACTCTACCTTTAAAAATCCTTTAAAATCTTAATGTTTTAAGTAGATATTGTTACTTCTCTTTACGGAAAAGTAACAAAAAGATACAAAGTAATTACGTTATATGAGAGAAAATTCCCAATTTAGCACTATTCAATATCGATACCAAGCAAAAATATCTCAATAGATATCCAGTAATAAGCACAATAATATTGGAGCTATTCAGCTCCTTAGAACACAAAGAGAAAAAAGAATTCCACAAAAACGAGAAAAAAGATTGAGCAGGTTATTATTTGAGGACAAACATCATAATCAGGGACACAAATAAGAGGGGAGGGAAGGTGCATTCGCTTAAATACTCTTGTCAAGAAATTGTCCTTGGCTGCATATTACTTTCTCTAAGAATTAAATCTAACTAGAAAAAAGACAAACAACATAGACTAGACACTATAGATGATGCCCTAGAAACAAGGGCGTATCCTGGATTTTTGTTCGGGGAGTCTTTTTACGGGAATGATGGGCTTATACAAAAATCTTAAAAAAAAACACACAGTAAAAAATTTGTTTATATGCGTTTTTGTTCTGTGTTTACGAGTCGGATAAAAATTTATGGGGGGAGGTGGTTCAAACCTTGTAGCCACCATTCAGATCTGGCCTTGCTTAGAAGCTATTAAGAAACACTAAAAACACAAAATAAGGAATTAACAATTACACAGTAGCTGAATTTCCCTCAGTAAATTCTTTCTTATGGGATATTTGACGATTGGATTATTGCTAGATTTAATTGTTTTAGTGGCAATATTAGCACAGGGCCCACTATTAAATCAGCGTGAGGGGGGGGGGGGTGGACCCCAAGAACAAATTTCTAGTGTGTTTAAATTGAGTTGATTTGGAGAGGAACAAATATATAACAAAAAGTAAACGATCTTTCAACTTTGTGTTTTTGCATTACCTTTTTTGTGTCAAATACCAAGGCCGTATCCAGGGGGGGGAATCCTGGATCCGCCCTTGTCAAATACCATAACCAACCTCCAAATACAGCAAGGCCGTATCCAGGGGGGTTACCCGGTTTGAACCCCCCCCCCTCGAAATTTTTGACCGAGTCGAAAATTAGTAAAACCTAGGTAAAAATCAGTAAAATTAGTCGAAAACTGAGTCAAAAATTAGTAACCCCCCCCCCCCGAAAAAAAATCCTGGATCCACCCTTGAAATACAGCAATCTGTATATTTTCTTTTTTGTAATGCGACATACTATTTCGTTTTGTTCTAATTCCCTCCACTCTCCCCTCTTCTTTTCTCATGTGTGAAGCTGTGGTTATAAGAACATTGTTATTATCCTTACTTGGAATAGATTGAGGGTTTTTGTTAGTAAAGGAAGCGTATTTAAAATAGGATGAATCACCATGTTAAAGGACGTTTGCCTGAAAAAATGTGAAGTCAAGAAAGAAAGACAAATCTTACATATCGAATTAAAACAGCGTACAGTACTCAAGAAAACATACCACCACAATATATCCATACAATTCAAACCAGTACAACTTGACAAGTTGTGGAAAATAATTCATTTTATTTTCTTCAATTTGTCCAGATTCAGATCTTGTTGAACAAGTTCGACAGGCAATGCAAATAAATACAATGTAGTTTCGCAAGCCCGTCCCATTAATTTTTAAGCGTATTTCAGAAAGAAAAACCAAATAACCTTGCCTTTTTAAAACCTGATTGGTTCTCCTGAGATCCTGTATGAAATTTTAAACCAGCGAAAAGGGGAAAAAAGTTAACTTCCGCCTCATTAATATTCCCGCACCAAATTTTAAGCCAGGAAAAAGAATAATAAGCGTCCAAGTCAAAAGAGTTTTTATAAGTAATCTAATTTCAATTATTATAACTATTTGGGGCAGGGAAACGGGGAAGTTGAAGAATGTGTATACGCGAAGGGAGGATATCTTATGATTTTTACGTTTTTTCAACAATTTAAATACAAAGCTTTGTGTTCTGTTGGGGGAGGAATAAAAAGCGCACGACTTGGGATATTTTTCTGACAGTATGGATACTAGTAGAGATGCTCGTCTGGATTTGCGGAGACGTATAGCAATCTCCATGTTATTTGCGGAGACATCCGTACCAAACAGGTTTTTCTGGTAGAACCTTATACTTTCGTGACGCCCCCGTACCAAACAGGTTTTTCTAGTAGATATTCTATTCTACAGGTCATTACATCTTTGCCAAGAGATTTACGGGTTTGGTAGGTACAACCTGGTTAGGTGGGTATAATCACATTGCCTATTCAAAGGTAGCGTGCAATTTAAACTGTATCAATTATTTTATTCCAGTTTTTCTAAACCAGTATTGTCTATAACTTAATTTACGTAGGTTAAACTTCCGGTGGTTAAGAAAGCGTAACGAGTAATTAAAGTATGAGAAATGGGGATGCTATAATTAGAATGGTTTTAAGTTGAAAATTGTGACGTAAAAATAACTCAGTTATTTGCTTGCGTGTATAGAAATTCCCATGTTATTTGCTTGCCTGTATTTTGTGTTAAATAAGTAGTTTTTGTATCTTTTAAAAGAACTTTAAGGGGTTTGAGAGACTAAGTTGCCTGATTCCGTGTGGTTTTTCTTTACTTAGTGCTCATTAAAAACGAAGTTTTGTTTTAAATAAGTAGTTTTTTTATCTGTTAAAAGAGCTTTAATGGGTTTGAGAGACTCAGTTGCCTTAATCCGTGTGGTTTTTCTTTACATAGTGCTAATTTAAAACGAAGTTTTTGTTTTAAATAAGTAGTTTTTGTATCTGTTAAAAGAGCTTTAAGGGGTTTGAGAGACTCTGTTGCCTGATTTCGTGTGGTTTTTCTTTACTTAGTGCTCATTAAAAACGATATCTGTTAAAAGAGCTTTAAGGGGTTTGAGAGACTCTGTTGCCTGATTCCTTGTGGTTTTTATTTACTTTATTCACATTAAAAAATTTTGTTTTTTGGTTTATAATTAGTTTTTGTTTATGTTAAAAGAGCTTTAAGGGGTTTGAGAGACTCTGTTGTCTGAGTCCGTGTGGTTTTTCTTTACTTAGTGCTCATTAAAAACGAAATTTTTGTTGTAAATAAGTAGTTATTGTATCTTTTAAAATAGCTTTACAGGGTTTGAGAGACTCTGTTGCCTGATTCCGTGTGGTTTTTCTTTACTTGATACCCATTAAAAACGCAATTTTTGTGTTAAATAAGTAGTTCTTGTATCTTTTAAAAGAGCTTCAAGGGATTTGAGAGACTCTGTTGTCTGATTCCGTGTGGTTGCTCTTTACTTAGTGCTCATTCAAAACGAAATTTTTGTTGTAAATAAGTACTTCTTGTATCTTTTAAAATAAATTTATGGGGTTTGAGAGACTCCGTTGTCTGATTCCGTGTGGTTTTTCTTTACTTGATACCCATTAAAAACAAAATTTAGGATTTCTGTTAAATAAATAATTCTTATACATTTTAAAATAGCTTTACGGGATTTGAGAGACTCTGTAATGCAGTAGTTTTCAGTAAAGACACTCGATATCCTAAAAGCGTTTAATTAAAAATTTTTTTAAAACTTCGAAATTTTTCATCTTTATTAATATTTTTATTCTTATACATAACTTAAGATGTCAGAATATTCTCACAGCTCTAATAATTATGCTATTTGATTGTTCATAGACACGATGTGACTTTCACTCTGCTATTTTAATAACGGTTATTCACATTACCTAATCTATTACATGTATTAAATCAGTATTTTTACTCAGTGTAACGATAAAAACATAAGTCATATCTTTAAAAAAAAAGTGAAGATGGAGCATTTTAATAAAGTGTGTTTACATACCAAGGTCATTGTAGCATTGAATACCGACAAACAAAAGTATTTAAACTTTGAAACAAGTACAGGTGGTAGCACTATTGGAAATGTATACATGCATTGTCATAACAGTAAGGAATTAAATTTCTTTGGAATACCAAAAAATTCAACTCTTATGTTGGTGGTTATGCGAGATTGAGATCTCCAGAGATGATTGCACTCAAAAAGAATGCCAACATAAAAATAATCATTGATGATAGAGGACAACTCCTTGCTACTTTTGCAGGTAACACATTACCTACTGATACATCCAATCGTCAACTTTCAGATATTAGCATTCAACGAAAGATCAATAAAAGAAAGGCCTACTCTTCTATTAATATCGTAAACCATATCTTGTCTACTTGCCGAAACTGTTACCTGTGTAAAAATAATGTGATAATAGACAGTGAAATTGCCAGAAAAATAAAAAGGGCATTGTCAGAAAATATCACTATGGGATATAAAGATGAATCGATGAAAAACAAAGCACCAGCAAACGTTACTGCCATTGATCAAACAGTCAATGAACCAAATAATACCAAAGACGAAAAGCATATTGAGCCTGTTGATGACACACCAGTAAAAATTGTGTATGACTCAAAATGGAATAATGATTATTCTACTGATTACGAACTAAGAGAAGACAATAGCTACAATATCAAGAGAGAACATGGTGAACTATTTTATGGAACAGATTCAAAATGTCCAAAGTTAATCATTAATATTAATAATGTATCATAATATATTTTTTTGTATTAATATTCTACATAGCATTATTTCATTAAAAATATATTATGCATTACATTGTTATGTGTTCATTATTTTTAGAGTAAGCTAGCATATTAAACGTTTAGAATGTCTAATAAAACGTCGGAGATGTAAGAAAAGGAATTTGCATACATCTATTGTCAGACACATGGGATAACATTGCCAAAATCTTAGTATCAGAATGAATAAATTATTTATCAACATCCGTTAATGGATATGTCATTATGAAAAAATTGTAAGTAAGTAAGTAAGTAACAAACTCTTTCTTGAATTCACCTCTTTGTTACACACTACAGAAATTTAATTAAGGAAATTATGAAAAAAAAATTGTAAGTAAGTAACAAACTCTTTCTTGAAGTCACCTCTTGGATAAACAATGCAGAAATTTAATTTAAGAAATTATCAAAAATTGTAAGTAAGTACAAAATTCTTTCTTAAATTCACCTCCTGGATAAATAAAAAAGACATTTCATTCAAGAAATTATGACAAAATTCATAGTAAGTAACAAACTCTTTCTCGAAGTCAACTCTTGGATACACAATGCAGAAATTTATTCTTTCTTGAATTCACCTCATGGATAAATACAAAAGACATTTCATTCAAGAAATTATGACAAAATTCATAGTAAGTAACAAACTCTTTCTCGAAGTCACCTCTTGGATACAAGATGGAGAAATTTCATTTAAGAAATTTGAAAAAATTTTAATCAAGTAACAAACTCTTTCCTGAATTCACCTCTTGGATACACAATGCAGAAACTTCATTTAAGAAACTATAAGAGAAATGTAAGTAAGTAAGTAACAAATTCTTTCTTGAAGTCACATCTTGGCTACACAATACAGAAATTTCATTAAAGAAATCATGATAAAATTGTAAGTAAGTAGTAAATTGTTTCTTGAATTCGCCTCCTGGGTAAATAAAAAAGACAGTTCATCAAAGAAATTATGAAAAAATTGTAAGTACGTTGCAAATTCTTTCTTGAATTCACCTGCTGGATAAAAAAAAGACATTTCGTTCGAGAAATTATGACAAAATTCCAAGTAAGTAACGAACTCTTTATTGTTTTCATAACTTAGATACACGATGTAGAAATTTAATTCAAGAAACTATGAAAAAATTCTCAGTAAGTAACAATTTCTTTCTTGAAGTCAACTCTTGGATACACAATACGGAAATTTCATTTAAGAAATTATGAAAAAATTGTAAGCAAGTAACAAACTCTTTCCTGAAGTCACCTCTTGGATAAACAATGCAGAAACTTCATTTAAGAAACTATGAAAAAATTGTAAGTAAGTAACAAATTCTTTCTTGAAGTCACCTCTTGGATACAAAATACAGAAATTTCATTAAAGAAATTATGAAAAATTTTTAAGTAAGTATCAAATTCTTTCTTTAATTCACATGCGCGATAAACGAAAAGACATTTAGTTCAATAAATTATGACAAAATTCTACGTAAGTAACAAAATCTTTATTGTTTTCACGACTTAGATATACGATGTAGAAATTTAATTCAAGAAATTATGTAGAAATTCTAAGTAAGTAACAATTTCTTTCTTGAAGTTAACTCTTGGATACACAATAGGGAAATTTCATTCTAGAAATTATGAAAATATTTGTAAGTAAGTAACAAACTCTTTTTGTTTTCACCTCTTGGATATACAGTACAGATACTTCATTCAAGAAATTATGAAAAAATCGCAAGTAAGTAACTTTTTTTTCTCTTTATCACAAACAATTTTCACTTAGCTACACGATGTAGAAATTTAATTTAGAATAGTTTTATTCATTTCATTAAATTATGAAGAAATTGTAAGTTAGTAACAATAGCTTTCTTGAATTCTCTTCCTGGACACAATACAGATATTTAATTCAAGAAATCATAATAAAATCGCTAGTAAGTAATAAAGTATTTATTGTTTTGTCCTATTTGATACGCAATACTGACATTTCATTCAAGAAATTATGAAGGAATTGTAAAAAGGTAACACACTTATGTTATCTCATGGATACACAATGGAGAAATTTTATTTAAGAAATTATCAAAAATTGTAAGTGAGTAGCAAATTCTTTCTTGAATTCACCTCCTGGGTAAATAAAAAAGACAGTTAAATAAAGAAATTATGAAAAAATTGTAAGTAAGTAGCAAATTCTTTCTTGAATTCACCTGCTGGATAAACAAAAAAGACATTTCGTTCAAGAAATTGTGTCAAAATTCCAATTAAGTAACAAACTCTTTATTGTTTTCATGACTTAGATACACGATGTAGAAATTTAATTCAAGAAATTATGAAAAAATTCTCAGTAAGTAGTAATTTCTTTCTTGAAGTCAACTCTTGGATACCCAATACGGAAATTTCATTTAAGAAATTATGAAAAAATTGTAAGCAAGTAACAAACTCTTTCCTGAAGTCACCTCTTGGATACACAATGCAGAAACTTCATTTAATAAACAATGAAAAAATTGTAAGTAAGTAACAAATTCTTTCTTGAAGTCACCTCTTGGAAACACAATACAGAAATTTCATTAAAGAAAATTATGAAAAAATTGTAAGTAAGTAGAAAATTCTTTCTTGAATTCACCTGCTGGATAAACAAAAAGACATTTCGTTCAAGAAATTATGACAAAATTATAAGTAAGTAACAAACACTTAATTGTTTTCACGACTTAGATATACGATGTAGAAATTTAATTCAAGAAATTATGAAGAAATTCTCAGTAAGTAACAATTTCTTTCTTGAAGTCAACTCTTGGATACACAATACGGAAATTTCATTCAAGAAATAATGAAAATATTTGTAGGTAAGTAACAAACTCTTTTGTTTTCACCTCTTGGATATACAGTACAGATACTTCATTCAAGAAATTATGAAAAAATCGCAGGTAAGTAACTTTTTTTTCTCTTTATCACAAACAATTTTCACTTAGCTACACGATTTAGAAATTTAATTCAAGAAATTATGAAAAAATTCTCAGTAAGTAACAATTTCTTTCTTGAAGTCAACTATTGAATACACAATAAGGAAATTTCATTCAAGAATTTCATGACTTAGATACACGATGTAGAAATTTAATTCAAGAAATTATGAAAAAATTCTCAGTAAGTAACAATTTCTTTCTTGAAGTCAACTCTTGGATACACAATACGGATATTTCATTTAAGAAATTATGAAAAAATTGTAAGCAAGTAACAAACTCTTTCCTGAAGTCACCTCTTGGATACACAATGCAGAAACTTCATTTAAGAAACTATGAAAAAATTGTAAGTATTGAAAAAATTGTAAGAAAAAATGTAAAAAAAATTGTAAGAAACTGTAAGAAAAAATTGTAAGAAACTATGATAAAATTGTAAGAAAAAATTTAGACGAGGTTACGTGCGCGCCCGTAACCACGTCTAAAATAGACTTAAAAAATGAAATAAAGATATGACAACTTTGCATATTTTATTAAGCATAACCGAGACCGCGCGGGAGGGGGGCAGTCCTGTTGACGTTTGGAGGATGTTTCTCCCATTTTTCGATAATCAGGTACTTTTCTCAAGCTCTTTTCTCAATGTAATATTTTTTGACTGACAACAATACCCCTATCATTTTCCCATTCGAGCATCAAGGCTGGACAGTTTCCAAGTAATGAGGACAACTACCAGACAGTATGAAAGAGCGGAGAGTTCGTGCAGCCCACTCTTTTGCCATGCTATTTAAGCGATGGTAAATTTTCACTCATTGGTACTGCGGCACTGGACGAAAACGAACATAGTGTGCAGTTTTAATACTTGTGTAATCGTGTTTCTTGAATGATTCTTGAATTAAATTTCTACATCGTATATCTAAGTCGTGAAAACAATTAAGAGTTTGCTACTGACTTAGAATTTTGTCATAATTTCTTGAACGAAATGTCTTTTTGTTTATCCCGCGGGTGAATTCAAGAAAGAATTTGCTACTTACTTACAATTTTTTCATAATTTCTTTTATGAAATTTCTGCATTGTGTATCGAAGAGGTGACTTCAAGAAAGAATTTGTTACTTACTTACAATTTTTTCAAAGTTTCTTAAATAAAGTTTCTGCATTGTGTATCCAAGAGGTGACTTCAGGAAAGAGTTTGTTACTTGCTTACAATTTTTTCATAATTTCTTAAATGAAATTTCCGTATTGTGTATCCAAGAGTTGACTTCAAGAAAGAAATTGTTAATTAATGAGAATTTTTTCATAATTTTTTGAATCAAATTTCTACATCGTTTATCTAAGTCATGAAATTCTTGAATGAAATTTCCATATTGTGTATTCAAGAACTGACTTCAAGAAAGAAATTGTCACCTACTGAGAATTTTTTCATAATTTCTTGAATTAAATTTCTAAATCGTGTAGCTAAGTGAAAATTGTTTGTGATAAAGAGAAAAAAAAGTTACTTACTTGCGTTTTTTTCATAATTTCTTGAATGAAGTATCTGTACTGTATATCCAAGAGGTGAAAACAAAAAGTGTTTGTTACTTACTTACAAATATTTTCATAATTTATTGAATGAAATTTCCGTATTGTGTATCCAAGAGTTGACTTCAAGAAAGAAATTGTTACTTACTGATATTTTATTCATAATTTCTTAAATTAAATTTCTACATCGTATATCTAAGTCGTGAAAACAATTAAGAGTTTGTTACTTACTTAGAATTTTGACATAATTTCTTGAACGAAATGTCTTTTTGTTTATCCAGCAGGTGAATTCAAGAAAGAATTTGCTACTTACTTAAAATTTTTTCATAATTTTCTTTAATGAAATTTCTGTATTGTGTATCCAAGAGGTGACTTCAAGAAAGAATTTATTACTTACAATTTTTTCATAGTTTCTTAAATGAAGTTTCTGCATTGTGTATCCAAGAGGTGACTTCAGGAAAGAGTTTGTTACTTGCTTACAATTTTTTCATAATTTCTTAAATGAAATTTCCGTATTGTGTATCCAAGAGTTGACTTCGAGAAAGAGAATGCTACCTACTGAAAATGTTTTCATAATTTCTTTAATTAAATTTCTACATCGTTTATGAAAGTCATGAAAACAATAAAAATTTTGTTACTTACTTGGAATTTTGTAATAATTCCTTGAATGATATGTCTTTTTTGTTTATCCAGTAGGTGAATTCAAGAGAGAATTTACTACTTACTTACAATTTTTTCATAATTTGTTTAATGAACTGTCTTTTTTATTTACCCAGGAGGCAAATTCAAGAAAGAATTTGCTACTTACTTACAATTTTTGATAGTTTCTTAAATAAAATTTCTCCATTGTGTATCCATGAGATAACATGAGCGTGTTACCTATTTAAAATTCCTTCATATTTTCTTGAATGAAATTTCAGTATTGCGCGTCAAATAGGTGAAAACAATAAAGACTTTATTACTTACTTGCGATATTATTATGATCTCCTGAATTAAATATCTGTATTGTGTCCAGGAAGCGAACTCAGAAAGCTAATGTTGCTAACTTACAATTCCTTCATAATTTCATGAAATGAATAAAACTATTCTAAATTAAATTTATACATCGTGTAGCTAAGTGAAAATTGTTTGTGATAAAGAGAAAAAAAGTTACTTACTTGCGATTTTTTCATAATTTCTTGAATGAAGTATCTGTACTGTATATCCAAGAGGTGAAAACAAAAAGAGTTTGTTACTTACTTACAAATATTTTCATAATTTCTTGAATGAAATTTCCCTATTGTGTATCCAAGAGTTGACTTCAAGAAAGAAATTGTTACTTACTGAGAATTTCTACATAATTTCTTGAATTAAATTTCTACATCGTATATCTAAGTCGTGTAAACAATTAAGAGTTTGTTACTTACTTAGAATTTTGTCATAATTTCTTGAACGAAATGTCTGTTTGTTTATCCAGCAGGTGAATTCAAGAAAGAATTTGCTACTTACTTACAATTTTCTCATAATTTCTTTAATGAAATTTCTGTATTGTGTATACAAGAGGTGACTTCAAGAAAGAATTTGTTACTTACTTACAATTTTTTCATAGTTTCTTAAATGAAGTTTCTGCATTGTTTATCAAAGAGATGACTTAAGGAAAGAGTTTTTTAATTTCTTAAAATTTTTTCATAATTTCTTAAATGAAATTTCCGTATTGTGTATCCAAGAGTTGACTTCGAGAAAGAAATTGTTACTTACTGAGAATTTTTTCATAATTTCTTGAATTAAATTTCTACATTGTGTATGTAAGTTATGAAAACAATAAAGAGTTCCTTACTTACTTGGAATTTTGTCATAATTTCTTGAACGAAATGTCTTTTTTGTTTATCCAGCAGGTGAATTCAAGAAAGAATTTGCTACTTACTTACAATTTTTTCATAATTTCTTTAATGAACTGTCTTTTTTATTTACCCAGGAGGCGAATTCAAGAAACAATTTACTACGTACTTACAATTTTTTCATGATTTCTTTAATGAAATTTCTGTATTGTGTAGCCAAGAGGTGACTTCAAGAAAGACTTTGTTACTTACTTACTTACATTTTTTTTTATAGTTTCTTAAATGAAGTTTCTGCATTGTGTATCCAAGAGGTGACTTCAGGAAAAGTTTGTTACTTACTTAAAAAATTTTCAAATTTCTTAAATGAAATTTCTGCATTGTGCATCCAAGAGGTGACTTCGAGAAAGAGTTTGTTACTTACTATGAATTTTGTCATAATTTCTTGAATGAAATGTCTTTTGTTTTTATCCAGGAGGTGAATTCAAGAAAGAATAAATTTCTTCATTGTGTATCCAAGAGTTGACTTCGAGACAGAGTTCTTTACTTTCTATTAATTTTGTAATAATGTCCTGTACGAAATGTCTTTTTATATATACATAATTTAAATTCAGGAAAGAACGTTCTACTTACTTAAAATTTTTCATAATTTATTACAGTAATTTTATTAATTGTGTATCAAAGTATTGACTTCAGTATAGAGTTTGTTACTTACTGACAATTTTTTTTCATAATTTCCTTAATTAAATTTCTGTATTGTGTAACAAAGAGGTGAATTCAAGAAAGAGTTTGTTACTTACTTACTTACTTACAATTTTTTCATAATGACATATCCATTAACGGATGTTGATAAATAATTTATTCATTCTGATACTAAGATTTTGGCAATGTTATCCCATGTGTCTGACAATAGATGTATGCAAATTCCTTTTCTTACATCTCCGACGTTTTATTAGACATTCTAAACGTTTGATATGCTAGCTTACTCTAAAAATAATGAACACATAACAATGTAATGCATAATATATTTTTAATGAAATAATGCTATGTAGAATATTAATACAATAAATATATTACGATACATTATTAATATCAATGATTAACTTTGGACATTTTGAATCTGTTCTATAAAATAGTTCACCATGTTCTATCTTGATATTATAGCTATTGTCTTCTCTTAGTTCGTAATCAGTAGAAGAATCATTATTCCATTTTGAGTCCTACACAATTTTTACTGGTGTGTCATCAATAGGCTCAATATGCTTTTCGTTTTTGGTATTATTTGGTTCAATGACTGTTTGATCAATGACAGTAACGTTTGCTGGTGCTTTGTTTTTCATCGATTCATCTTTATATCCCATAGTGATATTTTCTGACAATGCCCTTTTTATTTTTCTGGCAATTTCACTGTCTATTATCACATTATTTTTACACAGGTAACAGTTGGTACGTAGACAAGATATGGTTTACGATATTAGTAGAAGAGTAGGCCTTTCTTTTATTGATCTTTCGTTGAATGCTAATACCCGAAAGGTGACGATTGGATGTATCAGTAGGTAATGTGTAACCTGCAACAGTAGCAAGGAGTTGTCCTCTATCATCAATGATTATTTTTATGTTGGCATTCTCTTTGAGTGCAATCATCTCTGGAGATCTCAATCTCGCATAACCACCAACATAAGAGTTGAATTTTTTCGGTATTCCAAAGAAATTTAATTCCTTACTGTCATGACAATGCATGCATACATTTCCAATAGTGCTACCATCTGTACTTGTTTCAAAGTTTAAATACTTTTTTTTGTCGGCATTCAATGCTACAATAACCTTGTTATGTAAACACACTTTATTAAAATGCTCCATCTTCCTTTTTTTTTTAAAGATATGACTAATGTGTTTATCATTCTACTGCGTAAGAAATACTGATTTAATACATGCAATAGATTAGGTAGTGTGAATAACCGGTCATAGAATACCAGTGGGCAAGTCACATCGTGTCTCTGACCAATCAATGCGCGTAATTGTTAGAGCTGTAAGCATATTTTGACATTTTAAGTTATGTACAAAAAGAAAAAAATAAATAAAGTTGAAAAATTTTGAAGTTTTAAAAAAAGTTTGAATTAAACACTTTTAGGATATCGAGTGTCTTTACTGAAAACTACTGCATTACAGTCTCTCAAATCCCGTAAAGCTATTTTTAAATGTATAAGAATTATTTATTTGACAGAAATCCTAAATTTTGTTTTTAATGGGTATCAAGTAAAGAAAAACCACACGGAATCAGGCAACGGAGTCTCTCAAACCCCGTAAAGTTATTTTAAAAGATACAAGAACTACTTATTTACAACAAAAATTTCGTTTTTAATGAGCACTAAGTAAAGAACAACCACCCGGAATCAGGCAACAGAGCCTCTCAAATCCCTCAAAGCTCTTTTAAAAGATTCAAGAACTACTAATTCAACACAAAAATTTCGTTTCTAATGGGTATCAAGTAAAGAAAAACCACACGGAATCAGGCAACAGAGTCTCTCAAACCCCGTAAAGCTCTTTTAAAAGATACAATAACTACTTATTTAAAACAAAAATGTTGTTTTTAATTAGCACTAAGTAAAGAAAAACCACACGGAATCAGGCAACAGAGTCTCTCAAACCCCTTAAAGCTCTTTTAAAAGATACAAGAACTACTTATTTAACACAAAAATTTCGTTTTTAATGTGCAACAATTTAAGAAAAACCTCACTTAATCAGGAAAATTATTCTATAAAACCAATTAAAGATCTTTTTAATGATAAATAAAAAAATTATTTAAAACAAAAACTTATTTTTTATATTGAATTATTTAATTAAACACCACCCGTAATCATTCAACTGATTATCTCTAACACCTGAACGCTATTTTAAAAGATACAAAAATTAATTAATTAAAACAAAAAATTAGTTTTTAATGAAAAAGCTGTCAAGAAAAACCACACGGAATCAGGCAACTGAGTCTCTCAAACCCCTTAAAGCTCTTTTAAAAGATACAAAAACTACTTATTTAAAACAAAAACTTTGTTTTTAATGAGCAATAAGTAAAGAAAAACCACACGGAATCAGGCAACTGAGTCTCTCAAACCCATTAAAGCTCTTTTAACAGATACAAAAACTACTTATTTAACACAAAATACAGGCAAGCAAATAACATGGGAATTTCTATACACGCAAGCAAATAACTGAGTTATTTTTACGTCACAATTTTCAACTTAAAACCATTCTAATTATAGCATCCCCATTTCTCATACTTTAATTACTCGTTACGCTTTCTTAACCACCGGAAGTTTAACCTACGTAAATTATGTTATAGACAATACTGGTTTAGAAAAACTGGAATAAAATAATTGATACGGTTTAAATTGCACGCTACCTTTGAATAGGCAATGTGATTATACCCACCTAACCAGGTTGTACCTACCAAACCCGTAAATCTCTTGGCAAAGTTGTAATGACCTGTAGAATAGAATATCTACTAGAAAAACCTGTTTGGTACGGGGGTGTCAGCAAAGTATAAGGTTCTACCAGAAAAACCTGTTTGGTACGGATGTCTCCGCAAATAACATGGAGATTGCTATACGTCTCCGCAAATCCAGACGAGCATCTCTACTGATACTAAGATTGGTAGGTCCTCTTGTATTTCAACCTAATATTGATGATCTAAAAAGGTTCCACATACTAATTATACAGATTATAAATATACATAATCATGCATCATAAAAATACTAATAAAAGTCCAGGCGTTTTGCTTCACAATCAAAAGCCTTCATCAGCAAGGGAAAAAAGTGGAAGTCAATATTAGATTTATTATAAGAAACATATTTGGCAGCAATCCACTTCCTCACTTTGTGAGATGGCATATAAAAGATAAATATAATCACTGGTATTAACTTAGCCGCCAAAAAGAAGCGCTAAAACTTCCAGTTTTAACTAAGCTAAGGTCTTAGTTTTAACTAAGCTAAGGTCTAAGGTAATTTTTAGCCCTTAATTAGCCTAAGAAACTCATATTTCTAGGTCATATTCGATTTTCCGAAGTAGGAGATCGAGGGTGCTCATGCTTTGCACAGACACCCCTTGTTGAAGACAGACGCGTTTTAACCATGTCATCTATCGCAACTAAACATGACACATTTTGTTTTCTAATTAATTTCAATAAGTTCAAGTAAGTTGGAGTTTTTCATTAAGAAATAGGATTGCTTGACTCCTGAGCTTCCCCACTAACGCTTATAAGCCTCGTTTAAGAAAGTATAGGTTTTGGTAATGAATGTGTAATACACAAGATTATAAGAAACGTTGCAGTCAACAAGAAAGTCAAATAAAAAAAACCCATCAAATTTTGTTTTTATTCATTTTTGTTACGTTTTACGAGTTGGAAAAGTATTTCGGGGGGGGGGGGATCAAACCTCACAGCCCCACCCCTTGGATGCGGCCTTGCTAACATCATCTCTGAATGAATGAATGATTTTTATTACCCATCTTTAGCAATAAAAAAAAGTAAAAATGGAGTAGAGAAAATGAAAAGAAAACAAAACACATCGAACAAACGAACAGCTTAAATTTATACTTCAATAACTAAAAAAAAAAACCAATGACGAAACTATTTACTTAAAAATACAAACATTACACATTACTGACTATAGCTTAAAACATACTATGCGTTGGGTCTAAAGATTTCAGGAACTTTTCCCTCCTGGTCGCAATCACGACGAAGGGGTCATCGAGTCCGTAACGTGCTGAAATCTGGAGGTTTTTTCGATAGGAGGGAAAGCTAAGCAGATATTTTGCAAACTTATAGAACACTGTACGGATTGTTTTTTTTATCATCAAAAGTAAACAAAGACCAGAAAAGTGACAAAGCTAAGATATGAGGAGTGGCAAAGGAATTGAAGATCGGTGCTAGAATGCGGCGGTTATATAGGCGTTTGCATGACAAAATCATCCCATACGCTTTTCGGACTTTCTGTTTGAGATCATTTATTAGACAGGACCCGGTAGCTTTAAGATCAGACCCAATTGGCAAACCAAGGTAAGTCATTGATGCTGCTGCAGCAACAGTATTACTACCTAGTGCAAATATTTCAGGCACCAACTCTTTCTTACGACAATTAAAGACGACCACCTCGCTTTTGCTGGAGTTGAATTCTAGGCCTATGTTAGCATATTTATTTGACAAAACTCTGAAATTACTCTCTATGCCACTGACGGATCTACTCAGATTTAAAATGTCATCGGCATAGTTAACAAGAGACAAATCAATTCCATGAAAAATAAAGCACGTTGTCATCGTCTTCTGAGCCTCGATGATATTCTTATTATAAAGAGGTGATGATGATAAAGCCCCTTGGCGAATGCCTTTTCGTACTGGTATGAGGAAATCGGATACTGTCGGGCTCTGGTTTTTTAGTACCCTTACTCTAACCTTCAACTTAAAATACATGTTCCTGTAAGTAGCAATTATAGATCTGTCAAGACCTCTCTTAAACGCAGAGACAAGCAGTTGTGCATGGATACCCGAATCAAAAGCCTCGCGGACGTCGTGGCCTGCAAGTACCATGGTTTCTCCTTTAGCATCTGCATCCAAAAAAACATTAGACAATAGGCTATGCACGTGCTCGCGGCTAATATTTCTCTTGAAACCGAACTGCGAATCTGGTGTACTACAAACAAACTTTATCTCCTCAATAACTAATAACTCCATCAATTTACAAAAAACGGGAGCAACGGTTATCGAGCGGTAAGAAAAACAGTCAGATGGGTCTTTATTTTTCTCGATGACAGGGGTGATTTCCCTAGTACAAAAAATGTCTTGCCCTAGATTGCAATTAAAAATCATTTGGAACATAAATGCTAGATTCACTGTTAGCGGTCAAATACTGAAAATCATGTGCATACCACAAATATTATCTACTCCTTTAGAGAACTTCTTTTTTAGTTTACGGATAGCCGAACGAACATCCGAGACACTCACTACATGACCAAGATCCGTTTGAAAGATTCTAAACAGAGATCAAGATTCCTCTCGAACTTGCAATCCAAGTCAGGGTCAGGTACATACAATTAACTTCTTAAACAACTTTTCCATTCATTTACATTAAGGGCGGTTTTACTACTGAGTGCCTCTTCAGGTGGATTTTTCTTCACGAATCTCCAAATCTTATTTGGATCGACTCTTAGTGACGCCCTGATTTCATCAATCACACGACAGCGGTCCACGGCGAGACATTTGGAGAACAGTCACTTTACACACAATTGAATACTGTTTACGACGTCCTTTTTAGGACGGCCGGGATCAATCCCCAAAGGATAAAGCGCTGTAGTTAGACGAGAAGAATTAACATAAACTTGATTTTCTGACCATCCTGGAACTTGTGATACAACTCTCACTTTACAACGAGGGACCGTGTTTCTTTTTACATAGCAAAAGGCGTGAATTATTTTACGACAGAAAATATTTATAAGTATTTGTTTCTCATCACATAGAATCGGCGAGCTTTGGAGTAGTAGCTGGAAAGGGACTTAATATTTTCCAGGATTCCGTCAGACACAGACCTGAACATGGCTAAATTAGCTTTTCGCCATTCAGTCTTCTGGAACCACTTTTTGTCCTTTGGAGCATCGTTTGGGGTATTATTCAGGAGTTCATTAACAATGAAGGTAATAGCCACTGGAAGGTGATTAGAAACACAGAAGCCGATATCAACATAAGAATCACCATGAGTCCTCAAGGCGGGAGAGCAGAGCAGGAAATTGAGCGAGGACGTGAAACCGGAATTATGTGCATATGTGAAGTCTACTCTGCTTATCAGTACCCGCAGATTTGGGCAGGCATCGAGCAGTATTTGACCTCTCGGATCCTTAGCATCAGAGAGGTTAGAGTTCATATCTCTGGCAATAATACATGAAAGTTTTTCCGCCGCGCATAATGTAGCAACAGCGGCTACTTTTCCACAAGCAGTATTGAACTTATTGTTAGACTGGACATTCCTGTAGTTCGTTGGCATATAGACTGAGAGCACAACAGTATTTTCAATTTTCACTGCAATATAGAAGTCCGCTTCTTTAAACGTTGAGGCACGAAGCGAGGCATGGACAATGATAGCAACACTACCAGAGGGACAACCTCTTCCCGACCTCCTAGAAGGAATGCCAAACACATTTACGTTTTCGTTTAGTTGTAAGAGCTGGAGTCCCTCAGCCGACAGGAAATGTTCCTGCACGCACACAATCTCAAATTTGTTAGCAAGATTTTCTAAAACTGGTAATCTAGATAGTACTCCGCCATTTATGTTCCACGTCACTATTCTCATAGTGCTGGAGCTAGTCATCGCTTAGATAGGGCCTTTTTGGCTTCTGGACAACTGAAACTGTAGCAGGGGTGCTTATCGGAGCCTCAGAGGGCGCACTTCATCTGGTTCTGGCACGGGGTGTCTTTGGAATTAGTGTGGTCTCCTCCACAGTTTGAGCATCTTGCTTTATTAGAGCAGTCCTTTGCAATATGCCCATAGGCCTGACACTTATAGCAACGCCTTGGGAGAAAATGAAATTTCTCGACTGGAATTCGTTCGTAGCCTATAATAAGCGGAGATTTCATCGCGGAGGCTAGATGCTGCTTGGTCACAAATTTCAGTCTGAACGATCTCGTTTTACCGATCTGAGAGGCTTCAGCACAATTATTCACAAGACCATTAACTTTTCATTTTCCAACCATAAAGGCTAGAAAATGAAAAATTATTTGTGGAAGCTTTACAAGGCTTCATCATCTGTAGCTCATCATCAACGGTTCGAGTTCTATAGAAGTATATTTAATTCTCTGTGTCGAAAGGCTAAGTCTCAGTATTATCATAGGACATTTTCTGAATGTGGAAAAGATGTTAGGAAGACATAGTATTTAATTAATTCGGCTCTTAGACCTACTCCCCCTTTGCCTTCAGTTCCAACAACGCTGATAGTCGATGGTAAAACCGTCCAAGTTGAAGAAGATGCTCAACTAGAGCGTACCTCTTATTTCGCTAATATAGAGGAAACAACTGCTTCCTCTGCAAGATCTGCAACTTCTCGTTGCGATTTCAGAGCCTATTTTGGACCCCCATGTTTAAAGTCAATGGTCTTGAACTCTGTTTCTGAGTTATCGTCTTCAGGGCCAAACATAATTCCTACGAGGTTTATCCGTACCATTCTGCCAGCTATTCTGTCACCATTGGCTAAGCTTGTTAATATTTCCTTCAAGAAAGGACATTTCCTTGAATCTCTCAAGCTAGCTAAGGTTATAGTGCTGCATAAAGGGGGTTTTCGGAGTGATCCTACTATTCATAGGCCAATTTCTCTCCTATCTGTTTTCAGTAAAATTTTTAGAAGGCTATGCTATCCGGGCTTCTTAGTTTTCTGGATGCAAAAGAATTTTTGCATGATTTCCAGTTTGGATTCCGAGCGAATCGCTCTACAGAGCATGCTTACGCAGCTCTCTTGAATTTCATTCACTCGGCAATATATTCTGGTCATATCCTGGCAACTTTATTTTTGGATGTTCGTAAAAAGCTTTTGATTCTTAGACCCATCGGATTCTTCTTTGGAAACTATCACATATTGGTATAAGATCAAATGCTTTCTCTTGGTTTGAATCACATCTCTTTAATAGGCTTATTTCAATTGATCCGCCTTTCCAAAGCCCTTCTGAAGTAGATTATGGCGTCCCTCAGGGATCTGTTCTTGGTCCCGTTTTATTTCTGATTTATATTAATGATCTGATTTCGGCAGTTAAAATATACTAAGCTTCCAGCATGCTGCAAGCTATGTCATTCTGATTTCGTTCGCGTTCTAATACTAATTTAATGAAGATTTTCTCTTTGCTTTCGCAGCTGACACCACTCTTGGGACCCTTGAGAAGACGGAATGTGATATCAAGTCTAACCTTGTGGCAATCTTCAACAGAGCTATTTCATGGTTTGATGCAAATTACTTGGCCTTGGATGCTGGCAAGTCACATTTTCTTATTTTTTCTCGAATTGGTATCGCTTTCCCTCAGCTTACACACCTTCAGGTGTCACAAGCCTCCTTGTGTAGACCAGAGAATCGGTGGTCCGGTATCTTGGTATCCTGCTTGATGAGAACCTATCATTTAGAAACCATGTAGCCATGATTACGGTTAAGGTCTCACGGAGTTTGGGTATTCTTCGATAACTCAGACAAACATTTCTTGGATCTATTCTGAAGCTTCTTTTTTTCTGCCTTGTCCAGTCAAATGTTTCGTATTGCCTCACTTATGGATGTCTAATTTTCCTTCTACACTGCGGTCACTTTCATACATAATAAAGCACGGCGTCTGGTTATGGACACCAACCATTCCTCACCTAAACCGCTCTTAAATCAACAGTCTATTTACGTTGTTTCTTGTGCTTCTTTTGTCTCTCATCAGCTTCATGGCAATCTTCTAAAATCTCTTCAAAAAACTCCTGCGTTTATTTCTGATTCAGCTCCATATAACCTTCGTCCTTCACATAATATCTGCATTCCTCCTACCCCTACTATAAGGGTCAAATTTAATCCCCTCATTGCTTATCAACAGGTATAGAATTCCCCTACCTTCTTCAGTACAAAGACGCAACTCGTTTGGGACTTTTAAAAGGAATTTAAGGACCACTTAGTTACGAATCAAACAGAATAGCATTTTTTTTTCTCTGAGGAGTAATTTCCCCTGAGTGTTTTTTCATGGTGAAGTCCTTCAGATGTTTCCAGCACAAATAAATGAGGAACCATCCCTACCACCCTTAAGGTCAGAGGTAGAAACCGCTGTGAAATCCCTCAAATCCTATAAAATACCAGGGATTGACGCTATACAAACAGAATTACTCAGACTAGAATCTGACGCTATCATCGATCTGTACCGTCGAATAGTAACAGCTGTTTCGGAAACAAAATACTACCCAGAATTCTGGTCAACATCTGTCATAGTTCCCTTGCACAAGAAAGGCTCCAAAAGCCATTGCGACAACTACGGGCCCATATCACTTACTGGCCAACCCTCTATAATCCTCGCAAAAATACTCCTAGACCGCAAAGGAAGCATGACACGGCATGTTATGCCTGAGTATTAAGCTGAGATCTGTCAGAATAGATCTATTAAACAAACGTGTGTTATTAAAAAAAAATCGTGGAACGATATTTGGAATTCGGTAAAGAGTTATATCAACTGTTCATCGACTTTAAGCAAGCCTCTGACCTGATCTGGCAAGATGGACTCTGGTATATCCTTGGCTCACTACGGAATTCCCTCTGATATTATCGATATTATAAGGAGTATGTACGAAAAGGCGATAAGCATGGAGCAGACTATTGAAGGACTCACTGAGGAGTTTTCTACTTCTACAGGTGTTCTCCATGGATGCCTCCTCTCACCTACTCTTTTCTGCCTATTCCTAAACAGTGTGCTGGATCTTGTCCCCGATAACACGGGAATAGTCTTGGGAGAATACCTTTTTGACCTACCTGCATATGCTGATAACATTAATCGTCTCAATAAAAATAGAGAAAAACCAAGCCAGCACGAACGCTATCGACGAAGCAGCATGTTGCTTTGGAATGAGGATAAACGCCTGAAAGGTTATGGTGACTAGAGTAACGTGACATGCAAAGACTGGTCCCCCTCACCAAAGTCACTATTCGGGGCGTGGAAATCGAAAGGGTCGACCAATTTATTTTCCTAGGAAGTGTGCTGACATGCACAAACGACTCCTCAAAAGACATCAAACGACACCTGGCTCTTGCCTCCGCATGCTTCAAGTCACTGCGCTCTATTTGGAAAAATAAACACCTCCCCTTAAAACTGAAGACCTGACTTTTCCGTGCGTTAGTGATTCCAGTTGCAACATATGGCGCAGAGACATGGACTCTAAAAGCCAATGACAAGCACCGACTGGTAGCTTTTGAAACTAAATCGCTCTAAAAGCTCAGTGGCATCTTTTATCTTGACTGATTATCAGAGAAACAACTACTGTCCTCCTTGGATTACCCTCAAATCATCATGCAGACCATGGATCTCCAACAGCTTCGATGGTTTGGACACGTTCAGTGTATGCCTCCAGCACAAATGCCTAAAATAGCCTTTGAGGGAAGTATGAGTGCCTCTCGCCCCAGGGGAAGACGTTCCAAGCGCTGATGGGAAAATTTCTCTGACCACCCCACCCAAGAACTGCTGAGGACTGTAACAAACAGGGAGGCATACCGAAAATATTTTTATGATGCCATTAGAGGAGAAGCCCCGAATCGGCCAACCCGGCCGGATGGGAATTAAGTAAGTAGGTAAGGTTGTCTTCTCTGCGTTTTAAATCCCAGGCCTCGTGTATGTTCTCATCTTAATCTTATATGTTATTTGGCTATTGTTCTCTTTTTTTTTTCTTCACTACTTAAATAGGTTTTATTTGAAAGTTACGGAAGTTGAACCCGATCGTTATTTAACTTAGGTTCCGTAATTTTTTTGTCTGTGGTGATCCCCTCCTCCCTCATGTGTGAAATTGACTGCTGCAAATTATAGTGAAATTGACTGCTGCAAATTATATGATTTTTAGTAGGATAGGAAAAATTGTAAATAGTGCTTCTATAGTATTTGAAAATTCGTCGCTTTCACAGGTTTTTGAAAATAAATATTTAGGATTTTATGTTGATAATAGTTTTAGTTGGAAGAAACACATAAATATGATTTCTTCTAAACTTGCACGAGGTCTTGGAGTGATGCGGCGTTTGAAACACGTGTTACCCTTAACTCTTTTAAGAAATATATATCATACTGTTTTTCATCCTTTTATTGATTATGGTTGCTGTATTTATGCATCTAATTTTTCTTCAAATATTAAAAGACTGCAGGTTCTTCAGAATAAGGCGCTTCGAGTATTAGGTGAGTTTATTCAGTATGAGCACACGCGTGAATGTTTTTTGAGTTTTAGAATTTTAAATTTTCATCAGATCAGGGACCATCAGGCGGGCGGGAGTGTTTACTTACCAAGTGCTTAATAGATTATCTTCTTAGTATTTTAGAGATTTTTTAAGTTTAATTCAGATTATCATCAGCATAGGACTAGAGGTCGTGGAAGCTTAGTCTCAAAAGTAAGGAGTACGAGTCGAACTAGTTTTGTAATTAGAAACTATGCAGTTAATTTATGGAACGGTTTTCCGGAGAGCATTAGAGTCAGAAAACCAGTTTCAGTTTAAAAATAAATTAAAAAATTCAAAATTTTCGTTGGGTGGGAATTGAGTATATTTGATTGTTGTTTTTTTTTTTTTTTTGGGTGTGTTTAGTGGGTATTTTTTTTTTATTCGGGAGGGTTGAATAGTATTGAAAGGTAAGAAAAGAGTAGGAGGAGTGAATGAGTTTGGTTTACGATGAAAGATTGTGTGACGCTGCTCAAGCCACAATAGTGGCTTAATAAAGCGTCATACGTTCTTACCATTTTCTAGGTTTGGTTGATAATGTTATTCAGAAAAATGTGGTAAGTGCTAGCTAAGTATGATGTAATTATTAGTTGAAAAAAAAACCCATCTCATCTCATCTCTGCAACAGTTAATGTATATTACTGTAGGTGTCACAGTCTATGTTTGGTCTTTCCAGGGTCAGGTGTAAAGTCTTCTTTGTACTTTTATGGTAGAGCTATCCAGCATTATGGGGTTCGACCGGTATAGTATTCTAATCTAGCGTCTCTAATTTTCATAAAATGTGTTATTTCGATTTGATATTAGATGGAAAATTTATTTATGCAGAATTGATAAATTTTGAAACTTTCAGAACGTGCATTTATAAATTAATAATTCTTACATTGACGTAGATTATGAGTCACACTATCGTGATATAAGCCAAAAATAATTTCCTTAAGCAAATTTATTGTTTCGTCAGCGTTTAGTTTTTTTTTAGTTGTTGCTTATATATTATATATTGCTTATATAAAGCTTGACATGGCTAGGGCTAAAGGTTGAGATGGCTAGGGCACGTTGTGCGGATGAAGGATAATAAATTGCCGAAGATTGTTCTTTTCGCCCAACCGTCTTGGGCTAAATGGAAAGCAGGTCGCCCTCGTCTGGGGTGGGAGGACGTCATAAAGAAAGATTTAAAGGAAATAGGAACTTCGTGGGTGGGTGTAAAGATGGGAGGCTTTGAATTGATTGGGATGGAAGAGGAGCGTGCGTAGCTTAGTTGGCCTCAGATGGCTTGGTGCTGCGGTGAGTTGTTAGTAGTAGTAGTAGTAGTAGTCGCTTATATTGATTTTTTGTTGTTGTTGTATCCCCCTTGTATCCCTGGCCATGGAGCCTTTCGAGGGCTAATAAGAGTATTGTATCTTAAATTTTTATTTATTGGTGAATAAATCTGAATCTGAATCACAAAGGCGTAACAAACACTTTTTTCTCAGAAACACTAACATACTTCCCTAGTGAATCTTCTTTCCTCTAAAGGATATTTCGCCTACTTGAGAGGAGCTGGGGGAACAGCCAGAACTAAATAAAAAAAAAAAAAAAAAAATCGTTCTCCCAACTGAAAGATTACCCAGCAAATTTGTACGTGCAACCTTTCTAAAGTGTTGTCCCTTTATTCTTCCTTATTACTGCTCTACATTAGAATTCCAAAACCTTTAAATACGTGCTCTTCCTTTAGGTACAACAATATATGAAGAGAAAACACCCGAATAATACAGTACACTTACTTGAAAGTAGAGATCATTAAGGAATTCGATGAAAAATTCCGGATTTTTTAGGAGTGCTCTATCCGATGTTGAAATTGTCAGGATTAATTGTTTCCAATGCTCAAATCCAAGATAAGATTGTCCAACTAGGAATGCTAGAAATGCCATTTGAAGCTCTCCAAGAAGCTGGTTCGGACTGAAAATCAAAGTTGACAATCAAATTTCGCTATTGCTACCGATAGAATCGATTTGCTCTAGAAAATGAGGATATCTAGTTGATGAACTCTACAAGGCTTTTAGGCTATCAGTAAAATGCAGGTGACTATAACCAATAGCTGGGGAGCTTGAAAATAAGGCTCACTCCATGTTCTGATCAGACCATCTAGCGAGGAAATTTCCAGGATTATATTTGATTCTATTAATATCTTTTAGGGTAATTTCTAGGCTTATTTGCTTGGCTTAGGAAAACGCTATTAACCATACTCTACTATGGATTTAGCCAGATTGGATTTTCAAAATATTGTTTTGCATTGGCAATATTTTCTTTCTTTCATTTCTCCTTTTTTATTTTTTGCATACTCGTATCCCTCTGAATGTATTGACTTCAGCCTCAGTTAAGTCCTTAGAATGTAAAGCCTTAAAACGAGAAAAACTACCAAAAGAGTGAACTTCGAGAGATCAGCTCCTGAAAAGCTCACAAGTAATAAAACAGAGTATTTAGTAAAACAATGAAGCAATGCAAGCAAAGTAATCTAGCTGTGAGGTGATAATTATGTATACTATGCAGGAAAAACGCATAAAACATTATAAGATAGATTAATGGTTCTAGGCGTTTACCCGCCGCGGAAAACACCCCCCCCCCTCGGATAATAATTCCCCGGAGAATACATCCTCCCTGAAAGAAAATTATTCCCAAAAACTTACTCCTCCCCCCCCACGGAAAATATACCCCCCCCCGTGAGAAAAGTCCCTCGCGAAAAATTTCCGTATGTTTTCCAATAACAAGTACTATCTGTAAGTGATGGACAAAGTACAAAACTTAAAAGACACTTAAACTCCTACAATGGGATTCTGATTGTTTTGTAGTTTGGGGGGAGGAAGATACCTCAAAGGGTACATTTTAATGCCAAAAAATCCCTGCTCTCATTAAGTCATCAGATAAATACAGAATTAGTTCTAAGGGAGAGACAATGGGAGGGTGGATGTAGAAACTGATGTATGATCCCCAGGGCCGTAGCTAGGATTAATGTTGGGGGAGAGGGGTGAGGTTCAGGGGGGTTTGGCACAAAAGAAACTTTAAAAAACGCATAAAAAACGGGAAATTGGTATCTACTCCCTTGTGATTTCTGGGAATATTTCTGGTCTAGGCTGTTATTATAGAAAGAGTAACATTAAAACCCAAAATGAGCAGAATCAATTCCGTATAAGAAGGGGACTGTCCCTTCTTTATCCAAACCTCCATCGCATTATCGCAGAAACTTCGGAGGGTGCACATTAGATCAAAAATTGAGAGTTCAAGTCTTTTTTAATAAGTCGAAAGTGATTGGGGAACAACCAGCCGCGGGGGGGGGGTATTTTCCGAAGAGGTATTTTCTGGGCGGGTTAACGCCGGCCACAAGATTAATATGCTTTACGGGTAACAAGCAGATACAGAGAGAGACGAGGGGGGAGAGGAGGAGGACAAGTGAAAGAAAGAGACAGACAGACAGACAGGGGTAGGGGAAGGTGGAGGAATTGAGAGGGAGATGGAAGATTTACTATTAATGAGTTCAGAACAATCTGTTGGAGGTTTGGAATTGGCAATAATTCGAAATAGAAATTTGACAGAAATTCATGTAATTATAATATTTTAATTATAAGCAGATTAAAGTAGCGTATGCGGAGGAGTTTTGCTTGAGACTGAACCCACCTTAGAAGGCACTGAAGTGCTGATTGCGAGCACAAGAAAATTATGTTCCATTGCGCAGGAGTAACTGGGACTCTTATGCTGAAGATGGCCTGGGAGGTAGGCGTGCTTGCCACCTTTGTGGGGAGTATGGGGATGACCTGGAACATTTTCGGAGTAATTGCCAAAGTTTGGAGAATTTAAGCAATAACTTCTTTGGGGGGGGGGCACCACAGCTCCCAGGAAAGTTTCATAAATGATGTTTTAGGAAAACGGAAGTAATAATTTCGAAGTGTTGAGTGCTATTGTTTGATTTGTTCATTTTTTAATATATTTTTTTTCTGTCTTTTTTTGTGTGTATATGGCCACTTGTTTTTAAACACAAGCACAAGTATGTATTTAAATGACCCGTTTTTAGGCAATATGGATACTGAAGGGGTGATATTCCACCCCTTATAACATAAAAATTTCAGCATGAAATAAAAGATCACAGGAAAAGGAAGAAGATGCCCCCAAAAAGGGTAATGATTACGTCATCAAATTTAAAATATCCGAGAACTCTGAAGCGGAGGTTATAAGTCTTCCCTAAAAGATAGGAAATTTCGTACTTTCCCAAGAAGAACGATCACTAAGGTTTGTTCACCTGTAGCTTTTCTTTCTGGGGGTAATCTTATCAAAACAATTGTAGTAGAATATAGGAAGAGGGCTCGTTCAAGCGAAAATTGAAAGCTCTAGGGTCATTTCTGATTAACAAATGAGACTAAGCAACTGCAAAAGCAATAATCTTGGTTCAAGGCGGACCAAAATAGTAACAAGCGAAAATTCCAATTTCAAGAATTGAGTGCAGCTGTCATCCCTCAGAAACCTTTTTTTTTTTGCTAAATACCATTTAACTTATTATTTAGTGGGAATCTGATCTTAAAGAGTATAGCTTAAGAAGCGAGCGATTGAGCAGACAACAGTCCCCCTCGTATATGCGATAACTTAATTTTTAGTGCCATCATTTATTCCCATTTGAAAAAAATTATTTAATGCTTGAAGAAAGACTTTCCCTCTAAAGGCTCACAGTTCTTCTTCTTTTTTTTCTTTTTTTTAAGCTAAAGCAAAAAAAACGATGACTAAGAAATAACAGGTGAAGAAAAACAAAGTAGAGGTTGGGATACAGTCCCACTCCACTAAAAAAAAACAGGCGATAAACCGTTTCGCCTTCGGTTTTAAACTTCAACTCCGTAAGTCCCTGACCAGGAGACTCAATTGAATGAAAGAAAAATTGGAAAAAAATGTTCGGCCGGAAATGGGGCCTGAAAAAGAGCAATTTTTTCTCCCAAGTGGCTTGAAATATATATCCGTAAGTCTGGGGCCAAGGAGACCCTAATATAAAAACAGTTTTTTAGGTTTGGCTAGTAAGCAAAATTAATTTGGCTAGCAACAATATAATGAATATAGGCAACTGATTCCTTTAAAATCTAGCAGGACATTCCCAAATTTGAGTCCATCAATTGCAGAACATCTGTTTGATTTCTAAACCAAAATATCTGATTTGAAAAAGCATCAATAATCGGGAGAAACTCAAGTTTAACTCGGTTTTAGAGAAATTCCAAAATTTAAAAAACTACGCACAAAGATTTACATATGAATCAAGATGAAGATAATTTGAATTCAATTTGTAATAATAAAAATACCGAAGAACAAGCTTGTCTGTCGCAGAGCAAAATATTCAAAACTATGATCAAACAGAAAAGTAGAGCTTACTGTCCTTCACCCCCCCCCCCCAGTAAAAAGTGTGCTTTAACTACATTGATTTATTTTTGTGACGCCTATCATCAGATCTTCTTTTATCCAATCATTTACCGCGTTCGGTTAAGCTTAATGCAATTATACTTTTTTTTCAAAATCCTTAAAGGATTTTGTCAAAATCTTATGGGTCTAAAAATAGCATAAAAATTGAAAAAAAATAATTGCAATAAGCTGAAGAAAACTCAAGGTTACTCCGCTTTTGGTTAAGCTTATTGCAATTTTTTATTCCAATTTTTATGCTATGTTCGGAAACATAGGATGTAGACAAAATCCATTAAGGATTTTGAAAAAAAAATAATTGCAATAAGTTTAACCAAACGCTGGGTTACTCCGCTTTCGGGTAAGCTTATTGCAAATGTTCTATTCCAATTTTTATGCTATGTTCGGAAACATAGGACTTTGACAAAATCTTTAAGGATTTTGAAAAAAAAATTGCAACAAGTTTAACATAACACAAGGTTACTCCGCTTTTGGTTAAGCTTATTGAAGTTATTTTATTCCAATTTTTATGCTATGTTCGGAAACATACGATGTTGACAAAATCCATTAAGGACTTTGAAAAAAATAATTGCAATAAGCTTAGCCAAACGCAGGGTTACTCTGATTTCGGTTAAGCTTATTGCAATTATTTTATTCCAATTTTTATGCTATGTCCGGAAACATAGAATGTTGACAAAATCCATTGAGGTTATAGAAAAAAATATAATAAAAATCAACTTAACCGAACGTGTGGATGATTTTTAAAGCGCATGTCAGAAAGTGAAGTCAAATAATCCCACCCTTTTACCAGTTGTGGTATATATCTGCTGCTAGTACTATGTAAACTTTTAAGCTTGTAAAATGAACGCAAAACATGTTCTTTTTTTAATGAAATTTTAAACAAGTAAAAAGAGTGAAAAGTTATCAAGTGAAAGCAATTTTGAAAGCAAAATGTATTTCTCTGTACTATGACCCTGAAAAACTTGACCCATTTGAAACGAAAGCCTATTTGAAAAGCAAACGCGTTGCTGTGATTATAGCAAATAAAAAAACAACGTCATCGCATAGGTGATTTTGTCATTTAGTAAACGAGGATTTCTGTTAGGATATTAAGTTGAAAAAACAAGTTTTTTTCAACTGAAAGTAAGGAGCAACATTAAAACTTAGAACGAACAGAGATTGTTCCGTATATGAGGGGGTACCCCTTTCTCAACCCTCGCTCTTTACGCTAAAGTCTTAAAGTTCTTTAAAAATACATCTCATTCAAGTTCAACGGTTTGAGCTGTCTTTCCTAAAGAATTGTGACAAAAAGTCAAGCTTTATCGTAAAGGTTGAGGAAAAGGCAGCCCACCTCATTTACGGAATAATTTCTGCTCATTCTAAGTTTTAATGTTGTTCCTTACTTTCAGTTGAAAAAACTTTTTCTATTTAATTTCAGGCCGTTTTTCTAGTCTTGCCAGAGAATCCCCTCCCCCCTCCCGTGTAAAATTTCCCCTGGAAAATTCCTTTGGAAACTTCTTCCAAGAAAAAATTATCCAGTAGAAAACCTACCCCGCCAAAAATACCCCCCCCCCTAAAAAAAAATTAAATATACTTCCCAATATAAATACTATGTCTGAACAATGACCAAATTGCATAAGTTCCAGCCCTTTTTTTAGGGACTATGGGGGTCATGTTATCTTTATGTAATATTTTCCTTTTTGATAATAGTTATCAGTAAAACTTAAATAATATATTTTCTCATAGACTGGACGTAACTGGAAAAAGTCCTGGGAATTTAATTACTAATCCAGGACTGTCTGTTTTACTTCAACTGGAGCTTTGGAACATTCTCTCCAACACATGCTTTTAAACCGTTGTATGAATCTATCATTTAATATCGCTTACTACTGCTGAGAATAAATTATCCTATCTTTGTTTTGTGTTAAGGCTCAGAGTTTGTTTCAATTTTGTGCTTTGTTTTTGTCAGAATTTAATTTTGATGTAGAACTTAGTACTGTTTTTGTACAACTTAGTTAATGAATTCGCCCGAAAATGTGAGATAGCATCGTGAATTATTCCAGTTCATAGTTCTTTTTCTAAAGGTTTGTTTCCCAGAGAGAAGAGATCATTGACTCCCTAGAAACTTCCGTTTCATTTTACTTAGCTATTTCTACCGTCACGAATTTAAGCGACATAGTCTTTTACTTTGCTACGACTGTAATTGCATACTAACTTCCAAGTACCTGATGAGTCTTTTAACCCCATTAGCAGAGAAACTACGTCTTTTTGGTTTCCATACAAGAATGCTTACTCGCACGGAAAGAGGAGTGGTCACTTTCAGAAAATAAAGTTTGGTGTTAAAAATATGATTCACTCCAGTTTGAGTGATCATAGTAACTTTTGACTTTTGTGCACTTGTCAAACAGTTCGTGGCAACGAACTGTAAGTAAGGAGCGACCCGACTCAATAGTAACCAAAACTCTAAAAGACGATTTTGATACCAATAGCTATATCAAAAGAATCGGCTTGTTATGATATATAATGTCGAGCAAGAGGTAAGATAGATAGGTAGTAAAATGAAGGGAATAATAATGAAATAGGGATGAATTAGGTTACAAATAAGCAGGAAGTCTTAGTTAAAAAAAAAAGAAACAGGATTAATTTTTATTTAATTTTCAGGGGCACGAAAAGAAAACAATAACCGGTCTGATTCTATGCATTGCATGAAGTAGCACCAACTCAAGAAAATGAAAAAGAAGAGGAAACGAGGAAAGGAGGACCAAATACAGCTGGATAAAAGAAGGAAAAGAAGAATTATTTGAAGTAAGTATTAGAAAAAGATTTCGTGTATTTTCAGTATTATAGTTTATTTTTGAATAAAAAAAAGACTACGAGCCTCAGAAAATTTGCTCGATTTTCAAAAAAGAAAGGAAACCCCCCTAAAAGTCACAGAATTGATAAATGTCATCATCGGATCCAGTGTATCAGAGAACCCTACTGTAGAGGTTTCAAGCTCCTATCTGCAAAACTGTGGAATTTCGTGTTTTTGCAAGAAGGAAGATCACGGATGTGTGTTTATTTTTTTCCCAGGGATGATCTTATCGATCAATGGTCGTAGACTATCGAGAGAGGACTCATTCGAACGAAAATTGAAAGTTTTAGTGCCCTTTATAAATGACCAAAAAGATTAGCGGGCAACAAGACCCCCTTCCACGCCCCTTTTTCCAAAATCGTCGGACTGAAATATCCAATTTGTTCAGCACAGTTGAAAGGCCCAACAACTATACCTTTAGAGATAACATGGCCCCTACAATCCTTGAGCAAAGGTATTTAAGTTATAAAATTTGCCCATTGTCGTGGTTACAGCGGTAGTTGCAACCTAGTAAAGAGCGAACCACAGCCCATAGCAACCGAAAGTTAAAAAACGCGTCTTGAAAAAAAACTACCTAGTGAACAAAAATGCCATGTAACACTGATTCAGGAATGATAATTTTATTTCGGTTTGTCTTAAAATTAAAAGTTTATTGCGAAAAGTAATTTATGGTGATCATAGGCAGCGCAATCGCGCTGCTAAAGTAAAGAACGATGTTGGTAATATGTATTATTTATTTATTTTTTCTTTAGACCAGGGCACTTCGTATCGAAGGAGTTGTCGCAGAAACTTCGAAAAGGGCTCATTAAATTGGAAATTGGAGTGGCTTTTTAATAGTCGAAAAGTGCCCTTTTTAATAGTCGAAAGTGATTGGAAGGCAACTAACACCCCTTCTACGCCCACCAATTCTCCAATCACATCCAATCAAAATTTTGAGATAGCCATTTTCTTCAGCGTAGTTGATTTCCAGATATAAATTATGTTTTTGAGAAGGATACACCAACACAGCCCTCGGGAAAAGGGTTGTAAGTTATACCAGGGGGCACATAAGGTTTTTATAGAAAGCGTTGTAGAAACTTCAAAAAAGGCTCATTCGATTGGAAATTCAAAGGGCTAGTGCCCTTTGAAAGTGATTGGAGGGCAACTAACCCCCCTCTCACGCCCACCGTTTCCCCAAACACATCCAATCAAAATTTTGAGATAGCCATTTTGTTCAACGTAGTTGAAAGTTCTGGAAATTAGGTATTTGAGGATGACACACACACCCCCAGTCCTCAGGGGTAAAGGTTGTAAGTTATTCCCTGGGGGCATATAAGGTTTTTATATAAAGCGTTGTTGTAGAAACTTCAAAAAGGGCTCATTTGATTGGAAACTGAAATGGCTAGTGCCTTTTTTAAAAGTCAAAAGTGATTGGAAGGCAACTAAACCCCCTTCCACGCCTACCCTTTACCAAAACATATCAAATCAAAATTTTGAGATAACCATTTTGTTCATAGTAGTTGACAGATCCGGAAATTATATCTCTGAGCATGGCACTCCCCCCACAGACCTCAGAGTAAGGGTAATAAGTTATTCCCTGGGGGCATGTAAGGTTTTTATTGAAAGCTTTGTCGTAGAAACTTGAAAAAGGGCTCATTCGATCCGAAATTAAAGTGCTAGTGCCCTTTTGAATAGTCGAAAGTGATTTGAGGGCAACTAACCCCCCTCTCATGCCCACCTTTTCCCCAAACACATCCAATCAAAATTTTTAAATAGCCAATTTGTTCAACGTAATTAAAAGTTATAGAAATTAGGTCTTCGAGGATGATAACCCCCTCAGAGCCCTCAGGGCAAGGGTTGTAAGTTATGCCCTGGGGGCATATAAGATTTTTATAGAGTGATGTTGTAAAAAATTCAAAAAAGGCTCATTTGATTAGAAATTAGAAGGGCTTGTGTCCTTTTTAATAGTCAAGTGCTTGCAGTATAACTAACACCCCTCTCAAAACTACTATTTCCGAAAACACATTAAATTAAAATATTGAAATATTCCTTTTGTTTGATGTCTTTCAAAAGTCCGGAAATTATGTTTTTGAGGATGACACTCCCCCACAGCCCTCAGGGCAAGGGTTATCAGTATGCCCGTGGGGCATATAAGGTTTTTTTATACAGAAAGCGTTGTTGTAGAAACTTCCGAAAATGAATCATTCGATTGGGAATTGAAACAGCCAGTGCACTTTTTAATAGTTGGAAGTGATTCGATGGCAAATAACCCCCTTCTCACGCCCACCATTTCTCCACACCCAACCAACCAAAATTTGAGATAACTATTTTGTTCAACGTAGTTGGAAGGTCTGGAGATTATGTCTTTTAGGGTGACAGCCCCCTCACAGCCCTCAGGGCAAGGGTTGTAATTTATGCCCTGGGTCATATAAGGTTTTAATAGAAAGCGTTGTCCTAGAAACTTCAAAAAGGGCTCATTCGAATAAAAATTGAAAGGGCTAATGCTCTTTTTAATAGTCGGAAGTGATTGGAGGGCAATTAACCCCCCCTCGCATGCCCACCATTTCCCCAAACATATCCAATCAAAATTCTGAGATAGCAATTCTCTTCAATCTAGTAGAAAATTCCGGAAATTAGGTCTTAAAGGATGATAACCCCCAGCCCTCAGGGCACGGGTTGTAAGTTGTGCACAAGGGGCATGTCAGGTTTTTTTTGAAAGCGTTGTCGTAGAAACTTCAAAATGGCTCATTCACTTGGAAATTAAAAGGCCTAGTTCCTTTTTTAATAGTTGAAAGTTAAGTTGAAACTTTAGCTAAACGATTTGAAAAAGATTAAAGTTACATATTTCAAATTTTGCAAATTTCTTCTTTCTCGGCCGCTGCCGGTTGTGGGGGGGGGATGGGTTGTCGTCCTTAAAGACCTAATTTCCAAAATTTTCAACTACAGTTAATAAAATGGCTATCTAAAAATTTTGATTGGATGTGTTTGGGAAAAGATGGACGTGAGAGAGAGGTTAGTTGCCCTCAAATCACTTTCGACTATTAAAAGGCACTAGCCCTTTGGATTTCCAATCGAATGACCCGTTTTTGACGTTTCTACGACAAAGATTTTCAATAAAAAACCTATCTGCCCCCAGGGCATAACTAAT
Organism: Artemia sp. Qi Xiang Cuo; assembly: GCF_049724085.1. Taxonomy (NCBI): domain Eukaryota; kingdom Metazoa; phylum Arthropoda; class Branchiopoda; order Anostraca; family Artemiidae; genus Artemia; species Artemia sp. Qi Xiang Cuo. The sequence goes on from NC_142806.1 coordinate 49,282,585, forward strand.
AACCTTGGCCCCGAATACTGTGGGGGGGGGGGGTTTTCTGGTCAAAGATATAATTTCCTGAACTTTAAACTGCGTGGAACAAAATGGTTATATCAAAATTTTGATTGGATATGTTTGGGGAAATGGTGGGCGCGGAAGGGGTGTTAGTTGCGTTTTAATCACTTTCGATTATTAGAAAAGGTATTATCCATTTCGATTTCTAATCGAATGAGCTCTTATTGTAGTTTTTACGACAACACGTTCTATAAAAACTCTACATGCCCCCAGGGCATAACTTACAACCCTTGCCCTGAGGGCTGTGGGCTGAGTGTCCTCCTCAAAAACATAATTCCTATCGGGAAATCAACAACGTTGAACAAAATAGCTATCTAAAAATTTTGATTGGATGTGTTTGGGGAAAAGGTGGGCGAGAGAGGGGGGTTATTTGCCCTCAAATCAATTTCGTTTATTAAAAAGGGCACTAGACCTTTGAATTTCCAATCGAATGAGCCCTTTTTCAAGTTTCTACGACAAAGATTTCAATAAAAACGTATATGCCCCCAGGGCATAACTTATGACCCTTGCACTGAAGACTGTGATGGGGGGGGGGGGTTCCTGCTCAAAGGTATAATTTACTGAGGTTTAAACTGCGCGGAACAAAATGGCTATCTCAAATTTTTTTTATTGGATGTGTTTGGGAACTGGTGGGCAAGGAAAGGGTGTTAGTTGCCTTCCAATTACTTTCGACAATTAAAAAGGGCACTAGCCATTTCAATTTCTGATCGAATGAGCCCTTTTTGAAGTTTCTATGACAACGCACTCTATAAAAACCTTATATGACCACAGGGCATAACTTACAACCCTTACCCTGAAGGTTGTGGGGGAGTGTCCTCCTCAAAAACAATAATTTCTATCTGGAAATCCACTATGCTGAACAAAATGGCTATCTCAAAATTTTGATTAGATGTGTTTCGGGAAAATGGTGGGCGTGGAAGGGGTGTTAGTTGCCTTCCAATCACTTTCGACTATTAAAAATGGCACAAGCCAGTCCAATTTCGAATTGAATAAGCCCTTTTGAAGTTTCTACGACAACTTCTTCGATACGAAGTGCCCTGCTCTAAAGGAAAAAAAAAATAAATGATACATTGTGCCAGCTTCGTTGTTATATACCCTCAGGGCATAACTTAAAACCCTCGCCCCGAGGGTAGTGGGGGAGTGTCCTCCTCAAAAACATATTATCTATTTGGAAATCAACTACGGTGAACAAAATGGCTATCTCAAAATTTTGATTGGATGTGTTTAGGGGAATGATGGGCGTGGGGGGGGGGGCTAGTTGTCCTTCAATCTCTTTCGACTATTAAAAATGGCATTAGCCAGTCCAATTTCCAATCAAATGAGCCCTTTTCAAAGTTTCTACGACAACTCCTTCGATACGAAGTGCCCTGGTCTAAAAACACAGAAATAAACAAAAAATTGTCCCCAAATCGCTCTTTATTTAAGCAGCGCTATTGCGCTACCTATGATTTCTGTTCATTTGGGTTTCATTTATTTGTCGATGCTTATTTGTGTTAGTTTCACGCTTGGTAGATTATTTGATTTTATTTTTGCTCGTTTTTGGCTTAATGGAGTTCTTTAATTTCATTTGAAAAACTTAATTTTTGGAAAAAGTTTTTCTAATTAATTTCTCTTTGTTTTTTATTAACATAGTTTTTTCAGGAAAAAAGTAAATAACTCTTAAAAACTTTTCGTTTTTTTAAAGATTTTATAGTTTCACAAGCTATTTGTATGCTGGAGAAAAATTTTCAGCAATTTTTACACCCTTTTAAAAATTTAAACACCCGTGTTTATTTAGTTTCATACCTCCTCTAGTTGACCTGAAATAGAAAACTTGATACCATTCACAAAAAAATCTTTTTACTTTCTTTGATAGCTTGGATACACTTACGCTATTTTGATTTGGTTAAATTCTAAGAGCAGAAGTAGCCCCGAAAGTTTGAACATAATGCCCTTAGTCGTTCTTGGGATACTGCTGAGATGCCTTATTGGTAATTTGCATTAAAACAGTGCATTTTAATTTAATCTTAAGGCAACATTTAGTTATTGAACATAATGGGCATAACATAATGGACAATAGGAGGGTGGGCATGGGTGGGGGATTAGTTACCCTCCAATCACTTTCGACTATTAAAAAGGGCATCAGCCCTTTCTATTTTCAATCGAATGAGCCCTTTTCGAAGTTCCTACGACAACTCCTTCGATACGAAGTGCTCTGGTGTAAACAACAACAACAACAAAAAAATCACCCATTATACCCATATCGATCTTTGATATAAAAATGTCAAACCTTCAAATTACTTTCGACTATTAAAAAGGGCACTAGGCCTTTCGATTTCCCATTGAATGAGCCCTTTTTGAGTTTCTACGACAACGCTTTCTATAAGCACCTTATATTCCCCCAAGGCATAAATTACAACCCTTACCCTATGTACTTTTAGGGTGGTTGTCATCCTCTAAGACCTAATTTCCAGAACTTTCAACTACGTTAAACAAAATGGCTATCTCAAAATTTTGATTGGATGTGTTTGGGGAAATGGTGGGCGTGAGAGGGGCGTTAGTCACTCTCCAATCACTTTCAACTATTAAAAAAAGCAATGGCCCTTTCAATTTCCAATCAAATCAGCCCTTTTGAAGCTACTACTACAACGCTTTCAATAAAAACCTCATATACCCCAAGGGCATAACTTACAACCCTTGCCCTATGGGCTGGGGGGGTATAATCCTCAAAGACCTAATTTCCAGAACTTTCTGCTAAGTTGAACAAACTGGCTATCTGAAAATGTTGATTGGATGTGTTTGGGGAAATGGTGGGCGTGAGAGGGGGGTTTGTTGCTCTCCAATCACTTTCGACTATTAAAAAGGGCACTAGCTCTCTCAATTTCTAATTGAATGAGCCCTTTTTACAGTTTCTACGACAACACTATCTATAAAAACCCTATATGCCCCAAGGGCATAACTTACAACCTTTGCCCTGGGGGCTCTGGGGGGTTTGTAATCCTTAAATACATAATTGCCAGAATTTTCAACTACGTTGAACAAAATGGCTATCTCTAAACTTTGATTGAATGTTTTTGGGGAAAGGGTGGGCGTGAGAGGAGGTTAATTACTTTCCACTCACTTTCGACTATTCAAAAGGACAATTTCAATTTCTAATCAAATGAACCATTTTTGAAATTTCTACAGCAACTTTCTATATAAACCTTATATGCGCCCAGGGAAAAACTTACAACCCTTGCACTGACGGTTCTGAGGGGGTTATCATCCTAAAAGACATAATTTCCAGAACTTTCAACTACGTTGAACAAAATGGCTATCTCAAAATTTTGATTGGATGTGTTTGGGAAAATTGTGGGCGTGAGAGGGGGTTTAGTTGTCCTTCAATCACTTTCGACTATTAAAAAGGGCACTAGCCCTTTCAATTTCCAATTAAATGAGCCCTTTCTGAAGTTTCTACAACATCGCACTAGCCCTCTCAATTCCCAATTGAATGCCCCCAGGACATAACTTACAACCTTTGCCCTCTGGGGTGTTTGTCATCCTTAAATACATAATTTCCAGAACTTTCAACTACGTTGAACAAAATGGCTATATCTAAACTTTGATTGAATATGTTTAGGGAAATGGTGGGCGTGAGAGGGGGGTCCATTACTCTCCACTCACTTTCGACTATTAAAAAGGGCAATTTCAATTTCCGAACAAATGAGCCCTTTTTTGAAATTTTTACAACAACTTTCTATATAAACCTTAAATGCCCCCAGGGCATAACTTACAGCCATTGCACGGAAGGCTCTGAGAGGGTTATCATCCTAAAAGACCTGATTCCAATCAATTACTACTATTAAAAATAGCAGTAGAACTCTGAGTTTCCAATGGAATGATCCTCTTTTGAAGTGTCTACGACAACGCCTTCTATAAAAACCTTATATGCCTCGAGGACATAACTTAAAACATTTGCCCTGAGGGCTGTGGGGGAGTGTCCTCCTCAAAAACCTAATTTCTATCTGGAAATCAACTACGCTGAACAAAATGGCTATCTCAAAATTTTGATTGGATGTATTTCGGGAAATGGTGGGCGTGGAAGGGGTGTTAGTTTCCTTCCAATCACTTTCGAATTTAAAAAGGGCACAAGTCACTTCAATTTCCAATTGAATGAGCCCTTTTCGAAGTTTCTACGACAACTTCTTCGATACAAAGTACCCTACTCTAAAGGAAAAAAAAAAAAATAATACATTGTGCCAACATCGTTCTTATATGTTCTCAGGGCATAACTTAAAACCCTTGTCCCGAGGGTTGTGGGTGAGTATCCTCCTCAAAAACATATTTGGTATCTAGAAATAGACTACGCTGAACAAAATGGCTATCTCAAAATTTTGATTGGATGTGTTTGGGGGATTGATGGGCGTTGGGGGAGGGGGGGCTAGTTGCCCTCCAATCACTTTCGATTATTAAAAAGGGCACTAGCCACTCCAGTTTCCAATCGAATGAGTCCTTTTCGCAATTTCTACGACAATTCCTTCGATACGAAGTGCCCGGGTATGAAAAAAAAATATGAGCCCATTGCGCCAACATCGTTCTTTACTTAGGCAGCGCTATTGCGCTGCCTATGATTTATATTATTACTTGTCGTATGTTTTTTGCTATGATTGTTTATTTAATTTCTGTTCGTTTTAGGTTTCATTTATTCTTTAATAGTAATTTCTGGTTGTTTTCGAGTTTGAATTTTAACAGGTATTTGTATATGCTGAGTTTAAGTTTAAAATGGCCTTTACTTTTCTTTAAAAAGCTTCTTTTACGGAAAGTCTTTTTTTAATTAATGTACAAATAAATAAACATATAAAAACATCATTTTCACGCAGGAGAAAACCTACTAGGAATTACGTTCGCGCCAAAGTCAATGTTACATATTACCTTTTACACTAAACATTTGATTAAATTCAAATAAATAATCTACAAAATAAACAATAAAAATAAAGATAAATAATAACAGTAACAATAAAAATTAAAATAAATAACTGAATTAAAGATCATAATAAATATTAAGAAGAAATAATAAAAGCAAATCCAGCCAATTAGTCGACTTTCCCTTCCACCACCCTGCACTCCCAACTACATCTCATCCCTCTGCCCTTGCTTTCCTACCCACTTTTCTCCTGAACCACTCCCCCCCTATTCAACCATAACAAAATTCAACAAATTATCACTAAGAAAATAATCTTTTATAAATATTTTATCTTGTTTGAATTTATTCTTGTTTCATTTACTGTCAGAATAATATTCCGTTGTTTTTCAATTTTTTTTCTAGATTTACCTAGAAAACTTTATTATCTAAATTAACTACACACTGACTTCCAAAATCGAGTGGGATTACTTATTTCTTTAACACAATTCATTAAAAAGTTTCAGAACCAGAAAATGTCAGTCACTCTCATCCATATTTCGGTGCATATATTCTTTTCTACAGGATTGTTTCTAAGAGACCAGATAATCGAATCCGCAGATAGTTCCCCTTATTTTACTTATCTGTTTCTTCCCTCATGATTTTAACCGACAATCTTTTACTTGCTCAAAACTAGAATTGCAATACTAGATTCTAAGTTACATATGATTATATTAAATCCATTAACAGAGGAACTCCATCATTTTGGTTTCGACACATGAATGCTTAGGCTACTTGCATAAAAAGTGAGAAGGTCAACTTAATACTAAAATAGTTGCATTAACAACTGTAATTAAAAGCTATAGTTTTCATAGATTGATTTTCATTTCTTATTTCTACAAAAAGGAAATGTTTTCACAAAAAAAAAAAACTTGAACGCTTATTTTAATGAAAAGTTTGTTACTCTTCTGTCAGGCTATGAAGTTGGCAGCATTTAGCGCATACATTAAAACACATCTAAAAAGGTAAATTTCATCCGTGAGGTTACAAATTTTGGGGAGGGCGGACCAAGGGAGGTTACCCCCCTCCCTGGTGAACTGTTTAATTTTATAAAGCTTCCACTTAAGTATATATGAATCTGTCAAGCAAAAAGAAAACATCATATTACAAATCTTCAGAAGAAATAAGCTTCAGGCAAATAATAAATTCTAGTTAATAACCAGACCGGAAATAAACCCAAAAGTTTAAAGGTGTGGATCCTCACTCGACCTTAAAAAAAGAAAAAAAAGGCTATAAATATCAAGCGGTTGTGGTTAAAGCAAACCAACCCGAATAAGTATAGAGGTTGAGAAAGTCCAGCAATGCGCAACCAAGTTGATAGTAAGTCAAGTGATAAAAACAAAAGAATAAGGGCCAAGATCACAGAAACTTCAATCACTATACTTTAAATGAAAACATGTTGAAATGAATTTCATCTATAAACTTTTCACAAGCAATATTCTCCCTACCTTGCTCATTCCAGACACAAATACAATATCGCTTGGCCATGACAAAAAACAAGTCAAATGCCAAACCTTAAAACTTTTCTTAATACAGATTGAACTCCTTCACCTAAACACCGTATCAACTCTTAACATTGTCTGACCAGCAAAAATCCATTTGCCAGCAGAATCATGGCAGCGCCAAGTAAAAAGCGACGTGGGCACAATGTATTATTATTTATTTATTTTTTGTAGACCAGGGCGCTTTGTATCGAAGCAAGTGTCGTAGAAACTTCAGAAAGGGCCCATTCGATTGGAAATTGAAAGGACTAGTGCCCTTTTTAATAATCGAAAGTGATTGGAGGGCAACAAACCCCCTCCCACGCTCATCCTTTCCCCAAACACATCCAATCAAAATTTTGAGATAGCCATTTTGTTCAGCGTAGTTAAGACGTGCTGGAAATTATGCCTTTGAGGATGAACCCCCTCCCCGCACAGCCCTCAGGGCAAGGGGTGTAAGTTATGCCCAGGGGGCATATAAGGTTTATATAGAAAGGGTCGTCGTTGGAACTTCGGAGGGGGGCTCATTGAATTTGGTAATCAGAATTTCTAGTGCCTTTTTTAAGATTCAAAGTCATCAGAGCACCGATGACTCTCCCCCCCCTCAAATTTTCCCAAAGTGCATCTGATAGGAATTTTGAGATGGCCATTTGTTGTTGTAGAAACTTTGAAAAGGGCTCATTCGATTTAAGATTGAAATGGCTAGTGTACTTTTCAATAGTCGAAAGTAATTGTAGGGCATCTAATCCCCCTCCCGCGCCAACCATTTCCCGAAACACAACCAATCAAAATTTTGAGACAGTCATTTTGTTCAACGTAGTTAAAAGGTCCAAAAACCATGTCTTTGAGGATGACAACCCCCCCCCCCCTAGAGCCCTCAGGGCAAGTGTTGTAGGTTATATAAAAAAACATCAAAACTTATAATAACAATGTATATAACTATGTATATGTCAATTAAATTGACAATTCCCGGTTATTTTTTTTAAGTAAAGCGTAAATTATGTTCCGGTTTTGAGAAGCCATGGGGATTACCAGCCCTATACATGTTAATTTCTGTTCATTTTGAGTTTCATTTATTTATTGATAAGGGTTTGTGATAGTTTTACGCTTGGAAGATTATTTGACTATATGTCTGCTCAGTTTTGGCTAAATAGAGTTCTTTATTTTTCTTTGAAAAACTTGCTTTGCGGAAAACATTTTTTAAATTAATTAAAGTATAATAAACAGCTTGAAGTGATGTAACCCTCAGATCTTCCACGACGTAGAACGCAGACGATCAGCTAGTAATTGACGCAGTTCTCTCTCGCTTACCTGATACTTAAATCTTCTACAATTTCTGTCCAGATTTCAAACTGCAGGCAGACAAAGGATTGTGATCCATTAATTTTCTCATCTACGTTTATCTGTACAATTCAGCACCATCAGAGTAGTCGACCCCCCAATTTAGAAAAATGATCTCTCTTTTAGAGGAAGCACCTGAAGAGACCTTGGCATAGGCCATTACCAATTGATCAGTAAAAAGGAAACATTATATGTTATTTATCAACGATATGTAACACTGGTAGCAACGCGTTGTGAAAAGTAAGTCTGAAGGACTTTGTAGATTGTATTCAATTTAATATCATAAATCAAAATTTGTATATTTTTACATAAAAACAAAACCTTAAATATTGACATGTTAATGGTGGTCGGCGTTTACCTCCCCCCCCGGCGCATACCCCCCTCCCGTGGAAAATACGCCCGTGGAAAATCCATCCCACGGAAAATTCCCCTCCCCCCGGAAAATACCCTCCCGCAGAGACATGGACCTTTTAGCCTCGTGGCTAAAAAGATAAACTTTTTAGCCTTGTGGCTTCAGAACTGACTTTTAAAGAAGGCAATCTTTACACTAGAATAGTCGCGCTTAAAATTCTGCCTCAATATAAAAAATTCAAATTCATGAAAACAGTAGATATTTATTTTTTGAATTAGCACTTACTTTTGGCGGTAAAAAAAAACGTCTGTATAGCGATTCTTTTGAGGTTGGCATATTTTTTCACCCGTTTCTTAGACCCTTAGAGCACATTTAATATTTTATAGCTTTAATGTAGAAATTAACTAGTGTCGAACCAACTTACTTATCCCATTGGCTCCAGAGTTGCTCCAGAATATAGGTGGAGTCAAGACTGTGTTGCGTGATCTCCGCAGATGATGCACCTTCCGGGTATCTCCTCGTGGGTATCTCTGAAAATCTTAGGTTTGTCCCAGGTCTATGATGCATTTCAGGTAGCAGGAATTCTTCACTTGTTGCAAGTTCCGATAGAGGCTTGTCTGACGGTTCTATCTACAATTTAAACCTATTACGCAGGCTCAACTTCGAGCAGTTTAAAAGAAAAATTAAATAACATAATTTGAGTTGTTGAAAACAACAACTGAATTATCCATGGGATAATTTGATCCAGTTCGCAATCCAAACACCATAGAAAATTCAATATAAAAATACACAGCTGGATTGAATTTAATGTGACAATTACCTTGGGAAACAATAAGGGGTTACTCCATGCAAGCGAAAGCTTAAGGAGGGTTAAGTCTTTTGCTATATATTTTTTGAATAATAAGTATTCAAGAACGTTTTTTTGAGAAAAAAAAATTTTTGCTTAAGGGTATTTTAGTATGGAGATAAAGGGCACATTAGCACGTAAAAATTCCATGAAGTTGCCGACGTTTCGTTTGCTTTCTCAGGTCACGGATACATTTTCATCCTAGTACGTAACCTTTCGCGTACAATGCCATATGACTCAAACTACCAATCACTAAAAAACGCCCATTGAGTCAACTGAGTGCTTTTAGACTTAAGATCACTTAATCTGGAAAAAAGCAGAGAAAGCTGCAGCCAATAGGTAATGAAGGAAATCTAACTCCCTAATCTTGAAAAGAAAAAAATTTTAACAAACACCAGCATGAGAAAAATAAAGACAACAGTAGCTGAAACTAGTGCTTGCATAGAAAAAAGACAGACAACAACAGAAACAAATAAGAGAGAGAGAATTATTACACATGGTACGTTAACAAGGATGTGAGGAAAGGCGTACGACTATTAAGACCTTTCAAATATTTAGTCGCAATATCATTAATAGCAAGAAAATAGTCTACGCTGTATGTGTTACGTCAAATTAACCGACTATTATTAGTCCAAGGTGCGAAATAGAAAAATATATTTAAAAATCGAAAAAGAACTCACGCATACTATAGCCAAAATGCTTATAATAGGGATAGATCTTCCAGTATACTTAAACTTTAAGATCAATTCATGGGGAATTTGTGTTCCTTTATTTCCCTTTAGATATGTGACAGCCGAAAAGTAGTTGAAAAAAGGTAATTATAAGATCCTTTTGGGCATAACAGTTCATCCCACTGGACAGCTCCTCCCCCTGAAATCATGTAAGTAACTTGAGCTAAAACCTAAAGAAAGTAAAAAGCTGAAATTACTTGGTGTGAAAAAAAAGGTCAATTAAATTTCCGCTAACCTTTACTAAGATAATTGTCAACCATATTCTACAAATCATTAGCAACAGATTATATTTCAAGAACTGTAAAAACAGAAGACGAAAAAAAAAACTTTGAAGAATCAGAGAAAAGGTGGCACATACGCACAAAAATTTCTGAAAGGTTCCTAGTTCTAAATAGAGAGGAATTTGAAATTAATTAATACCCCTTGTTTGTGAGGTTTTTAGGATTAAATTTGATAATATCAGTAATAAAACAAATTTGATAATAATTTGAAAGTATTTTAATTTGACCAAGATATTCAACGTCAAATTCCCATTTATTCTATCCGTACACATAGTCTAAATATAAGTAAATAGAGAGAAATGGCTTGTCAATTCCAAATATACGGAACTATAGGGCTCTGGTTTAACAGGAGACCCTAGGGGTCATGCAAGAAAAGAAAAACTGGTTGGTCTAGTGGCACCCATGCTTCTTAATTCGAAAAAAGACTACAACACCCTCTAAGGCATTATTACTTTTTCAATTTTAAAAAGCCAAGCCAAAAACTCTTAAAATGTGAAATCCGTCAACTTTTAGAATCATTAGATGAAATGAAGAAATATCAGAGGCAACGCTATAGCGTTGCCTATAGTAAAGGCCATACGGCTTCAATGTTTTTTCCCCAAAGGTACTTCATATGGAAGGGGCGGTCGTATAAACTTCAAAGGGCGCTCATTCGATTGGAGATCAAGACTTCTAGTACCCTTTTTCAAGGGTCCAAAGTGATTGGAAGGCAACTAACACCCCTTCCACGCCCACCATTTCCCCAAACACATCGCCATTTTGTTCTACGTAGTGGATTTCCAGATATAAATTATGTTTTTGAGGAGGACACTCCCCCCACAGCCCTCAGGGCACGGGTTGTAAGTAATGCCCTGGGGGCATTTAAGGTTTTTTATAGAAAGCTTTGTCATAGAAACTTCAAAAAGAACTCATTCGATTCGGAATTCAAAGGTCTAGTGCCCTTTTTAATAGCCGAAGGTGATTGGAAGGCAACTAGCCCCCCTCTCCCGCCCACCTTTTCCTCAAAGACATCCAATCAAAATTTTTAGACAGCCATTTTGTTCAACGTAATTGAAAATTCTGGAAATTATATCTTTGAGCAGGACACTCCCCCACAGTCTTCGGGGCAAGGGTTACAAGTTATGCCCTGGGGGCATATATGGTTCTTATGGGAGGAATGCTCGTATAAACTTCAAAGAGGGCACATTTGATTGGAAATTGAAAGTTCTAGTTCACATTTAAGCGTCAAAAGATATCGGATGGTAACCAGCCCCCTCCTTTAAACCCTTTTTTCCCAAATAAATCCGATAAAAACTTTGCTATTTTGTTAAAAACAGTTCAAAGATCATATAACAAAAACTCAGGTGTCGACACAACCCCTGAGGACCCGGGGGCAGGCGTTGGAAGTTATGCCCTGGTGGAATATATGGTTCTTATGGAGGGGATGCTCGAAAAAAATTCCAAGAGGACTCATTTGATTGGATATTGAAAGTTCTAGTTCAGTTTTTGAGTCAAAACAGATTGGAGGGCAACTAGCCCTCTCCCCCCGCCAGGCCCCTTTTTCCCCAAATGCATCCGATAAAAATTTTGAAATAGCCATTAAGCTATAATTGTTCAAAAGTCAGATGAAAAAACTCATGTGTCGACGTTACATCCCAGGGCCCGGGGACAGGCGATGTGAGTTATGCCCTGGGACATATATGGTCCTTATGAAAGGGATGCTGGAAAGGGATACTTCAGAGAGGGCTCATTTGATTTTAAATTGAAAGTTCGAGCTCATTTCTTAATAGTCAATAGATCTGAAGGCAACTAGCCCCCCCCCCCTAACGCCTTCTTTTTCAAAACCCATGAAAATTTTGAGATAGACATTTGGTTAGAAATAGTTCAAAGGTCGGATAAGAAAAACTACGGTGTCAATACAACCCTCAGGGCCCAGGGCAAGGCGTTCTAAGTTATGCCCTAAAGGCATGCATAGTTCTCATGAAAGGGATGATCATATAAACTTCATAGAGGGCTTATTTGATTGGAATTTGAAAGTTTTAGTTTACTTTTTAAGAGACAAGAGAGTTAAGACAAGAGAGTTTCCCCAAAACCATCCGCTACAAATTTTGAGATTGCCAGTTTTTGAAAATTGTTCAAAATTTAGATAACAAAACTCTGGTGTCAACACAACCCCCCCAGGGCCCGGGGAGTAGGCGTTGTAAGTGTTGTCCTGGGATCGTATGTGGCTCTTATGAAAGGGATGCTCTTATAAACTTCAGAGAGGGTTCAGTTGATTGGAAATTGAAAGTTCTATTTTACTTTTTAAGATTCAAAATATATCCAAGGGCAACTAACCCCCCCCCAACACACCCTTTTTTCCCCAAGCCCATACGGTAAAATTTTTAAAATATTCATTTCATTAACAATAGTTCAAAGGTCAAATAAGAAAAACTCCTGTGTCGACGCAACCCCCCAGGGCCCGGAGGCAGGCATTATGAGTAATGCTCTGGGGGCCTTAAAAGAAATCGGAGGGCTAACTAACCCACCCCCCCCTCCTTCACGCCCTAAATGCACCAGATAAAATTTTTGAAATTGACATTTTGTTAAAAACAGTTCAAAGTTCAGATAACAAAAACTCTGGGGTCGACACAGCCTCCCAAGGCCCAGGTAAGGCGTTGTAAGTTATGCCCTGGGGGCATGTATGGTTGTTATAGAAGGAATACTCGTATAAACTTCATAGAGGGTTCATTTGATTGGAAATTGGAAGTTGTAATTCACTTTTTAAGAGTCAAAAGTGATCAGAGGGCAACAAATAACCCCCCCCCCACCCGCCCTTTCCCCCAAAATACATCTGATAAAAATTTGAGGTTGCCATTTGGTTAAAAATAGTTCAAAGATCATATAACAAAAACTCCGGTGTCGACACAACCACCCAGGGCTCGGGGACAGGCGTTGTAAGTTATGCCCTGGGGACGTATATGGTTCTTATGGAAGGGATGGTCGTATAAACTCCAGAGGGCTGATTTGAATGACATTAAAAAATCTAGTTAAATATTTATGAGTCAAAAGACATCGGAGGACCTCTAGCCCCCCCCCCCTCCACACCCTTTTTTCCCCAAACCCATCCGATACAAATTTTGAGATGAGCATTTTTTTTAAATAATTCAAAGGTTAGATAACAAAAACTCCATTGTTGACACAAACCCCAAGGCCAAGAGCAGCAGGAATTGTAAGTTATTCCCTGGGGCCGTATATGGTTCTTATGAAAGCGATGTTCGTATAAACTTCAGAGGGGGCTCATTTGAATGGAAATTAAAACCTCTAGTTCATTTTCTCAGAGTAAAAAAAGAGTTCAAACATTAGATATTAAAACTCCGGGGTCGACACAACCCCCAGGGCCCAGGGACAGGCGTTGTAAATTATTCTCTGGAGGTAGGCTATATATGGTTCTTACAGAAGGGATGCTCATATAAACTTCAGAGAGGGCTCATTTGATTGAAAATAGAAAGTTCTAGCTCGCTTTAAAAGAGTCAAAAGATATTTAAGGGCAATTAGCCCCCCCTCCCCCGCCCTTTTTCCCAAACCCATCCGATAAAAATTTTAAGATAGCAATTTTGTTAAAAATAGTTCAAAAATCAGATAACAGAACTCCGAGGTTGACACAAACCCATTTTTTCACTTTGATATTGTTACTTTGATACCAAAGTTGATACTTTGATGAACATTTAATTTTTTTTTTAATTTTGATTTTGAAACAAGGAATTTTTAAAAATTCGAAACTTTTTGCAATCAAAAACGAACAAAAATTAATTAACAAAAAACTTTCCGAAAAATAAATTTTTGAAGTAAAGTTTTTGAAGGCCATTTTAAACTCAAGCTCCGCAGATACAAATACCTGTTAAAATTCAAAATCGAAACGACAAGAAATTACTACTTCAAAATAACTGAAACCCGAAATGAACAGAAATTAAATAACCAACCATAGCAAAAAAACATACAACAAGTAATAATATAAATGAATAAATAGATCTTAAAGCGGGTAATGCTTAGATTGAATATGAAAATCAAGCTTAAAAGAAAAAATATTTTGCTATTGAAGCATAAATGAAGCTTAAAACGAACAGAAATTAAATAAACAATCAATGCAAACAAATATATAATAGATATTGATGTAAATGAATAAATAAATCTTAAAACGAATGAAACTTAAATTGAATACGCAAATCAAGCTTGAAACGAGCAAAAATCACTACAATCAAGAATTTGGGTATCGCCTCCTTCTCTCACTGTAAAAGTCTAAAACCTACTGCGTTATTGGCGCTTTACTGAAAACTATGTGCGTCTTGAACAGTCATGGAAAGTATAAACAACATCAAATTGAATATTTGATGTATAATGATATTAATTGTTGAAAGATCCATCAGTTCAAGAATTTATTTCACTGTAATTTTATTTTTATTTTCAATACTGTAAGAACTGGAAAAGAAAATATTTGTAATATAGTTCATTTTAAGTTAAGCACCAATGACGCAGTAGGCCTTTGGTTTTTATTTACAGTTAAGGAAGGGAGCAGTATCCAAACTCTGTTTTGTAGTAAAACTATATTCGTCTTGAACAACTTTAGAAAGGGCTAATAAATTAAACTGAAAATTTGATGTATAATGATATTAATTGCTGAAAGCTCATCAGTTCAAGATTTTACTATGATTTTAGTATTTATTTTCAATATTAAGTACAAAAGAAAATATTTGTCATAAAATTGGTTTTCAGTAGAGCGACAATGACGCAGTTGGTTTTAGACTTTTACAGTTAGGAAGGAGGCGATACCCAAACTCTTGTTTGTAGTGATTTTTGTTCGATTCAAGCTTGATTTGCACATTCAATTTAAGTGTCACTCGTTTTAAGATTTATTTATTCATTTGCATTAATATATATTGTATGTTTGTTTGCATTGATTGTTCATTTATTCACAAAAAAAGAGCCAAAAACTGGTCGAGTCAGCCCTCTTTTGAGTTGTACAATAATATAGTCGTATATTAAACAGCTTTATAGCCGCGAATCAAAACTGAATGTCTATATTGATAAGGTAAACGTTAAGCAACATCTGCTTGTAAAACACTGATGTTTTATCAACCCACCTCGAAAATTTCTTTCTCAAGCAGATAGCATTAGAAACAGAATCAGGGATTTCACTGTTTTACATGAACATTTGGGAAGAAAACTACCACCGAGAGAGACATACATAATAATTCTATAGATCACAAATATAAGGCCTATTGCACAAGCACTTTCAATTCCTACAAAATCCAGGCCAAAAAAGGGCCACGGATTCGGTATCTTTCAAGGTTTCAATATTCTTTGGGTTTAAAAACAGAATATCGCAAAAAAAAAAGAAAGTGGAATCCACCCTCTAGTGAGTGTATAGCTCTACAGTCCAGCTAAGGACGAATATAAAGAAAGCAATCTAAGAGACAGGCGATTCAAACGTTCCTGATGGTGCCACCCGCTTTGATTGACAAACTGGCACTTTGCACAGACTTAAAAATCTTCCTTTTGTCTAAAGTTTTGCCATTATTGTCAAAACTTGAAAATTAAAGCAACACCAGCTGACGAAATTTGGCTCAGTACAGCCTAATTATAGTTTTTACATCGTTTATCGCTGCTCCTGTGGTTGCATTTCTTGACTGCAAGCAAAAATATTTCTATACACCCAACTAGCTTCATTGACGAAGAGGTATGCGTTGCTTATCACAGTAAGTTTACTGCATATAAAAAAAAGCTTACATTTTTGTAAGAAACTTATCAGTATGACTCTAGGGTGAGATTCCATCAACAGAGCAATTGGTTTGCAGTGGGTTACGTGTCCAAAAGACAGGTTGCCAAATGATCAAATGAACTTATGGATTTGTTGCACTTACTTTTTTTCTGAGTCAGTGGTAATAAATGACATTGCGTTTTCAATGCCGTTTTCAAAACTATAAATGTATGCAACTATAGTTATCCAACTGGATATTTTATTCTCTTTTTTCTATTTTAAATTTTGATGTTTCCCCCAGAAATACGAGGTCGAAAATGTGGTATATTTGCACTTTTTAGGACAATAATGCAAGAAAGGTTAAGATGGAAAGTAGCGTTTTACGGATGAAGGGTCATTAATGGCCAACGATTGTGCCTTTTGTCCATCTGGGACTAGAAAGGTTAAGATGGATAAGTAATGTTTTACGATGAACGATCATTAATGGCCAACGATTGTGCCTCTTGTCCATCTGGGGCCAGAAAGGTTAAGATGGATAAGTAATATTTTACAGATGAAGGATCATTAATGGCCAACGATTGTGCCTCTTTTCCATCTGGGGCCAGAAAGGTTAAGAGGGATAAACAACGCTTTACAGATGAAGGACGATTAATGGCCAACGATTGTGCCTGTTGTCCATCCGTGGCCAGAAAGTTTAAGACGGATAAGCATATTTTTGAAACTTTTTAATTATGTTTTAACCGGTTTGAGCAGAGAGCCACAAAAAACCACCCAGAACCAGCTTTCAAACATAAGTTATTTGAGGAGACGTTTAGACGTTATGAAGTTATTTGAAGGAATTCATTTCAATTGTTTTCTCTATCCCATCCAGTCACAGGCCACATTCAGTCACAAAGACCTTTCCAATTACTCATTCCAATCAAGGATGTGATTGAAAAGAGACACATTGTCCTCTTTTGTTGCCTTCCTTTCTCCTTTTGAAACCAGTTTGCTCCATCAATTGCTCCCCATCAATTGCTCCATCCAGTTGCTCCCCATCAATGATTCCATTAATTGAATTTTAGTTGTGATAAATCTACTTGAGAGTATGTTAAAACAAAAGACTTTTTAAACT
The DNA here is from genome assembly GCF_049724085.1 of Artemia sp. Qi Xiang Cuo. Lineage (NCBI taxonomy): Eukaryota > Metazoa > Arthropoda > Branchiopoda > Anostraca > Artemiidae > Artemia > Artemia sp. Qi Xiang Cuo. Next base: position 49,299,420 of record NC_142806.1, read on the forward strand.
CCTTTTGGCAGTTATTATGTCTAGTAAATATCAGCAAATTAAACTTCCGTTGGTTGAAATAAACTAAAACATAACTAAGTATATATTAAAAATCTAGACATCTGTAAAGGTTTGAATATATTATACTTATTGACTGAATTTGAAAAATGATTCCCAAAAATAAATATGTCTTTACCCCCTCAAACCCTTGAACAGCATTAAAAGGATAAATTTAACAAATGCAAGCGGCCAGGAGATCCTTTCCATATTGGTAGGAAGTTATATCATGAAACAGCTTCTAAATATTAGCGGATAAATTATTCATTGATAAACATCCAGCCTCGGCAAAAGTTTGAGGGACACAATGCTATGAATTTCAATAATTCACCGTGGAAACGAGAAGCAATTTTGTTTGCAATATTTATGGAAGGGATATGACCTGAGGTGAGGAACTCTAAGAGGATTACTTAAAGTTCCCACGATTAGGCTATTGTTGGTATAAATAGGGCTACAGGACGGAGGAAAAGTAAATTCAGTTTTGGTCAATGACCTCATTTAAATGCTGATATTTAGAAAAGAAATAAAATTACATGGTAATAATAAAAGCACAAAAGCAGGTTTTGCTCCCTATATGATTTTTTAATCCCAAATTTCAAAAATGATTTTAAAGTATTTGATAACTTAAAATTTTAATTTAATGATTTGAATTTCCCTCCAATTTGATTTCAATATATTTTGACAAGACAGTCTGGAGGCCAAATATAGTGAAGATATCAACAGGGCCGGTACCGAATTTCATACTTTTTTACATGATATATTTCAACCTAGTCTTAGCAGCCCAGTTCATTGTAGATTTTATTCACAAAGCTTAATTAGGTCCATTTGAGAGTATAACGGGGAAAGGATATTTGAAATCATGATAGAAATCAAAGCAATCGTTTATGTTTTCTCAAGGCCTGATTACAGGAGAGATTTTATAGGAGTATCAGTTGGAATCGCGCCAAATTTAAATAAAACTAACGCAAACACGCTCCAAGACCAAACTGACTACATACGATCGGAATAGCAAAAATTTGGTCAGTAGATAGACTTCATTAATCGGGACAGAATTCTTGCCCAATCTAATTTTGAATATTCTCTCTTTAGTTCTGACTTTGTTTATTTTTCCAGTGTTTCCTCTGTCTTGTTACAGTTCAACTTAAAAGTTTATTGTTTTTTGTTGTTGTTGTGTTTTCGTTGTGCTTTTCTTCTTCTTCTTTGCAAGTGTGTGTTGAGCACGGATGACGGCTTTGCAGAAGTCCATGCCAAAATACCTGTTTTGTCTTTTCGCTTCACTTTTTTCAACTGGCGGAAAATCACCCTCGTTTCTTGTTTTTTTCATCATTTTTTAATTTTCTTCGTTTTCTATCAAATGGGATAAAACTGACCAAGATACGACGCGCATTATATTTCAAAATTGGTACTGGATTTTAGCATCAAAATGTTCTTTAAATAGCGTTTCTCCAGCACAGAGTTCCTCAAGAGTTTACGATTTATTGCAAGTCATTTACCCAGTTTGACTAACAAGTTTTTTGAATCTGTTAAATCTTTACTCAAAATGATTCGCAGATGGCTTATACGGAATAAGCCCCTCAGTGAGATGGTTATGGATAGACGTGTAATGCAGAACAAGTTCAAACACTCATTCTTAGGTGTTTTTTCCTTTAAGTAACCAGAGCATACTCTATGCCATAGGAATAGAGAGAGTTCCTCTGAAGAAGTTGAGCGGATGCACTTGCACAAGACAGTGCCTTTAATGGTAGCACATGGTCCCAATAATGCTAGAGCTTGTCATACTTTCCCTAATCTGAATTCCCAGAGTAGTACCAAATGAGTTAAGAAAGTCCCATATAAAACATGGAGTCAATATACGTCCTGTTTAGCGGGTTTAAACCCCCACAAAAACCAATTGAAACAAAAATTCAGTCGATACATCATTAAAGCTATGAGTTGTGATGCGCTGATCAGAGTCTATTCTGCCTCATGGAGGCTATGCATGGAGGCTATTCTGTTACAGTACTTCAAACCCAACATTGCCACTACACGTAATTACTTCTTCACTTGTTCCTAAAGATGACCTTGCAGGGTTCTCTGTTGGAAGCAATATAAAGATCCAGACTTTACGAAATTGGCTAAAAGCCTAAAACGTGCCATTGAACACTTCAAAAGAAGGCACAGTTAGGCTTTACCCCCCCCCCCATAAAAAAGATCTTGAACATTGAGAACCAAGCATACACTTGACAACACATCAAGATCAACTTGAACCTATCTTATCTTCAACTTCAATAAAGCAGATAGTCGCCTCAGTTTTTTCCCTCGATATAATGATTTTATTTCATGATTTCCCCGATTTTCATGGTTATTTTCTTTATTTTTCAGTGCTATTTCTTTAATATTTACGTTGTATTTACTCAAGTTCAACATATAGCTAAATAGCTTTTCCGTGAAACTATCATCAATACCAACTGGTAACAGATCTTATATGGACACATGATTAGTCCAGATTGCAAAACAATTCTGGAAATAAAAGTTACTCCGAAATTCCTACTGCAGGAGGGCCTGATCCTACATAGTTGGGTGCTCCCAAAAAATTCAGCAGGGAAATTAAGTACTTTTGATGGCTTCACTCTTAAAGATGGGACCAAAATGCCATCAGTCCTTCCGGTATAATTTGCTCTATTTGGTTGAAAATTTGTTCTAAAAACGCTGTTATTGAATTTTTTTTTCATCAGCCCATTTTGGTGACTTCTTCTAAAACTCTTTGCCATGCTTTTCTCAAACATTGACATGAGGTCCAAGTCTTTCATAAATACTCAATTTTTTGTAATTGGTTTGGTAATTTGGCTGTACTTTTCGCTAACAGTGTTTTACAGCGCCCCTTAAGGAGCTAAAATAAAAAAAAAATTACATTTGTCTGAGCAGGAGCTGTAGTTTCACCTTGAAAGTTTCGATGTTTGTGTTTTTGCTCAAATTTTTTACTTGGTATCAAGTCTGCAACCGACGTTATTCGCTTTGAAAGAGGTTCCAGCTTCTCCACAACTGTTTTTGACACTCGGTGACTAAGGGATATCCACCGCTTGTAAGTGTCGTACGGATACGGCCCCAATAATGGATCCAGGTTTTCAAGGTTTGTTTTCAGGGGTTCTATTTCCTCAGTTGAAGTAACTGAAAAAACGAAAAACATAATAAACTTTATATAAAAATAAATTTAATGTTAGTTACACGCTGAACTTTGGAAAAAATATTTAAGAATTTCAAGAGCTTTAAAAAGCCCTAAAGAAACATTATGAGTGATCCAAAACCAAGACCTATCAGCCCCTATTATTCAATTTTTTTTCAGTTTTAGTGTTGCACTATAGATTAACCATTAGTTTTAAGCATTAATAATGAACAATTTTTTAAGTGGAAATTTTATACAACTATATTTTCATGCTTTTTACAATGTTAAAAATCCTGTTTTGATGTTCGTATGCAAGACGATGAACATTTGCTACTACAGTGTTGAAAAAAATTGCAGTTTTTCGTAAAAATTGATTTTATTTTAAAAACTTTTTTTCAATTACAAAAGGCACTAGATGGAGTAATTTCCTTTAAAATGAGCCATTAAACAGATCTCTTTGATGTTCCAGTGCTGCGCTAGCTGTGCAGGAAGACAAAGAAAAAAAATGTCGTATATGCAAAATATCGTAGCTCAAGCAACTTATCTTCTTTTTCAAGCCAATAGATTTCTCCTCATTATTCAAGCCAAGGGACGATAAGTTTCGTATAGCTGGTGCCTCCCGAACCTTCCGCCTGAGATCAGGCCCTGTAATAGTTAAGTGGCATGACTTGGAAATACGAAATGCGGTTCTCAGGAATAATTTTGTATTGAAACAGAACGGCGTAGGGGTTGCTCCGGACTACACTACGTATCAACGCGAGGCTAGAAAAAATTTAAAGCCAGTGCTGTCCCAAGCCCTAGTAAAAGGCCAAAATGCGCGGCTCAAAGGCGATAGGCTTATCATTGAAGGTAAAACGTACACATACGACCGTGAATGTCAAAAAATAAAAGAAATGACGGTAAGCCAACCATTTAGGGCCCCTAATGCAGCAGAGAGTAACTCAGAGATCAGAGGTTTAAATCCCGCTAATGTGAATGAAAATAACCAGAGTGCAGTCCAGAATTTCCATTCAGATCAGTCGGACTGTTCTGGTAATGAAAGTGACACGAACACGATAGTTGAAAGAAACAGCAACTTGCCGAAAACAAAAGGAACAGGGAAAGGTCGTAAAAGTAGCGAGATTAGCCCCGTTGATAATACTTACAGTCGCACCGCTAGAAATGTACGGCAAAGAAATGAGGAGCCATTGACAAGCCGGGTTACTGAAGGAAATCAGCCACCAATTTACAGACAAAACACACGCCCGTTCAGGCAGCTACAAAAAAACCAGCCTTGGCAGTACATGGGTATTAATAGGCCTAGGGGCGACGATTATTACCGGTTAGCTTTCCCCCCGAGTGATTACGGAGCTCAATAGCATCGACAAGGCCATACACAAACCCTGAAGTTTGTATCTTGGAATGTACAGGGTATAATAAATAAGTTAAGTTCTGTGGAAAGTGATTTGTCAAATTTTGACTTTGTAGCATTAATTGAAACCTGGCATTGCCCTAGTGAAATTCCAAAAGTAAGAAGTTTTAATGTGGAAAGTGTATCGCGAGAGTTAGCTTCTAACAATCGTTATTTTGGAGGCATTGTAGTGTTGATAAAAGATGAGTCTTTCAAAAGTTATACAAAGCTGAAAAGTAAATCAGAAAATCTTATTTCGATTAGATTAGATTGTTGGGATGGACTGTGTATTGTAATAGGATCGATTTATATTCCGCCTCAAAATAGCTCGTACCGAAATGAAGATACGTGGAATTTGTTGGTAAAAGAATTAGATGAAAAAAGAGCTAATTTTGAAAATGATAGATTGATATTAATGGGCGATTTTCATGCTTATACTAGTGATGAAGTTGAATTAAATGATGTTTTAATTCCAGGTATTCCGTCAGCAGTCCCAGCCGTCTACAGAATTCCCAGAGCTAGCAGGGACGAAAAAAGAAGAATAAATCAATGGGGTAGAAGGCTGCTGACACTTTGGACAGAATCGGGTTTGATGATTGGAAATGGAAGATTTGGAAAGGATAATAATCGGGGTGAGTTTACCTGCGTATCTGGGGCTAAAGCAAGTTTAATTGATTATGTTTTGGTGGATATTCGCTGGGATCCGAATTACCTTAATGTGGATGTGCTTAAGCTAGTAGGATCGGACCATCTACCGGTATTTTTAGAAATTAGATCAAGGAGTGCTCCCCAAATGAGGGATATTTCAAGTGAAAGTCGTATTTATAATAATAATGTTAGACGTCAGATACCTAGGGAATGGTCTACAGAGGAAAAGGTTAAATTAAGTGAAGCGTTTTCAGAGGATGATGTAGCTATAAGATTAAGTGATTTAGAGAAGATAAATAACCATGATAGATTGATAGAAGAGTTCACGGAGATTTTACATGAAATAGCAGGCCCAGTTCTAGGAAATAAAGGAGGTTGTAAGGATATAGAATTTTTTGATGAGCAGTGTAGAATAAAAAAAATTAGAATTGATTAAAGAAATGGAGATTTTGAGGGAAGAGGAAAAAGAGGAAAATAGGCTTCGACTAGTAACAAGGTTTAAAAATATTCGCCGGGAGTATAAACGCCTTTTAAAACAGAAGAAGAGACTGGCTATTCAAAAAGGTAAGGAAGAGCTGATCCAGTTTTATGAAAAGAGTGATACGCGGTCTTTCTGGACAATGATAAAAAAAGGTTTTTCCATAGCTCAGCCAAAAGTACCTGACCCGAAAACATGGCCTACATACTACAATGACGCGGTTCATGAAGACTATTCGTTTGACTGCTGGTTCAGCGACGAATTATCGAATACAGAGAATGAGACCAGTTTCCCACTGAAAGAACACGATTATGATATGATAAAATCCGCATCGGAAGAAGAAATCGAAGAATGCATAAGCGCCATGGAAGGTGGATCAGCACCTGGTAGCGATGGAATCCCGACAGTGATCTTGAAACAATTCCAACTTTTATTTATGCCCATCTTCTTGGCTATCTTCAACTCAGTTCTTGCTTCCGGTGAATGGCCATCGCTGTGGAAAACATCCTTGATTTTGCCGTTATTCAAGAAGGGAGACCAAGCGGATCACAGTAATTATCGACCGATATCTTTAGTACCTAGTCTTAGCAAAATATTAGAAAGAATACTAGATGCTAGATTATCTCATTGGTTAGAAAAGTATAGTATTTTGAAGGAGGAGCAGGCAGGATTTCGGGATGGATATAATGCTATTGATAGGGTCTTAGTCCTACAGGCGCTTGTAGAGAAATATGCAAAAGGGAAGAATAGGTTGTATGTTGCATTTTTAGATCTAGAAAAGGCCTTTGACAGTATTGATAGGATTTTCCTGTGCTTAGAACTGTTAAAGATAGGCTTACCAAGACTTTTCGTTAGGATACTAGCTGATATGTCTAGAAACATATTTGGTATAGTTAAAGTTTTAGGGAAGGGATTATCGTCACCGTTTGAAATTAGAAAAGGAGTAAAACAGGGTAGTAGTATTTCGCCTAGGTTGTTCACGTTGTATATAAATGATATTGTTGACCATTTTAAAAAGGTATGGGCCCCTTCAGTGTCACTAGGGAACCTGACGTTATCTCTGTTGCTTTTTGCTGATGACGCGGTGTTGATAGGCAAGTCACCAGAGGAGCTCCAAATATTATTGGGTATATTAGAAGAATATTTAGGTAGAAAGAAACTAGTGTTGAATATTAAAAAGACTGAGATTGTGGTATTTAGAGGAGCTCGGGTGAATAATGATGATCAGAATGTAGAGTTTTATTATAAAGGCGAAAAAGTAAAAGCGAGCGAAAATTTTAAATATTTGCGAGTAACACTTTCAACAAAAGGAGGATGGAAAGAGCATGTAAAAGAGATGATTAAGAGAGGTAAAGCGGTTTCAGCGGCCATTTTACGTAATTCAAGGCTTTCAAGTATAAAAGATTTAAAAATGCATAAATATGTTTTTAATTCTAAAGTTTTGCCTACTATCCATTACGGAGATGAACTTTGGGGGCATGACCCGGCACCACACTTGGAGTCAATTCAGCTGCAACACTTTAAGAGATTAATTGGTCTTCACGTAACGACCCACAATCAGGCTATAAAAGGTGACCTAGGTATGTTTTCGCTGAGAATGAGTAGATTAGCACAGATGATCCGGTACTGGCTAAAGGTTTTAAGTCTGTCAGAAGATAGGTTAGCAAAAGCAGCTTATGTGGAGATGCTCCGGTCGAAACGTAAAAGATCGTGGCCGTATCAAATAAAAAATGTTTTATATGGATTAGGATTATCATATATTTGGAATGAGGGGCTAGGTCCCTCAGATCAGGGTGAGTCGTTTTTTGCTATGATTGTAGAAAGAATAAAAGACCAGGAAGTCCAAATGTGGACCGAGGCAGTTAAAACATCTGAAACATTAAAGTTTTATTCCCATGTAAAAGAGATATTTGGATTCGAATATTATTTTAAACTAGGATTACCGGGGGAAACATTGAGGACTTGGTTTCGGATCCGAGCGAATTGCCTGCCACTAAAGAATAGAAAAAGAGTATTTGAAAGAAATAGGGTGGCCCCAGATGCAAATGCGGATTACTCTTGCCCCAGATGTAACCAAGGTATTGAGGATGTCGCCCATATTCTCACCGAGTGCCAGCAACTTTCTATATTATGGTAAATTTATTTTGTGGGTGTTAACTTGGTGTGCCGGGGGATCCTTAACACGACTGTAAAAAGATCAATCAGGGAGTTATGTAATTATGTAAATGAAGCGCAGACATCAATGAGTGAAATTTGATATTTATGTTATTTTTCTTGTGGAGTGTGATTAAGAATACTGTTCTGTATGGCCTGTTTTTTTTTGGCTTATAATAAATTATTATTATTATTATTATTATACATGAGGTTTTGAACAAGGCAGTTCTGATAGTGTTCTTCTTGTTTTGATCTGACACTATTTTAAGGAGTTATGGGCTATTATATTTTTTAGTATTGGACGTGATCGTCACTTACTAAGTTGCTAGCTACTGCTGGAACCCGGGAAAAAAATTGGTTACAACTTTTTTGCCCTTTTTTACATCATACAAACCATTCTTATATCTTTTTATTACTACATCATATGAGAAATGCTGATCATGGAACCTAGTAAAGAATGAACCCTAGTCCAACATAACCGAAAATTTAAAAACGCGTTTAAGAAAAACTGTCAAGTGAGGAAGAATCACCGTTTGAAGCTGATTCAGGTATGGTATCTATTGTGTCGATCCTAATGGTAAAAGTTAATTACGAAAACAAATTTGTGTAAATTCTGAAAGATAACCTGAAATCCCACAAAATTGTAGTCAGATAGAAATGAAAACCGCACCATCCGAAATAGCCATAGTCAAAAACCACCATTAGGAGAAACACAGTCACCAACCTTGTGCAACAAGGAAAATCACTTTTTTACATGGGGAGCAGTGATGTGTCTCCATTTTTTATTCTTGCTTCTTTTTTTTAGTCGCCAGAAGTGTTCTTGCACATTATATATAGATGTTTAAGTCCTTATTAGAAAGAAAATTGCTATATCTAGTGCTTTTGTATTTAACAAAACATAATAAAACATAACAATTTTCGACGAACTCGAAAACAGAAAAAAATACCATTGCATAGCAAGCTCTACGTGTTGCTCCATGGCCGTTTTTACAAACTGATCTTTTTTGAAGTGGGTTTACTCAGTGTTTGAAAAAAAATTCAAGAGTGGTTGAAAAAATCTCAGTCGCCTGCTTCCCTACAAGTCCAGTGGTGATTGTCAGTCATGGGTCAACTTAAAAATCTTGGTTGCCATGCTGCGATTCTGCCGGACTGTCCCAATAGAACAAACTCAGTGTTTCAACCCAAAAATCTTGGTCACCCCCGCTGCTATTCCCAGTAGGCAAAATTCATATAATATGGACAATCTCAGTCGCCCACTTGCCTGCGACTCCTGTGGACACGATCTGCTTTCCATTTTGTCCTGAATTACTCTGGAAAATAAAGTACAAACAATCTGAAAGTGAATTACCCAGGAAAATAAAAATCATAGTTAAATAGACTATAGCGACTATTTTCACAGAAGATATAATTGATATTCAAATCTAAAGTGTCCAAAATTTAAGGTAAGACTTCTGGAAAACTGTGAATAAAAATTACCAGTTAAAATTTTGGTACTTCATCCAGTTGCAATCTTGAATTACAGATAAACAGCAATGGAACTGAAGAACTATAAAGAAATTTTGAACAATAAAACTATCAACTAAAAAATCTTTCAGGAAAAAGAAACTGACTTACTATATTCAAAATCTTCACTCACAGCATTCCATTTCATACCAATAACTTCTTTTGGATTGACTTCAACAAAAAAACCAGTTCGTGGTGCTATCTGACCAGTTCTATTTGAAACACTAAAAATGAAATATAAAGTATATAATTCTTTCTCAAAAACAACTGAATTCCAGACATAAACTCTGAGTTCCTTTCACTTTCTGGTATGGCTGAAATTGGTTTTATGGTGACATACAATGCTTCGTTTTCATAGTGTTTAGTTCAGAAGAAGAGGTTAACTGAACTGCTGTTGGCCTGTTCTGGCTAACTTAGAAGTTTAATTTTACACCAAGTTTGATAGTTTATATAGTTGCTTTCAGTATAATTGCATCCCAGCCCTCTCCCCCTTCAATTTCTTGAAACAGCCATATGCCAAACCCTAAGTTTGCTGGTTTTTTGTTTTATTCGTTTTGTTTTTTTTACTTATTTTGATAACAGTGCTGTTGATACCTTCATTTGAATTAAATTGTATGATAAAAAGTATCTAACTTGAATACATTCATAAAATTTATATTAATACAGTTTTCAACACTGATTCCAATTTAACTACATTCCAGCCCCCTTTCAACCCCCCCCCCCTAAATGCCTGGATATGATCCTAGGTAATATAGAAAAGTTTACTGGTTTTGTTCATTTCCATTATTTTTTTTTATTTCTTTCACATAGACTGCTGGTTCATAATGCCAAATCTGAAAAAAAAGACTAAACTTGGGTGTAAGGTTTATGGTTTACCCCAGTAATAAGGGAAAGGGACTACAGTGCCGTTAACTGGAATCAACTATAAAAACTAAATAATTAAAATATTCTGAATGTAACAAAGCAAGAATTTTGCTATTAAAGTGTTTACTTCACAAGAGAGGATGAAAAGTACTGTTTTTTTAGGAAACAACAAATAATTAATGTGAGGATGCTGTGAGGACCTCACTTCACTTACTTGGGCCTTTGGCCCTTTCAAGCTTGTAGTCATGATGTCAATTTCCAAGTTAATGGTTCCAAAATTAATCTGCATAAATCTTCAGGTTTCTAGCTTGATTAAATTAGGTTGATTTTGAGTGTACACACGCACATATTTTATTTGGTCAATATTAATGGATCAGCTTGAATTCAGCATTAAGCTTCATTTTTTTCAACTGGACTAGAAAAAAAAAGTAACAACCTGTAGTATACAAAATGCATTCCAGGTGGAATCATTTTTATTCCTCTAAACTTTTCACCAACATTCCATGACTGTAGGTCAATCCCAATTTCAGATCCTATAGGGTACTCCATTAAAAAAAAGACACATCCTTCTTTAAAAAGCACCTTAGCTGTTTCCTGATCCATATTAACTGTAAAAAGAAAGGAAATATAACAGTTGATATTGCAACAAAACAGGAATCTAACTTCATAAAACTAAAATTAAATATTTCAGATAAAATAATGGCAATGAACAAACATCTTAATATATACAGTTGCAGTAACTTCATCAAGTTCTTGCCTACCATAAATTTAACTATCTGTGGAGCTCTTTCAAGCTTACAATAAAAAGAGCTAATCCCCCAAATTGCTTTATAGGTTTGACTCTGGTTTACAAGCCCTTACTTACAATGGAGACTTATGGTCAGGGGTGCTGACAGTGGGCATGATTCAAGGAAGGACAGATTGGATGACCAGTCCCTTGGGAGTCCAGTTAACAACAATTAAACTGATATTTGGATTTGATACTCAACAAATTTTCTTAAAATGTCTGTAGAGCTTAAAATTGAGGGATGCGAGAATTCAAAATTGTATGTGACTGATGTCATGAAGGGTGGTTTTAGGCTGTCATAACCAAAATTTATTGCATCTTAATGCTTAAAAATATCTCCCAGGTGAATTTAAAAAATATATATAATAACTCTCCTCCCACTGACACTTGAAATCAATGATATGAAGTTTGGTTCAAAAAGTATCCTGTGTCCCCTTACAGTGTGGAGCTATTTTAACAAGGAAAAATATTTGCTAATATAAGTATTCTTAACAGAACTCAATTGCGGGCTGGTTTTAAATAATTAAGTCGATAGTCACAGTAAAATATGCTGCTTTAGTATGAACAACATGCATTTGGGGGTTTTAATTAGCATACGTCAACATATCAGGTTTTATCTATCCCTATCCAGGGCAAGAGAGACTGTATACTTGTAGTTGTGTTTTTAAGATACCCCTGTAGCTATAATTATTTTCTAAAAGGATTGATTAAGTATATAATATATTGAGTGCATTCAAGCATACCAAGATTACTTGTCTGACAAGCCCAATTACTTTTCCCAGGCGTTTCACAAGACATAAATGACCTCAGAGGCTAGGAGAATTTTTACTTGATATGGTCTGAAATAGTTGTCACATAAGTTGCTAACCCAATAAAATGCAGGATAAGCAAGCATAAGTGATACCATATATAGCAAAACAAGTCAATCATATCAAAAATGAAAAAAAAACATATGAAATTAAAGGGAGAGCACAAAAAGACAGTAATACTGAAAAGTAGCAACCCCTCAGGGACATATAAATATACCATGTATGCATTAGACTACATGTGATCATTTTTGTCATGTGCCTAATTCAAGCGTTTCAGCTAGCATGTGGAAAGAAAAGTATTAGTTATAATCTTTTACAAGTTATATCCAGGAAAGTTAAGCTTAGCTGGATAAGGGATGCTCAAACATACAAATACAGACTTTGGGAGGCTTGATTTCAATAGCTGTCTACCATTGCAGAAGAGGTGATGCACCCTGGTGATGCCATCTTGAATCTCTTAGTTTATTTTTTGACATAGATAAGTGCTGGAATGTTCCTGTTAGACAACACTTCTGATATAATATGAACCAGATTATCAGGTTAGCACAAACCCATTTTTATCATACCCACACTTGGAGTTTAAAAATCAAATTAGATAATTTGTATTCTAATGTACATAACCAATAGTACAGAAAAATTAGAGAACGATATGAAAAAAAGACTTCTGAAATTGATTTTCATTGCTATGAACCCCCTAACAAGACTGTCAATTATACAAACTTGTATCTTGCTTCAATTGTAAAAAGCCTATTCCCTTTCACTAGCCCTGGTCTAACTATCCCCCACAATACCTGCTTCCCCCTCTGATGTTATATATAAAATCCAAAAGCTTAGAAAATCAAGCATTTGCACCTGGAACATCTCAATTGGTTCAATTAAAGCTCTTTTAGACAAAATTGCTGAACTTCTATAAAAAAATTAGATCAAATGACAAGATTGAGTAAATTCTCCAGTTGTTGAGAACATAGTTTTAAAGTATGCCAAAAAAAATGTGTTATTCTAAATTCTAATAATATTTAGTCCATTGTACTTATTCCAGTTCTTTTTAATACAAAAGCTGTCTGTGTGACTGGTTTATAGTCAAAATCTTTCTAAACACTGATATCCCACAATTTGGCAATTTAAGCTATACAATTTAAGCTAGATAATTTAAGCCTGTACTTCTACTGCATATTGCCTTGTCTGTTTACTATGGATTCTTTAAGGAACTTTATTGTAAACCCTTTTATTCCTACTAATAGTTAATGAAATTGACAATGAGCCCTGTCAAAGATGTGAACCCTCAAATTATGTCATAAAAATATTAAAAGCAATTCCCTTGAAATCCTAACCCATATTCAAGAACGATCCAGACAAACCCCAAATTTTTCTGGAGACATGTTTCTGCTAAAAATCTAAACCGTCGCACCATTCCTGACCTCAAACATGCTGGGATAACCCACTCATTGCCAGTAGATAAGGCTAATGTATTGAATATCCTGTTTGCATCTGCCTTCACCATCCCGTCTTGTCCAACTACTCCTCCAGCACCATCATATTTAATGTGTAATCCAATGCCTAAAGTGTCAATTACTGAAGAAATGGTCTTAACTAGCCTTGATAAACTTGATGTAAACAAATCCAAAGGATCAGATGGGATACACAAAGGTTTCTCAAGGAATGCTGAAATGTTCTCAGTTCTCCCTTGTGTATACTCTTCCAGCTGTCCCTACAAAACAGAGAACTACCATCAATTGGAAAACATCCTATATCACAGCATTCAACAAAAAAAGGCCCCAAAGATCATGTAGAAAATTACCATAATATCAGCATCACTTGGAACTTAACAACATTCTCACTTCCACTCAACATAGCTTCAGATCTTTAGGATCCAATGATACTAATCTAAAACAGACACACTAGCATGCTAAATCATTGTTGGATAATGATTTACCTGGTGACATGGTGCTCCTGGACCTCTCAAAAGCATCTGACAGGGTTAATCATGGATTCCTTATCACCAAACTTAAACCAGCTGCTGTTGATGATGTTATTGTCCAGTGGATATAGAGTTTTCTTTTTGAAACACCACAAGTTGTAAGACTTCATGACCCTCAAGGTTCCCCTATTTCTCCTTGTCTACAACTGTTTTAAGCAGTGTTCCCTAGGCTACCATTCTTGGGCTGAGTCTCTTCAAATTAAATATAAATGATGCACCTAATCTTCTCTCAAACCTCCTCACTCTTTATGCTGACAATTCAAAACTTGTTAGTAAAGCAGCCACACCCTCTAATCTGCAATCTATCCAAAGGGACCTTAATATTCTTGGGACATGGGCTGATACATGGCTCCTCTTGTTCAATATTGACAAATGCCATGTAATCCACTTTGACAAACATAACACACATCAGCAGTACCATCTCCAAGGTAACCCCCTTTTTGCAGTCTCTGAAGAAAGAGATCTTGGAGTCATTGTTGATTGTCAACTAAAGTTCAGCACCTATGCAAAATCTGTATTGTTGTCTGCCCTCCAATCTCTTGAAATGATCAAAAGAACTATCTCTAGCAGATGCCCAAGTTTGTTTATGATGCTCTACAAGGTACTAGTTTGCCCATGCCAAGAGGTTGGAAAGTCCTTGGCATCACCCTATTTCAAGAACAACAAAGAAATACTAGAAAGAATACAACAAAGAGCAAACAAAATGGTTGAAGGCCTCAAACAAATGCCATACAAAGTGCATTATGTCACTTGAAGCTTCCTGCTTCCTGACCTTGCAGTTCTCTGTTGGAAAATTATCAATTACTGAAGATATGGTCTTAATTAGCATGGATAAACTTGATGTTAACAAATCCAAAGGATCAGATGGGATACACAAAGGTTTCTCAAGGAATGCTGAAATGTTCTCAGTTCTCCCTTGTGTATACTCTTCCAGCTGTCCCTACAAAACAGAGAACTACCATCAATTGGAAAACATCCTATATCACAGCATTCAACAAAAAAGGCCCCAAAAATCATGTAGAAAATTACCATAATATCAGCATCACTTGAAAATTAACAACAGTCTCACTTCCACTCAACATAGCTTCAGATCTTTAGGATCCATTGATACTAATCTAAAACAGACACACTAGTATGCTAAATCATTGTTGGATAATGATTTACCTGGTGACATGGTGCTTCTGGACCTCTCAAAAGCATCTGACAGGGTTTATCATGGATTCCTTATCACCAAACTTAAACCAGCTGCTGTTGATGATGTTATTGTCCAGTGGATATAGAGTTTTCTTTTTGAAACACCACAAGTTGTAAGACTTCATGACCCTCAAGGTTCCCCTATTTCTCCTTGTCTCCAACTGTTTTAAGCAGTGTTCCCTAGGCTACCATTCTTGGGCTGAGTCTCTTCAAATTATATATAAATGATGCACCCAATCTTCTCTCAAACCTCCTCACTCTTTATGCTGACAATTCAAAACTTGTTAGTAAAGCAGCCACACCCTCTGATCTGCAATCTATCCAAAGGGACCTTAATATTCTTGGGACATGGGCTGATACATGGCTCCTCTTGTTCAATATTGACAAATGCCTTGTAATCTCCTTTGGTAATCACAGCGCACATCAGCAGTACCCTCTCCAAGGTAACCCCCTTTTTGCAGTCTCTGAAGAAAGAGATCTTGGAGTCATTGTTGATTTTCAACTTAAGTTCAGCACCCATGCAAATCTGTAGTGTCGTCTCCCCTCTAATCTCTTGGAATGATCAAAAGAACTATCTCTAGCAGATGCCCAAGTTTGTTTATGATGCTCTACAAGGTACTAGTTTGCCCATGCCAAGAGGTTGGAATGTCCTTGGCATCACCCTATTTCAAGAACAACAAAGAAATACTAGAAAGAATACAACAAAGAGCAAACAAAATGGTTGAAGGCCTCAAACAAATGCCATACAAAGTGCATTATGTCACTTGAAGCTTCCTACTCTTGTATACTGGAGGAAATGTGGCAACATGATTGTGGCCCACAAAATTGTTTCCAAAAATGTTCTTCCTGGTCTCCTTGCCCCCCCCCCCAGAACTTTCTGTGACTAGAGGGCATTCCAAGAAAATCTTCAAGAAATGCTCATTAAGCTATGAGTTGTGATGCACTGATCAGAGGCTATTCTGCCTCATGGAGGCTATGCATGGAGGCTATTCTGTTACAGTACTTCAAACCCAACATTGCCACTACACGTTATTACTTCTTCACTTGTTCCTAAAGATGACCTTGCAGGGTTCTCTGTTGGAAGCATGTTCCCTAGGCTACCATTCTTGGGCTGAGTCTCTTCAAATTATATATAAATGATGCACCCAATCTTCTCTCAAACCTCCTCACTCTTTATGCTGACAATTCAAAACTTGTTAGTAAAGCAGCCACACCCTCTAATCTGCAATCTATCCAAAGGGACCTTAATATTCTTGGGACATGGGCTGATACATGGCTCCTCTTTTTCAATATTGACAAATGCCATGTAATCCACTTTGGCAATCATAATACACATCAACAATACCCTCTTCAAGGTAACCCCCTTTTTGCAGTCTCTGAAGAAAGAGATTTTGGAGTCATTGTTGATTGTCAACTTAAGTTCAGCACCAATGCAAAATCTGTATTGTTGGCTGCCCACCAATCTCTTGAAATGATCAAAAGAACTATCTCTAGCAGATGCCCAAGTTTGTTTATGATGCTCTACAAGGTACTAGTTTGCCCATGCCAAGAGGTTGGAATGTCCTTGGCATCACCCTATTTCAAGAACAACAAAGAAATACTAGAAAGAATACAACAAAGAGCAAACAAAATGGTTGAAGGCCTCAAACAAATGCCATACAAAGTGCATTATGTCACTTGAAGCTTCCTACTCTTGTATACTGGAGGAAATGTGGCAACATGATTGTGGCCCACAAAATTGTTTCCAAAAATGTTCTTCCTGGTCTCCTTGCCCCCCCCAGAACGTTCTGTGACTAGAGGGCATTCCAAGAAAATCTTCAAGAAATACTCATTAATCTGAGAAAAAAGCCATTTCTTCAGCCAGTGAGTAACAAACTTGTGGAATCAACTCTCTAGAGATACAGTGGCTGCTGATTCAGCAGGTGCATTCAAGCAAAATCTTGACATATAATAGATACAGAAAGAGTACCTGTATAACTGGGAGGCTGTTGAGTCCTCAAACCAAATGTAGCAAGCAACCACATCAAACAACCTACAGAAGTCATAACAGAGCATTACAAGGATGGCAAATCCTTGGATTTGCTTCAAGCTACAATTTAGGTAATTCAAGGTAATATTTTGGACAAATCTATGAATCTACACTTGAGAATAAACACTCCTAAAGCAAATAGCAAATATTCTGACCACAAGCTTGCTGAAATCTACTACCTTTTTACACCCTATCCTACCAATGTTAGTGAAACAAGTTAACTTCTTTGTGTTACAATTTTCAATAATCTTCAGCAGGATATAAGTCTTGAATATTGTCAAACAAATGCATTGCTCTTGTTGCTTTAACAGCTTATTAAACTGAAATGATCAAGGGAACAGTTATCCTCTGTCAGGTCATTATTGGCATATGCCTGTCTGGCATCCATGTTTCCAGTGAACTTGGCACAAAACTGAGTCTATCCAGATGCATTTGCTCATGGTCATTTACAAAACAAGCAATATTCTATATGCTTCATACTTCAGAGTCACTAGCCTTACCACCTTGAAAAAAAAAATGAACAATAGTAGTTACTTGTGATTTGCTTAGTCAATCATTTCACCAAGTACATCTCTGGACTTGGTGAGAAACCATACAGTAAAGGCTATCTAACTTAAAACTCCCATCTTTGACCTTCCAACACAAGCAGAGTGAAATGCTACTCACATATAAATTTGTCAACCAACCTCAAAATAAATTCTTTAACCAGTTACCCAACAAAAGACAAACACAAGGTAATTCTAAGAAGCTTCATAAGCACTGAGTTAAAAGTGGAATCCGGCAATATTTCTTTAGCCAAAGGGTCATTAATGATTAGAACTGTTTAAGCAAGGAGACAGTGTCTTCAACATCAGCTGAAGTTTTTAAAAGGACACTTGACAAATAATGGGAAGCCAAACCTTCAAGATACAACTGGAGCTGTCCATTATTGGTGTCTTGTAAATAGTGATTGATATATGCGTACATACAACATAGCTGTGCTAAGATGCTAATGCTGCGTATCAGACCCAACCAATTTGCATATTGTATCAGAAATTGACATTGTGTGGCAGTGTCTACTCTAAACTACAGAAGAATGGTGCCCTTGATCATAACTGTCTCTGGTCACTGTTACATAGTGGGCTTAAATTGCATCTATCCTAGCACACTCTTAGGTGGAAGGCGTGTAACTAGGCTGTAATAATAGTCACAACCCTGTTTCTTTTATATTTTTGTGTAAATTGTTCTTTAACTGCCTTTTTGACAACAGAGCTGAACAGATCCAACATTGGACCTTATTTTGCTTTGAAGTGCAAATTAAGGTAATTTTTACAATCTGTGCTGATTGTAAATTTTCCAAAATTTTTGGACCCTGTCTAACAGAAATTGATAAGTTATTTATCACTACAAAAAGTGCCTAAATTTAAGTAGTGCCTATGTTGAAAAGTAGTTTAAGTGTGGCTTTCAACTGTATGATTTTTATACCTTGTAATTTTTAATCCCAAAATTTAATCTACTGTCAGGATAGCCCTTATACAAAACAAATCAAAACTAGAAAAAAGAAACCAACATGACATGAGTCTAAAAAACCTTAAATGGCAAAACAACATGCAAAAATGTGGCTTAATATCTGGATTACTTGTAGAAGATCATTGATTAATCTTGGTTCAAGATTTTTTTACTAAATAAAAACTAGGTTTTATAAGACAATTGGGTATCAACTTCCCTCTCATGAAAGAATATGCCTATTGGTTAGGGCTACATACCAATTTGGTATAAGCCTAGGGTTCTAGCAGTACACAAGGAAACATGTTAAGAAAACAATTCTTACTTCATAATATGCAGAATAATCCAAGTTACCAGTAACACATTTTGCAGGGGGAGTACCTTTATCTTTACTTCTTTCACCATTGTACAATTTTTTTTAACAAAAGAGAAATAAACATGGATGCAACTGCATTTTTCTATTTTCAAATAATCTATATATATAAATTACCTTAAATTACCTTAAATCGCATCTTCTAGCGACTAAGGTTGCAGGAACCTGTAGATGTCGCCAGGTAATATTGACAGGAGTTCGTTGCACAATTCAATAGTGGATCATCACATCCTACACGTATACAGGACAGTTGAATATCACACACTAATAGAACCTAGTGGTGGATGCAGGCTCATCCCACTGCGTCCTCCATGGCTTGTTCCTCCAGTCATGGTCAACGCCAGTCTTGAAGCTGTTAACTGAAGCTGCGGAAACAGTTGAATCGCTCAGTGAATTCCACAACGGAACAACGCGATTGGTGAAGAAGTTGTATTTCTCACGCTTTCTGCTGAATCTTTGGCGGAGTTTTATGGGGTTACCTCGCGCTCTGCTAGACTGGTCCTGTTCGAGAATGGGCTTGATAACACTGCTGTTCATCAACTTATATGCCAAAATTACGTCCCCCCTTTTTCTACGGTAGGTCAGAGTTTGCAAATCAAGCTTTTCTAGGCGTTGCTCATATGGGATTTGTTGGTTGGCAAATGGGAGCCTAGTAGCTCTTCTCTGGACTTTTTCAAGCAACTCTGCATCGCATTTGAAGTGGGGGTTTGCAACTGCCATCCCAAACTCAAGATGGGGGCGGACAAGGGCTGTGTAAAGCTTCTTAATGACCCTGGGGTGGCGACTAGTCACTGATCGCTTGATTAGGCCTAGGATCTTGTTTGCCTTTGCGGCTTGAGTTCGGCAGTGACTATGGAACTTCAGCTTATTATCTATGATTACCCTGAGATCACGTTCTTCCTCTGCGCTTTGGATGGGTGTTATAGCACCAGTAGAGTCCAACATATGGTAGCTATGGCAAGGGTTGTTCAGTCCAAGATGTAAAACTTTACATTTGCTTGGGTTAAACTCTAGTGTCCAAGTTGAGGCCCATTGGCAGAGGTTTGTTAAGTCTTGTTGCAGGGCATTGCAGTCTTCGTCAGAAGCGGCAGGTCCAAAGAGTTTGGAATCGTCTGCATATAGTTCCAGCAGATTCTGGACAACCTCAGGAGCATCATTAATGTAGAGGTTGAATAAAGTCGGGCCCAACTTAGTTCCCTGTGGCACACCACTTCTGACATTTACTGGTGCCGAGTACACGAGGTTTCCGTTGTGGTCGTAGACTGCAGCAATCTGGATTCTATCAGACAGAAAGCTATGGATCCACTGGGCTACGTCTACATCAATGTGATATGCTGACAGTTTAATCATCAGGTACCGGTGGGACATTTTATCGAAGGCTTTTGCCTGGTCCAGTAGGAACACGTCTACAGGGGATCCCGATTCGATAACCTCAGTGATTGATTCATAAGCTTGGATCAGGTTCGTTTCAATGGACATTCCTTTTCTAAAGCCATGTTGGACGCTGTAAAGGAGACCATTCCTTGTCATGTGAGCTATAACGGCATCATTGACAATTCCTTCAATCAGCTTAGCAACGACTGAGGTAAGGCTTATGGGCCGGTAGTTCTCTGGCTGGCTTCTGGAACCTTTCTTAAATATTGGAGTTATTGTTGCTGTACGCCAATCAGGTGGTAGTTTCTTTGTCTTCAAAGACAGATTATACAAGGAGCAGAGCGGTTCGGTGACTATATCAGAAATTTCTTTGAGCAGCCTGGGATGGATGCCGTCTGGTCCTTTGGCTTTGTTAGGGTCCAGCTTTGATAGTCTTTTCTTAACCTCTTCAGTCGTGATGATGAGTTTCGGCATAAGATGTTCGATATGTCTGGGGTCAGGACATGAGGGTTCAGCTGATGAGTCTGAGGAGAAGTTCGAAGCGAAGGTAGTGTTAAGCAAATTTGCTATAGCTTCTGGGTCTTCCAACTTTTTCCCTTCAGCGTTGAATAAGAATGGTATTGATCGCCTGTTCTTATCTTTCTTGGACACATACCTCCAAAATCGTTTAGGGTTTTCCTTTATACTAAAGGCTATCTTCTCCTCATATTCTGCCATAAAATACCTAGTTAGATGTCTCAACTTATTCCTGGCTCTGGCATAATGCTCCCAGTGTCGTGTGCATACACACTTCTTGTACTTCGAAAGTGCCTTTTTCTTCCTGTTCATGGCTCTTTTAATGGGTCGATCTATGTGAGGCAGTGTTCTAGGTGCCTTGACAAAAGACGTTGAAGTACAAAGCTGCTCAACATGGAGGACGGCGTTCTTGAAATTTAGCCAGGCTTGCTCTATATCATCACTGTTAGTCACTTGATCCCATGCAACCGCCTGTAGTATTTCCCTGATCCTGCTGTAGTCGGTATACATTCGTTTGGTGCAGTTGTTTGGTGGTTGACTTATTAGCAAGTCATGGGAAATACAGAGGTGATCGCTAGCGCCAATGGGGGGCAGGTAATCAGTATTCACTAGCAGTCCTGGGTTGTTAGTGATTGTCAAGTCTAGTAGAGATGGTATCTGGTTGTTTTTGTAACGGGTTGGCTGATCAATTAATTGGTACAGATTATTGTTGCCTAAATATTCCACAAACGGGTTAGTTGCAGTTGAACTTTGATGGTAACCTGCTCCATCCACCCACAAAATATCAGGCATATTTAGATCTCCAATTAAAATAAAATCTTGGTTACAATGCTTAGATGCATGATCAGCTAATTGAGTAAGAGCCCCATAAGAGGCAGCGGCATCTGGGCTGCTTGGGCTTCTATAAACGCATCCTATTAGATGTGGGTTCCCCCCAATAACAATGTTAACAAAAACACTCTCAACCCTTGGGGAATAATCATGATTCAAAGTCAAATCTCTGACCTGTAATACATACTTCACATAAACAGCAACGCCTCTTCTGGGGTGAGTTGAGAGATTCGAGAACAGGCGATATCCGGGGATCATGATATGATCATCTTCCAGTGGGGTAGTAGAGTTCTTGGGGGTCAGCTCGCAGATACACAACACATTGTATTCTTCAGCAGTAGTTGTAAGTTTTAGTTCAGGAAGCTTATTTGTCACTGTATCAATGTTCGTGTAAAAAAGCTTCAATAATTTCTTTTGACTAGTCTGTGGAGGGTTACTATAATGTATCACTTTTGGCAAACTCTTGAAACTAATGTCTGATGAGCTAGGGCTCAAGCATGAATGGAAAGCACAACTATTATTGCCACTCTTAAATGAATCACTATCATCGACACTACTACAACTGTGGAAACTATTTACATATGGGCTATCCTCAGCAGGCAGTGGGCACTTTAGTGCTCCGTCGCTGCCCCGTTTTTTGAAGTTTGGATTTGTTTTCGTTTCTCCCTTTCCGCCTTTGTGCGGTCAAAGTGAAACTGCACAGCACCCTTCAGCTCCCTCGACTTAGTCACAATCTCCTTTTTTATCTTGTAGTTATCAGTGAGGAAGAGGACAGGTCTAGGTCGGTCACCTGGTTTCGGTGGATTGTTCCCGAGCCGCTGCGGCTTCAAGATTTTGACAGAGGGCAGATTGTATGACTGGGCAAGATGATCCTGAATAAACATCAGAATATCAGCTGCCTCTTCACATGATTCAGGAACTCCGTAAACTACGATGTTGAGCTGCCTTTTCTGTCTCTCTCTGTCCTCACGGATGATCCGTCTAACATCACTTTCAAAGTTCTTGGTAGTATCGCTCTGACACCGGTTCAGCCTGTTAGTAACTATATCTTCTAATTTGGATTCAACTTCTGCTAGGGTGCACTTGCCTGCGATCTCACTTTCCAAGTTAGAGATTTTGCTGTTAATGTTCCCCAGTTCTTGTTTAAGATCTTGCTGAAACTGATCCAGAGAAGAGGTCACAGCTTTTGAAACGGTAGCTTCGATAAGCTTTTGTGTAGCATTTGAGCCAAGGCTGCTATTCCCAGTAACCTTACACACAGGACAGAACCACTCACAGGTGAGGCTGTCAGTCATTTTGCAAAATAGTTGGTATTCTGATTTTGATATTCCAACGCAATCTATGCACAGCCACTTATCACAACCATCGCAAGACAAAGCTTGGGACTGTTCATCAAGTTCGCGTCTACAGCTACCACACTCATCTTCATTTTTCTTTGGGCTTACCCGGGTTCTCTTGTTTGTTGACACTTTCGGCGGCATTTTCTTCTATTTCTTCGCTGAGAACTCGGATGAGAACAAAACCACAGTACAACGCCAAGCGATCAAAACTAGGCGCCCGGGTTAAAATTTAAAAAGGCACGTGGGCGGGCGGTCACGTAGGCACTTTTATCGCGAGCTTAAGTTCGATAATTGCACAGGATTCGATGAAAAGAATAGTCAAAACTGATCATCAAGTATATAAAATAGTCTATGTCCTATTTATTTTTCCAAAAAACTGTTCTAAGATTTCACTTGATCCACTCTCAAGGACGCCAAGGTCAACACAAAGGATGTAATTTCTACAAGTTACACACCTTCGTATTCTGTGGTCCTGGCAAATAATATGCCAATATGCTTTCTAAATACACTTCACAGCCAATATATTTTCTAATTTGAAGTTCTATTTGCCCTGAAAGTTCTTGAGGTAGACAAAATGTGGGAAGTGCAATACTCAAATCACCTATTCCCAGCAGTTTAAGGATTAAATCCCGCTGGTACCAACTCGGCCTCTTGTTTGTTTGATATTGCTCCCTTCTGCACAAATTATCACCAAAAGTACGCAGAGCAAATCATCACCAAAAGTACGCAGAAAACGGAAGGCCAACGTAATCTGTGGCGTTTTTAATATTTATCGTTTGGCAACTGTGCTCCGTTCCTGACTTCAAATTCAGAAGAAGAAGAAGCTTGGCTTTATTTACAAACAGCCACAGCTGTTCGATCAGCTGTTTAAATGAATTGAAACAAAGGGTAGGTCCCTTGGGAATTAGAATAAAAAAAATTCTAACTTCAAAATCCAGGTAAACAAAGTGACACACCAAGGGAATCCACTTAAAATAACACCTAGGTACAAATATAAGCAGTTAAGGCAAAATATGGGTAGAAATAAATAATCTTTCTCACAGAATTGGCCAACAGTCCTTTATTCAATTTCACACAACCCTGTTGCTGCTGTAAGGATTTGTTGATTGTATATAAGGATTTATATATATAATAAAACACCATCAGTGCCATCTGATAATTTATCACAAAAAATATTAATAGACAAACACTGGTAAATTAGGTTCAGTTAGGTTAGATTAGTTAGATGACAGTTGGTGTTTGTTTATAAATGATTTTCAATACTTAGAGAATAGAGACAAATATTTAAAATGTGGTAAGAAAACACAGGAAATACAAAGAAAATAGTGAAGATAAAGGTTCTCCCCTTGCAAAATATGTTAACTAGGATTATTCTGTATAGCCTATTATGAAGTATAAAAATTGTTTTCTTAACATTTTTCCTCATGTTCTGCTGGAACCCTAGGCTTTTACAACCGTTTTTTTCTTTTTTTGTATAATTAAATAACTTTCTTAGAAAAAAATAAAAAAAAATAACAAGGTAGCTAATCTTGGTGTAAATTTCATTTCTGAACAGAATGTTATGGGCCTTACAACAAAAGAAGAGCCTAGCTTCATGTCAAATAGGCCTAATATTTTTTACAACATAATAGGCATAACAATGGCAACTGCATCCCAGCAACATCCCTCTATTACTTAGGATACTTTTTCCTCATCAACTGTTGGTTCATATGCCTATTGCTGATTTGAAAAAAAAGCAACCTTTTTGCATAAGAGTTAAGGATATCCTCAGGCTATTTCTGAGTATTAAGAGGGTAGTGGGAATGTTTACCCATATGCCACAATTGCATGTAGGCTATTATATTTAGAAATAGGCCTACTGTTGAATGGCATATTAGGCTAGGTCTATTCGTTTGTGATTGCCATTTTCAGTTCAAAGAACAATCTTAAATCAAGATTTATCTTTCATTTTATTCTTAAAAGGGTAGATTCACTAGGAATGTTTAAGCTACTATTGGATATTCACCAGATTGTATGATGTTGCTCAATTGACAAAAACATGCACATGTTGTTTTTATGAAAATCTTGCTTATAGTCAGCAGCGTTGCGAAAATAAACGAAATTAATTTGCAGATACGGACATGCCGAAAACAACGGCAAAAGACAGCCATAGATTTTCTTCAAGTCATTTAAAGATTTTTCCAAAAACTGGCAAGCAGGTTTGCTACTGTTTAAACCCCATGTAGTATGTTCTAGTTTTTTTTTTTTTTTTTTTACAAAATACAAAACTTATATTTGCATTCGAAAGAATTTAGCTTACCTATCTTCGATAAACTTAACTGTGGGAGTATATAGATCTTTTCTTTTCTGTTAGTTTTAATTGCGCTTTGTAGTTTTAGGATAGCTCTGTGGAGGCGGATATCCACTCTTTGACTATTGGAAAAAATTAGTTTATAAGCTTATATAGAATGGTACTATCCAATCTCCTTATAATTAAAAACGTTATGAGAAGTTATTAGTCAACTAGTTGGAAAAGGAAAGTTTTGCTGGGGCAACATTTAATGTCAACTAGTTGGAAAATTTAAGTTTTGCTGGGGAGAAGTTATTAGTCAACTAGTTGGAAAATGAAAGTTTTGCTGGGGAGAAGCTATTAGTCAACTAGGTGGAAAAGGAAAGTTTTGCTGGGGCAACATTTATTGTCAACTAGTTGGCAAATTTAAGTGTTGCTGGGGAGAAGTTATCAGTCAACTAGTTGGAAAATGAAAGTTTTGCTGGGGAGAAGTTATTAGTCAACTAGTTGGCAAATTTAGATTTTTACTATACAGATGGGTTAAATTTTCCAACTAGATGACTAAAATGTTTTTAATTATAAGGAGATTGGATAGTACCATTCTATATAAGCTTATAAACTAATTTTTTCCAATAGTCAAAAGGTGGAGGCCAAGGGGAAGATTGAAAACAGGAAAGAGTCAGGTGTTTAAAAATTATTCTAAAGAAATTCCAATGTATCTTTTTTGGGCTTCTAAACTTATTGCTAACAGGATTTATATTGGCCAAGTTGAATACTTGGTAAATTTGCAGTTTACAACATAATTTAGTGGTAAATATTAAGCAGTTAAATTTTAAATGACAGGAATTGTATTTTTAATACTGAAACCAGAGAAAAAGAAACCAAAAACTTGAAATTAAGGTACATTATTATTTTGTCAAAATTCCAATAGGTATTTATGAATCCTGTCAAGTAGGCCTATTTCCAAGACTTAGAAATCAGAAGAGGGTTAACATGGAAGCTGGACAATACCTTCTCTGAGTACGTTTTTGGCCTTGGATTCATTACTGTAAGTTTCATTCTCCTAACCTAACCCCTTTCCAAGATAGCAAAAAGTAGCTAAACTAGAATTTTACCTTGGCTCTGATAGAAATTACATTAAGAGTTTGAAACCCATTAAAAATGATTGCATTTGCTGTGATGTCATTTTAAGGGAATTTCAGGCTCTTTTCCAAAACATTCCTACAAATATATTTTCAAAATAACATTCACTATTAAGACTACTGAAAATAATAATTGCAACTTCTTGATCAACTGCAAATGGCAATTAGTCCTCACCAGACAGGTTTTTATAAAATATGTTTTAAAATTTTGGTTACTAGGCACTGGACTGTTTTATCTTTTGGGGCCTCAAAATGGAAATTCTCCCAGAAATGATTATTGAAATATATAAGAACATAAGAGAAGGCATCAAGTGATGTATTCCCTTTCATCCCAGCTAAATTTTGTTGTAAACTTCAAATTTACCAGATATTTTACCTCTTTTTCAAATTTAGGAGCCAAATTTGTAAAATTCAGTTTTTTTGTGTGTTTTTTTTTTTTTGTTCTTTTCAAGTCTAGAATTGGGGCTGTTCTGAAGTAAAAACATGTTAAGACAACAATTCTTGCTTCATAATGTACTGAATAATTGTAGTTAATACATTTTGACTGCAGCTCTACTATGCTTTACCCTCCTTCCCTCAGCCCCTAATGTGCAAATATATAGCCCAAATTATTTATTTCCCTTGCATCACACTTGTTTCAACCAATATACCCTTACATTGAATCAACTGTGACAAAATTGGGTACCAGAAAACACATGAAAAATAAATAATTTGGGCTATGTTTTTGCACATTAGGGGGGGGGGATAAAGTATAGTGGAGCTGCAGTCAAAATGTGTTGACCTGCAATATGTGCAAATTTCAAATTTCTGCAAATTACAA
The DNA here is from genome assembly GCF_049724085.1 of Artemia sp. Qi Xiang Cuo. Classification (NCBI taxonomy): domain Eukaryota; kingdom Metazoa; phylum Arthropoda; class Branchiopoda; order Anostraca; family Artemiidae; genus Artemia; species Artemia sp. Qi Xiang Cuo. The sequence continues at coordinate 49,326,582 of NC_142806.1, forward strand.
ATTTCTTTTATTTCAAATTGTTGGAAAATGAGTCAAATTAAGCTATATATACAGTACTCCTCCCAAATATAATTATCAGTGCTGTTGTAATTGTGCCACCCCCTATCCCCCTAATAGGGCTAGATATCCTTTGGCTAAATGAAAAGTTTATTGGTTTTGTGGGTTTTTATTAGTTTTTTTTCTTTTGTTTATTTCTAACCTAAAGTTGGTCAAAATAAAGCCAATTACAAAAATAAAGAAGAAAATGAGCTAACTTTTGTATATATTAAATGACAAAAAAACAAGCTGTTTTTAAACTGAAAGTAAGGAGCAACATTAAAACCTTAAACAAGCAGAAATCATTCTGTATATGAATGGGGCTGTCCCCTCCTCAACACCTGCTCTTTATGCTAATTTTTTTATTACTTTAAAAAGTAGAGTTGTTACAAAGAGGCAATCTTTAGCGTAAGGAATGAAGAGGGGACAGCCCCTTTCATATACAGAATAATTTCTGTTTGTTTTAAGTCTTAATGTTGCTCCTTTAGTTCAGTTAAATAAACTTTTTTTATTTAGTACTATCATAGATCCAAGCAATTCAAATCTTTTGTTAATACATCACATTGTGAGGTCGTTTTATGAAGGAAGAAAATATTCACAAGAGAGGACAATTTTGGAATAATCTAAATTTCAAATATTTGCCACTTTGTGGCATACTAGGTCATTTGAAAGACAGAAACTGTTAATCCTTAATAATCCCTTAATGCTTAATCCCAAAGTTCATCAGTTGCAAATTTAAATCATTTACAGCATTTACCCCAGGGCTTGACTTCAGTTTGGCCAGGGCAGCTGACTTCAATTTTGAACTTTTTCACTGTTTTGAAGAAATGGGCTGGCTGAGAATTTTGATAAATTATCCTAGTAGGCCTTGACAGGAAGGGGTTTAAAAAGCTACTTGACTGCTGTCATAATATTGTGTTTCCATTTAACATTTAAAAGGCATAACTTAAAGAAATGTTTATTTGTCAATAAACAATATAATAAAATGGGATTTTCAGTTGGCTCATTCATTTGGCATTTTGTCAGTACACGATCAAACAGAAATAAGCTTAAGTCAGAAATACTTTCCTTTTGAGTGCTGAGGTTGGATGGACAACCCATGAGGATTTTTCTTTGATTTGAACCAGTGTCTATATAGATTAAATAAAAAAAAAACAAGTTTTTTTAACTGAAAGTAAGGAACAACGTTAAAACTTAAAACAAACAGAAATTATTCCATATATGAAAGGGCTGTCCCCTCCTCAACTCCTTGCTCTTTATGCTAAAGTTTTTTATTGTTTAAAAAAAAATAAGAGTTGTGAGAAAGTCAAACTTTAGCTTAAAGAGTGAGGCGTTGAGGAGGGGAGAGCCCCTTTCATATATGGAATAATTTCTGTTTGTTTTAAGTTTTAACATCGTTCCTTACTTTCAGTTAAAAAAACTTGTTTTTTATTTATTTAATTTTTGAACGTTTTTGAATTAATGCAGGTTTTGATTTTGGCTTGCCATACATGAATAATTAAAACAAAATTTGCAAATTAATTTTACTTTTATTTGGTTAAATGGCTTTCTCAAAACTTGTTTAATTTTATTTACAAACGTTTTTATTAGTAATAAATATAAGTAACTTACGAATTAACTTACATAACAAACTTCTATATTCATATATTTTTAATACGTATATTACGGGCTCGCCCCCCTAGTCAATACCTTGCTCTTTAAGCTAAAGTTCAAATTTTGTTCCAATTCTTTAAAAATGACTTCTTAATCACAAAGGCTGTTACTTAGAATAACTAGGGGGTGAACCCAATCATACACGTAATATTTTCTGTTTGTTTTAAGTTTTGATGTTACTCCTTATTTTCAGTTGGAAAACTTGTTTTTTTTATATTTAATTTCTGATCTTTTTTTTAATAATGCTGGGAAATCCCTTCCCCCATGGAAACTTTCTTCATGGAAAGATCCTCTCACATAACCACCAACCCACCCACTCCCCTACTACCAGATAGAATCCCCCCTGAAAATGTCTGTATACTTCCTAATAACCAATACTATATGTTAACATTGGGTAAAGTTCATAACTTTCAGCCCTCCCCCTGGTGACTTCGGAGGATTAAGTAATCCTAAAGGACATAGTTCTCATATTTTCAACCATGCTGAACAAAATGGCTATCTCAAAATTTTGATCAGGTGACTTTTGCAAAAAAATGAGCTTGGGAGGGGGCCTAGTTGCACTCCATTTTTTGGTCACTTAAGAAGGGCACTAGAACTTTCAATTTCCGTTCCAATGAGTCTTCCCACGATATTCTAGGACCACTACAAGCACCCCTGGGAAAAAAACAACAAATAAACATGCATCCATGATCTTTCTTCTGGCAAAAAATGCAAAATTCCACATTTTTGTAGATAAGAGCTTGAAACCTCTACAGTAGGGTTCTCTGATAGGCTGAATATGATCGTGTGATTTTCGTTAAGGTTCTATAACTTTTAGGGGGTTTTTCCCTCTTTTTTCGAAAGTCAGCCAAATTTTCTCAGGCGCATAACTTTTGATGGGTAGCACTAAACTTGATGAAAGTTATATATTTGAAATCAGCATTGAAATCTGATTCTTTTGATGTATCTATTGGTATCAAAAACCTGTTTTCTAGAGTTTTGGTTACCATTGAGCTGGGTTGCTCCTTACTTACAGATCATTACCACAAACTGTTTGATAGCCTAGGTTTTATCTCATCCATGGGGGGGGGGGGGTACAATTGTAACACAACAGATGATTAAATTTGAGAAAATTTTTGAATGTAAGTTGGCTGACTCTCAAATAGAATTGGTTTGTCTCTTTTGTTCTTCAAACTCATCCAAGAACTGTTGACATTTTAAGAATGACGAAATTAAAATATTCATAAATTGTTAAGTTTATGAGATTTCTATGAGAGTCGGTGCTATAAGTAGACTATGGAATATCAACTTTGCTTTGGATTTTGAATCAAATGGTGTGTTTCTGTCTTACTTCTATTACCTTAATTTGCACTTTGAAGCAACATTAAGGTCCATGTTGGGTTGTCTGTGCTCCATGCCAATCAGTAGATGGTTGAATGGGACAGACAAACTCGCATATATTTCAATGTCATGTTATTCAATTCTTCGCTAAGTTTGGGCTTGTAGGGCTCATTTGTCAATAAAGTCACCATTTCAGCTTGCAGTCTATTCTGGTTGTTGACAACATGCTTGAAGAAAAAATGTTTCCATGTTTGTTTATTGACAGGACATTTAGGCAGCTTTTGTGATTGGCTTCTTGCATGGTGCTGTCTTGAATGTTTAGTAAGGATGTGGTTATTTTGTTGTGCATTATGCTTGTAGTTAAGCATTATATCTCCACAGCATTGTCTAAAGACGAGTGTTTGCAGCTGCAAGCATTCTAGCCTCTTGTTGCACAGAAGTTCTTGTAGGCCAGCTAAACACTTTGTGGCACACCTCTGAACTGCTTTGATTTGGTTAGCACCCTTCTTAAAAGAAGGCTGGTAAGGCAAGCTCCAAAAACTAAAACAAGTCTGACTATAGCCTTATGGAACTTTAGAGAGACAGTATGGAAGTGGCTAATTATGGTTTGGTTGAGAAGATTGAGGCTTGAATCTGCTTTTGAAATTGGTTATTGCCATTGGCTGGGGAACTTTAGTTGTTCACTGATCAGTACCTTTAGATCTCTTATTTCAGACTTGTCTTTAGTAGCCTACTGAGTTTAAGAGTGAGATAGGATTGAACATAGTACATTGGTGATTATTGCTACCAAAGTGAAGGACAGTGCACTTCAATATGTTAAACTCTAGTAGCCAATGCTTTGGTCATTTTTGGATTTTAAAAGGCCATTCATCAGACTTTGTTGATTTCCAGGGCCCAGCAGCTTGGAGTTGTTCACATAGAGGGTGATGTCATTTTCTGTGTTGTTCATAATACCCTTGATGCATACAAAAATAGAGTAGAGCCCAAAACAGTGCCTAGGGAGGCTGCACTTGCAACATCATTGAAGCTCCTGAGGCCAACCAGTCAGAAAACCCATGACCAAGCTGACCATGTCTGTGTAGGTACCTTCTACAGAAGGTTTCAATCTTGAGATAGTTTTTTGGTACCTTATTGAAAGCCTTGGCAAGATTTAATAAAATCAAGTCTACTGGGGTTCCTTTATCCTGGTAATTTGTTATATGATGTAATATGTCTCAAGGAGATTAGTCTAAACTTATTTACCTGGCTGAAAGCTGTGTTGGTCAGGGAGGGTAGGCCTACATTGTTATTAAGGAGATGTGTCAGGATCTCAGCATTCACAATCTACTCAAAGTTTTTTCTACCACATAGGTCAGACAGATGGGTTTGTAGTTTTAGCTTTAGTACAATCATCTTTCTAAATATTGAGGTAGGGTGAACCAGGGTAATTCCCGACACTTTGACCTTTTTTTGGATTCAAAAAATTCCTCCTGTCAGCAGACTTAAAATCTCGCCGTAAAATCGGATTCTTATGAAAGTTCAGACTGTTAGCTTTCATGCAAGAGCTAGAAACTTCCGAATTTCGAACTATGAAGGGGGTTGGTGACCTCATTTGAAATTTTCCCACTGTGTCAGGGAATTAGCCACCAAAAAATGGGTAATTCCGGACGAGGTCAATATCTTTGTACCTGAAGGAGTAAAAAATCTTAGCTTTGGTAGGTGGTATGAACACCTCAGAATCTATGTTTCTTCAAAATTTCATGCGCGTACCTTCCTAACTAGTGGAGTTATTCAGCTTTGCAGTCGTGATTTTGTTTTTCTGAAAATCAAAATCTCGTTTTTCCAATGTGTCAAACCATGGATTCTCATGATAATTTGATAATAAAGTGATCATACCACCACGAGCCAGCATTTAAATAGTCTTCTGAAGGACTGGGGGACCTGAAATCCTAGGCCTTCATCTCCTGTAACTACAGAATCCATCTGCTAATTTCCTTGAAATTCATATATTAAAAATAAGGTAAAAATAATAAAAAAGACGACTTCAAATACTGATAAAAGCAAAACACAGAGGAACTAGGTGATCACTGCTTTTTTTCATAGCTTTTCTTCCTTTCCTTGTGGCGTTTCACCATTTCGCGGTGCTCACTTATAGTGAAGGGTCCAATGCCCTTCAGAGTGAGGGGCCCTCCCAAGATAAACTCTTCTGCGACGTCTGTAATGTCATCGTTCTTGGGCCAGCTAAACTTGTACATCGCTGCTGAGTCGAGCTTTAGGAACTTCATCCTAACAACCCCTTCATCAATAAAGTCAACAATTCTGCCAAAATAAGGTGAGTCGTTGTAATACACAGCATAATAATGGTCAAGCTTCGTTTTGATCTTTTTCTTGCTGGGGCCAGGCTGATCGAGGTCATCAAGAACACATGTCTCTTCAAGAGAAATGTCATCATCGGTGTCAGCGTACGGTATCTCAGACTCGCTTTTGGTGTCAGAAAAGGGAACTGGGGAGTTTGCTTCTTGTGAGAGCTTCATCTTTTTGCTTTTGGCACCAGAGGTCTGGGTATCACCGGTTTCTTTTGCTTTGGTTTTTTCCACACCCTTTTTCCTGTCTACCTTTTCCTTTTCCTCCTGGTGCTTCTTAAGTTGCTCTAAATACACCTTAAAAGCGATCACTTCAGCAGCTTTCTCAGTGATCTTTTTCCACTGCCCTGGTTCACTTCTCGGTTCTTTTCTTACACTCTCTAACAGGAGCTCTTCAAAGGTCTTCTTCATTGGAGTTGGTGGTTTCTTCCTAGGGGAAGAAATGTTGATGTTGACAGTCAGATTGTCACTTTCCCTCTGGACTCTAACACTAATCCTATCGGCTGTTGACTTCTCTGCTGGTTTCTTTGCTTGTTCTCTTTTCTTTTCTTCAAGAAAGGCATCGTAAGCCCTGAGTTTCTGCAGGTCAAACCGCTCTCTGTTGATTTTCGCATGGTTGGCTCTCTGGTATGCTAGGATAATAAACTCCAGTTGATGCAAACGCTTTCTGGATTAGAACTCGATCTGCTTGTTTCCAAATTTCACTTATCATCTTGACAAAATCTGCTTTCTGTAGCTTCTCTCCAACATTTTTCCTTGCCCATTTGGTTAGCCTTTGGTCATACATGGTTTTGAAAGCCTTGAAAACGCCAACGTCTAAAGCGTGAAGCATGTGTGTCATATGGGGTGGCAGCTTCAGAATCGTGATGTTTTCGTTCATTGCAAGCTGCACAACTTGTAGCAACAAATGAGAGCAATGGCCGCCAAAAAGAAGCAGAACTGGACGTTCTTACCCAACGCTAGGAAGGAACTGGCCTCTGAACCAGTTGTAGAACACGTCAGCCGTCATCCAACCCCTTTCTGTGGCAGCATATGAAGTGTCAGGCAAAGCGTCATCAGATGTCCAAGTGTACCACACAGATTTGCCTTTGAATATGAACAGGGGGGGGGGGAATTGCCGCTGCAGCGTTGATGCAACCGAGAACTGTTGTGTTTCTCTCCCTGTTCCGTTTGGCGGAAGCTTGGCGAGTTCTTCTGTCCCACAACTTTGGTTCTCGAAGGGTCAGTACAGAAGCTCGTCTCGTCCAGGTTGTACACCAAGTGGGGCTTATCAAGGAGTTCAAGTTCATTCAACATCTTTGAGAGCAGATCAAAAAAGCCATAGATCAAGAACGGATTTTTGGCTTTGTATCTTGAATTCTCTTTGGTTTCAGGCTTCTTGAGACTAAGGTTGTGTCGTTGTTTGAAGTATTTCCACCAGTCCAAACCAGGAAAACCGTCTTTGAAAGTAGTTTTCATATTGTTCACCTTCACATATTCGCCTACAAGAGTGACTATATCGGTTCGGGATAGTTCAACACCCCACTTGTCCATGGTTTTGATGCACTTTGCGAGTGTCACTTCTTCATCTAAATCCAGTTGTGTAGGTCTACCTGCTCCCACTTTCGACGATGTCGCAGTCAAATGGTCCGAATCATCGACTTTGGAATCCCATACTTCTCTGCTGCGAGTCTGATTGTCAGCAAACCCATTTTCACCTCTGCCAATGCCTTGTCCAGATCTTCTGGGCTTTACTGTGTCCTCGGCATCTGAAAGTTAAAGCAAGGGTAAGTAAAAGGTATAAGAAGAAAAGTTGTTTGCACCGAAAGAAACGAAAACTAATGAAAATTGCAGATAATTAGCCCTGAAAAAACTATTTATCTTGAAAATAGTTCAGTAAACTCATGCTACATTGCTAGAAACTCGGGAATCTTTGATAGAACACAGTTCCAGGAGGCAGAGGTCAAAATTCGATGAAAAGGAATTGATTGCATCACATTTTCCCATGTCCGGAAATACCCCTCTGTGTCCGGATTAAGGCCTCACCATCTGTCCGGAATTACCCTGTTTGGGGTCAGAAAATGGGTAATTCCGGACACCCACCCTATGGCTAAACCGTTAGAGATAAAAAATCTGCAAAAAACACACTAATGCCCTAATTAAAACCCTTTTGAATGATAAAACATCAAAACCCATAAGTTACACCATTCACCTGCAAATGCAAAAAAAAACTGACACCATACTTACTTTTTCATTGAACCGTAGTCGGTTCTCCGACCGACTCCGGTTTAAGACTGACTGTCTCCCCCACGTGCTGGCTGTTGTCAATCGGATATAGTGAGTCATAAACTAGAGTCTTGGTACTACCTCAGTGACTTTTTCAAAACCAATCTAACGAGGGGTTAGCAAGATAAAGGGGGCTGTCTGGAATTACCCTGGTTCACCCTAATATGTATCAACTTCCAGTCTGTAGATACCTTTTTTGAGTCAAGCATTAGTTGGAATATAGCCTATAGGGGTTGTGCAATATTGCTGGTAAGCTACTTCAGTCGTGTTGGGTGCAAGTTATCAGGACAAGCAGAGTTGATGACATCTAGCAGTTCAAGTCTCTTTTAGATGACTGGAGAAAGGAGATGAATAGGTTACATCAAATCAAGGATATTGTAGGATGGGCTATGAGGGAGACTACCATCTTGTTCATCAGTAAAAATTAATGCAAATTGCCTGTTGAGGAGTTAGTCTATTTTTTCAAGTTAACCAATGCTTGATGGACTATTTAGTAAAAAGTTTGGATCAAGGTGCCAGTTTAATATCTTGAAATGGAATTTACAAGGGTAGCAGTTAATATAGCCTATTATAAAGAGTGATAAAATGTACATTGAGTGGCATATTCACCTTCTAGCTACCAAATTAGTTGAGAAAAAGTAAGATCTTGAATTTGTCCAACCCTTACTAGAAGCAGAGCAAGGACATAGCCAGGATTTTCCTTACAGTTCAAAATATCTTCTTTTTTTTATCATGCTAGTGTTTATCTGATTTTGTCTGTGAAATTATTCTAAATCACATTTATTATCAAAAAACAAATATATTTTTGCTAATGAGTTGTCAATGCAACCAATAAATTCTTTTTGGCTTTTCCAGGCCATCTGCACTATTCTGAAAATGTATTTATGCATTTTTCTATAATTTTTCTTGGGTGATTGTTCTGCACCATTGGTCCTTGTATGTTATGTCAATTAAACCTTGAGTCCACCATCAGTCCTAGGGAAACCATCTAGTGGGTTCTGGTAAAAACAAACTTACTTTGTGAATACTTTTTTACATAAGGGATTTGTGACAATTCATTTGGTTTTGGTGTTGTTTTACCAAAGCTTTATTCTTCTCAGTGTTTTTCCTTTTAAGTCCATTCTTTGAAAAGACAATTGGCAAGAGAAATTTTCAATTTATGTAATTTATTGCTAAATGTCTTGTAAAAAGTATGATTACTTAGTTCAAAAATGAGCTGTGTATGCAACATTTTGTTGAAACATTGGTTCTGAAGCCTGGCATATAGTCTAGGGAATTTTTACTTTTGATAGAGACGATATCTTGTCTAGCAAATTTCCTTGCCTCAAGCTTTGATCAAGTCTTGTTTTTATTCCTAAATTTGCAGCACCATTAAATATCTGATTTACTGCTAGTCTTTTATCATGTTTTTAAACGACTACTGAAAGTGCCAACAGAGAAACTTAAGGGTAACTTCTTCAGGAAGATCATTCCTGATCAGAACACAACATTAGGATAAAGCTGTTCTTCAGGTACTCTGTTCTTGGCTTGCCAGCCGCAAGATAATTGGACCTAGCTGTGTGCCTTTGTGCCTGTCTTATTGGTAGGACAATTGGAGGCAGAGTCCAAGAAAGGTCAAGAGAATCAGGTGATTTTAAGTACTTGTAGAAAACAGCCATCAATGCTACATCAAATCTCTCATTAACAGACTGGAGAGAGTCATGGGGAACAATTAAACCTGCCCTATTAGCCCTATTTAGGATCTTTTGGAGTGATCAATGTTTTTGGAGTACCAGCACACAGGGGATAGTCATACTTGGCAATGGATCTGATGCAAGACTTTAAAAAGGCAAAAGGCAAGCTTATTGTGAAAGGCAAATAAGCTTGCAACAAGCGTGCCAAAATCAAGTGAAAAACCCTCAGGAAAGCTTGCGTCAAGCCTATTAGCTTCCCAGCTTTTGTTTTGTTGCAACCTTTAACAAGGCATGAAACCTAGCTTACAAAACAATCCAATAGCAAGGCAAATACCTGATTCAAGCTTGTTTCAAGCCTACAGTTTTGAAAACAAGCTGATGGCAGTGCCAACCATTGATAAAAGCTTGTTTTAGGCCTCTAACTCTGAAGATACACTTTTAATAGGCTTGCAAAGCAAGCCAATGATAAGGTCAGTCTTTGAATCAAGCTTTTTTCAAGCCTTCAACTTTGAAAATATACTTGGAATAAGCTTGCAAAACAAGCCAATAATATGCAAATCCTATGTTCACTTCAGTATTTGCCTGCATGACTGATATAAAGCCAAAACTTTGATTGATGAAAGATCTAAAGCCAAACTGGCCAGCCATGACAAAAACAAAGAGAAAAAGAAATCTCAAGATAAATAAAACAAACAGAACTAAGGCCAGTAGAAGAAAGGTATAAATTAAAACGACGCGGATATTTCGCTTGTATAAATCAATGCCGCTTCAATGCTACAAACAAAGGAAAATTCTAAACTAACCTAAAAACAAATAAAATTTAAAACCAAGAAATAAAAAAAAAAACAATATACAATTGTCACTACTGTCATTGTGCACCACAGGAGCTAAATAAAGTCCCTTCAATAAACCACTGCCGCTGAAGCAACTTGATATATATATATATATATATATATATATATATATATATATATATATATATATATATATATATATATATATATATATATATATATATATATATATATATATATATATATATATATATATATATATATATATATATATATATATATATATATATATATATATATATATATATATTTGCATATATATATATAATATGGAAAAACCTTGCTAAATTTTAGCTTTGCTTGTCAAAATGTTAGAATTAGCTGCTTAGACTACATCAAAAATTCGATTTGCTAGAGAAAATCTCTAATAATTTTCCGTAGCTGCAAAATCCATTTCTTGGCAACCGTTTTTTTTTTTTTTTTTTTTTTTTTTTTTTTTTTTTTTTAAGACAGCAAGATTGCTTATAAAATCAATAGTCAAACAAAAAATCATATATCATACAATACTAATTAAAAATGAAAATTGAAAATACAAATTAGTGATCAGGTTAATTGCTCCATTGTTTTAGATCATTGCTCAAAAGAATGAATAAAGATATGATCCTTCCAGTAGAGATATAATGATTTCTATGTTATTGGTTACTAATTTTGCTAATTTTGATCACTAAGCTAATTTTGACTAGTGACAAAGAAATTCAAGACCCCAAACCCTCAAGCTAAAAAAAATCATGCTGTTCTTGCTTGTAGGCTATCCAATTTGCTTGTAGCAAAGTTGTTAATTATGTGTGATTTAAGTTGCATCCAAGTGTTCATAACTTGGATTGATTAAAGCTTGCTAATGAGCCTTTTACATTGCTTGATTCAAGCAGAATTAGAAAGGACTGAAATTGCAAGGCAAAATAAGCTTGTTTCACACATGTGCGCCTGTTGGGAATAAATGAAATGACACAAATCAAAAGACATAATTCAGAGTGTTTTAAATTGACTCGAATTCATTAGCTTATTTGAAATTTTATTTTGTTTAGGTAATAAATTTCTAGTTGGTCAAGTGGCTAGTAGGATTATATCTCCTAAGTTTGTTTTGGTTTTCACATTGATAAATTGGTTGGTTTTAGGAGGAAAATCTACTAACTATATATCTATTGCAAATAATTTTAAACATCTTTTAAACTTATTTAAAATTTTAGAATTAAAATAACACTGTGTTTGAAAAAAAACGAACAAGTATGCTAATCACTAAAAGTTGTGCTGAAATGCTACCCTGAGTTGCACTGAAATGCTAATCAGAATCACTGACATCAGGAAAGTTTCATGATTGCAGAAAACAGAGAATAAGAAAACAGTGCTGTAATATAGTGGACAGAAAATAGCTAACAAGTGGTTGGCCATCATGGCAGTAGGAAGAATAAAAATGGAACACAAGAAGAACAGAAAGCTTCCCACATAGAAAGACCTAAATAGCTAAGTACTAATGCCTTAAAAATTACTTTATTAGAATAAATAAACTAGCCTAAACTAAACCGCCTACTTTAGTGTCATTTAAGGAATGCCTCAAAACACAAAAATCCATTAGAACAAAATAGAGCTATGAAGAAAAGTATGTACAAAATTCAGTGCTGACAGAAAGAAAATATTGGCAACAGAATGTAAATGCACTGACAAGAAGATTCTTTCTGGAAAAGAAGAGAAACTATTTTGATTTGTTTCTAATAAGCATGAATACCTGACATAGCCAAATAGACAGGGAAAGAACTGTAACTATTTCTGCTAAAACCGTGCCTTGGCTATGAACTGCCTGAAGGCAGTGTGTATCCCTTCATAATGATGAAAGAACGATTAATGCTGCATAAAAACAAAACAACAAAAATTGTAAAAATAATAAAAGTGTTTCTTTCTGGATGTGGAAAAATTTTGTGTATATTAAAGTTTACAACCTTCTCAATTCATCCAAGAATCCAGATAGGAAGCAGTCTTAAAAACCCTATGTTTTTAATTTCATAGTATTCCGAAGAAAAAAGCTAGCTCCCTCTCACTTAGAATCGGGCGCACATCTCTAAACATTCATATTGCATCTCTATATCTTTAATTCTAAAATACCCAATAAAAAGCTTTATGAACAAGGATCAAGCTAGGAGGCAGCATAATAGTTCTAGCTCATATTAATTCTAAGGCTTCTTTTAGGTCTAACATTTGCTTCTGTATAAGCCCTTTAGGATCTGTGAAGAAACGTTTGCAGGTATCTGGGTGCTTATATTTCAAGATTGCCATGCTTCCAATCCTGCTCGGCATCTGCACATTTGTTTTGTTTTTAGTAAGTATTTTTTCTTGTGTGTATTTTGTTGCTTTCTATCATTGTGTTTATTATGCAATTCTATGTATTTTACTTTTTTGGAGCATAAATCAACAAGCTATGCAAAATATCTCTATACTTCGCGAATATGCACTCAAAATAACAATAACGATTTTCTTTTATTGGAATCTAAGCTGCCAATTTGGTTTTGAAAGACCTACCCATCTATAAAATGGAAAAAAATGGGACAAATAATAATGATCAATCAGCAAAATCCCTTTTTTTATTTTTTTTTTTGCTTTTTCCTAGAATACTAGTTTAATTTCCTTCCATATAGTAAAAAGACTGAGGCTTTTCCCAGGGTTTGCATGGCTTTTGGATACCATCAGAATTTCCTCGCAAATGTAATTTTTTCGTTATTTATGTCTCCAACAAATTCAGCCTACAGGGTATAGAAGCTTCAGCATATCAAGCGTTTCTGTATTCCAGATCCTTATTGCAGAAAACAAGATATAAAAGGAAATGTATGAACAAAAATAAGTAAATATCTGAGCAAAAGCTATCCAAGCATCAGAAAACAAAACTAGCATAGAAGAACATATAGTGTATCATTTGACTTAGATACAAGAAACTGCATCCAACAGATCTAAGCTTTGAAAATATTTTGATGATTGATGATAGATGATCTAAGCTTTGAAAATATTTTAATTATAGATTATTGATGTTATGGTATGACTGATGATAAATAATTGATAGGATGGTAGGTAGATTGATTATATGCTGCCGAAACCACTTTTGTTACAAGAAGGGCTACCATATTTGATCAAACTAAGCAGGTTTACAAACAAAGCAGTAAATCATATCAAAGTATTCTTAGCAAAATGTTTTCTATCTATGCATGGTAGCCTATATAAGAAGACATCAATATATAAGATAGCATGAATGAACAGAGATATTAGCTGCTATGTTAGACAACGTCAGACTTATCAAAAAGCATCTCAGTCCTGGCCAAAGGAACGTACTCCAAGGCAGCTACTTTCAATTAGTGTTTAACCATGCTTTCATATCAAACAAGTGTTGACCTGACGTGTACGAATAGGAATATACACCTCCAGCGTAAGGTGATGGAAACCATGTATTTCTTCGCGTTACCATTTTTAATCATGAAATAAAAATTTTCAGTTTGTTCATAATAGTATTGCCATAACTGAAAAATGGCAGCATTAGAAAGCTTTCAATTAGCTGACACAAACCTAAAAAATACTATTTAACTTTGTTATAATGACTTTGAATTCTCACTACAAAAACAAATTTTCTGGTTCGTTGAATTAATTTTCCTGTCCCAATATCTCGCAATTTCCTGTAAAGCCTAGAAATTAAAAAAAAAGGGAAACAACACGGAGTTCTTATCATTTTGAGCTACATTACTTTTTCTTTCTGTTTTTTAATTAAAGAAAAACATTTTTAAGAAACATGTTGTTGTTTTTTAAAGAAAAACAACTACATTCTAGAATTATAATATGTGGCATTATCTAGATGAAAAAATTAATCAAATTAATATTTTACTTTTATCCAATTGGTCTGACACTTTTACTTCAGTATGTCTCTTTTACAGGTTTACATGGCAATTACTAAAACGACATCCAAATATGCTCAAATCGAGCGGTTTCCAAATGAATACTTTTATTCCGATCCATTGACAAATAAGAAGGAAAAGTTTCCGTCTCTGTTTGATCCTCCTACCAAAAGCTTATCTGTTATTGTACCTGCATATAACGAAGAAGCAAGACGTAAGTATTTAAAATTCAGTCCACGAATGTCTATTCCTATACCAAAGGGTCATATATGCATGCTTTCATTTAATTATTATGATTCTTTTGAAACGGTTTTGATTTAATTGAAATTAACTTACTTGAATGTCTATTTAAGTGAGATGATCCTTTGAGACAATTAAATAATCTCTCTGTCTCTCTCTCTCTCCGCATCCCATTACTCTCATTTTCTTGTGCCCCCATTTGTGTCTTCTTTTCTATTATATTTAAGCTATAATTTTTGATGCTGCATGCAGCCTATTCTGGAGGAGGGATGGGGGTTTGTCAAGAGCTGAGACCAGGTATGGTAACAAACTTTTTTGTGTCCCTCCCCTTCATACCTAACTTTTTCTGTAATATGGTACTGATCTAAAGTGACGTGACGGGTCATAGGAGTGGCTCTGGGCATCAGTGAAGAGCTGCATGGAACATTTCTTTGGTCCTCTTCTGCATATACATTTTTTGATCATGTGCTATGAAGTAAATTTTCTCAAATTATTTTGACAGCAGTTTTTGTTAATTTTTAATTTAGTGGATAAAAACTAACATTTCTGTTAACATTTACAAAAGTTAGTATTTCATGAAAAAAAAATCTGAAATAAGTAATGTTTTGATTGTACATCAAATGACAAATTATCAATTAAGCTTGTAACGTATATTCCTCCATTCAAAAAGTAAATAAATAACAAGTCCTTACTGATTTTTTTTATGCTTTGGCCCTGGGAATCCCCCCGCTGTACCCTCCTCTTGATGGCCGTGTATATCAGCCAATTCAAGCTTAAGAAATATTTTACTAAGCTTGCTCATATAACTTTTTCTTGTTAGTGCCTGTGATGCTTAAGGAATGCCTAGAATATTTAGAAAAGCGGACCAAGTCAGACACTACTTTCTCCTTTGAAATTCTTATTGTGGATGATGGAAGCAGTGATAATACTACTAAAGTTTCCCTTCAGTATTGCTCAAAATATGGGTGCGACAAGATACGCGTGTTGACCTTGGTGAAAAATCGAGGAAAGGGAGGTGGTGTGAGGCTAGTAAGTCTTTTTTCTTCCTTTTTCTTCGTTTTTTTTAATTTAGGAATAGCGATAATACCACTAAGATTTCCCTAAAATGTTCGTTAAAGTATGGGTTTGACAAGATACGCGTTTTGACCTTGGTGAAAAATCGAGGAAAGGGAGGTGCTGTGAGGCTAGTAAGTCTTTTTTCTTGCTTTTTCTTCGTTTTTTTTATTTAGCAATAGCGATAATACCACTAAGTGTTCGTTAAAATATGGGTTTCACAAGATATACGTTTTGACCTTGGTGAAAAATCGAGGAAAGGGGGGTGGTGTGAGGCTAGTAAGTCTTTTTTCTTGTTTTTTCTTTGTTTTTTTATTTAGCAATAGCGATAATACCTCTAAGATTTCCCTAAAGTGTTCTTTAAAATATGTGTTTTATAAGATTTACGTTTCCGTATTGCTTAAAAATTGAGGAAAGGGAGGTACCCTGATGGTGGTAAATCTTTTTTACGTTCTGTTCCTTTCTTATTATTAGCGTACCATCAAGCAAAAGATCTGTTGCGCTATCAGCTAGTTTATGATGCGCTGCTGGTCTTGGTAATTAAATATAGCTAGTTGTATAGCTAGTATAGCCAACTGTATAGCTAGTTGACCATTACAACAAAAACAAGTTATCTTGAGGCAACATTTCTTCATAAGGTAGGAACTGGCAATAACTCTATACTTGTTCAGTAAATGTGTTGTTAAGCCTCAAAAGGGTCTTGAGACATATTCTTTGCATTTGTATTAAATTTCACTTATAGTTTTTTGTATTTCTTTTGAGGGGTTCAACCTGAATTCTGGTACCTCATCCTCTTTTGTTGAAACTGCTGAAAGCTTACAGAGTTTCCAATGTAATATTGTACAAACAAATTTAAAAGAAATTATATCTGCAAGCAGTTTCTCCCTCTCCTTAAGATTCGTTAGTATCACTCTTAAGTCCCTCTTAATCTCTCCTGAGATTATTGAAAAATAATTGCAAACAATACATCCTTTTTACTTTAATGCCCAGACATACACCTCTCCCTCCCAATGTAAACGACAATGGCATCCGTTATGGCCGGATATATGTGCAACTATATAAGAAACAAAACATTAAGCCAAATTTACTTTTCTCAGTGTTCATACACCGACATATCATAGCATTCCAGGGAGCACAATAGAGAAAGTAGTTTTATTGTGTGTTAGTTGTATCTACAACAGCAAATGATCTCTTCAAATTTTAGGCCCAAAATTGTTGTCGATTAAGGAGGAACATTCTAATGCGGTTAAATATTTTACTCTTTCCGGAAATATGTTTTGAATATAAGTAAATTCGATACTTTATGCAAATAAAGATTGTTTATGATAAGCAGAACTGCCTCCAATCTGATATAAATAAAGAACGCCAGAAATCACTAGTAGCTCAAACCTATGAACTTACGTCTTCTTTTTTTTTTTTTTTTTTTTTTTTTGGTAAAGTCATCAATCCTTTTCTCTGATTTAAAATTGTTTCTGGTAGAAAATCTAGATTTGTCCTTTTGAATAATTTAGAAATTTGAGGAGGTAGAAATTTCAGGAGAACTTTTACAACGCTGGAAAAAAAAACAATGGAAAAATCCCGAGTAATTATTAGGAGAGAACTACTCGGGATGAAAATTAAATTGAGTGTATATTGAGTGAGGGGATTTCCGGAGTGACCGAGAAAATGATTAGAAATTAAAGTCTTTTTCAAATGAAAGTATGGTAAGGAGAATTTTTCAGGCTGGATTGTCTGCAAGAAATTTTCAGTGGGGAGGGGGGATTTTCAGTGAGGATGGAACTGTCTGGTCGGAATTTTACGGAGGGGAGTGTATTTTACGTGTGTGGAAATTTACCCCACGTGAAAATTTCCAGTGGAAGGAGTTTCTCGTGAGGGGGGAGGGTGGGAATTTTTCATGGACGGTGAACAAAATTCATCGGCATTATTTGAAAAACGATCAGAAATTAAAAAAAAAAGTTTATTTAACTGAAAGTAAGGAGGAACCTTAAAACTCAAAACGAACAAAAATTATTCCGTATATGGAGGGTTAGCCCTCCCCCCTTCTCTATACCCTGCTCTTTGCGGTAAAGTTTGATTGTTTGTTCCAATTGTTTAAGTACGACTCTTGAAATACAAGGGCCGTTTAATTAGAATAGGAAGCTTTTTTAAAAATTTTAAGAACTTAAGCGTGAAGAGCAAGGTATTGAAGAGGGGTAATCCCTTCGTATACGGAATAATTTCTGTTCGTTTTGAGTTTTAATGTTGCTCCTTACTTTTAGTTTAAAAAAACCTTGTTTTTTTTTTATTTAATTTGTACCCAAGTCGTGGTGAAAACTATAAAACCCAAAAGTCAACAGAATACGTTGGGAAAGTATTGTATTGGTTGTTGATTGTGTGGAATATGTTGGTTGGAAGAGAATAATATGGAGCTAGGAAACATCTAAAGAATGGTTGGTTCAGTTTAGCTTTGAGTTTCATAGGATATTATTTCATTTCTGATGAAGAGCTCAGTTATAATAGCCTGTGTGTTTGTGTACCAATGTCTTAACGCGAAGTACCGAGGACATCAAAATACAAACAATTTCCCCCTGGACCCATTTTAGGTCTATTTATACCTGAAAACAGCGCTAAAATTTTCTTTTGCTTGTTTTCAAAATTATGAAGTCTTTTTAGGGCGGGGTCACATTTTGCCAGTGTTGCCACGGTGGACCGCCAAAACAAATAAGCAAAAGTAATGGGCTAATAAATTTGACAATACTTTTCCTCTTTAAAAATTAAAGCTACACCTTCTGAAGCTATTTGGTGCTATGTCTTTTTAGCTTATTTTTTGCTGATTTGTAACCCATGTTTGATTTTGTTTGGTTTCGTTTTCTTAATTCGATGGCAACTACTATCAAAGCAGCATAACAGCATTAGGTCTATTTTCATTAAGAATTGTATTCCTGACTTTGCTCAATTTTTAAGACATATTTGATCATATATGTTTCCATTTAACCTATTCAAACAATTATATTTAACTTTCATTGTCCTTGTTTCTTAAACAAATTACTATTGATTTAATGATGCTTTTCAGAACTATTTTGGGTATGTCGTCACAAAAAGATATTTCGCTAATTACTAAGAACTTTATTGTGAGAAATACAGGGATATAAAGTTTCAGGATTGATACAATAGGGTTATGAAATTGGGTTACAATAGGGTTATGAAAAAAATTCAAATGAGTCTACTGAAAAAAATGTGCATTGTCAGTTTAATATACATAAGCTGATATTTATTCCTTAAAATCTTGAATAATTTTGATTCATTAAAGTTATAAAAGTGAAAACATTTAAAAGAATTTTTTTCAGTAAAGTACAAATTATATTCTGGCTTTTAGACAGTATAGGGCTTAGAAACCTACTCAGATTAATTTCTGCTCGTTTTGAGTTTGACATATTTTAATTTCTGTTTGTTTTGGGTTTCATTTATTTATTGATACTGATTTGTGGTAGTTGTATGCTTGGTAGATTATTTTATTCTATTTTTGGTATAATGGAGTTCTTTGCTTTTTTAAAAAAAATTTAATTCGTGAAAAAAGTTTTTTTGATTAATTTCTGTTTGTTTTATGTTGACATAGTCTTTTTCAGGGAGAAAGACTGAGCCTCTTCTGAAGTTAAACAACCATTCCTTCCATAAAAACCTTAAATACCCCCCTGGCATAACTTACAACCCTTGCCCCTAATCTCTTGGGTTGTTTCAACCCCCGCTAATCTCTTGGGTTGTTTCAATACCCCCCTGGCATAACTTACAACCCTTGCCCCTAATCTCTTGGGTTGTTTCAACCCCAAAAGCTTTGTCATATGATATTTAGACTCTTTTGAATAGAATGGCTATCCCAAAATTTCTATTAGACGCATTTCGGGACAACACGATGTGTGTTTAGAGGTAGCTCCCTCTGATCACTTTGACTTAAAAAGACCACTTGAGTGTCTGATTACCAATGCAATCAGCCCCCTTCGAAAGTTATATGACCACGCTTTCTATAAAAAAAAACTTTATGTCCCCAGGGCATAACTTACAACCCTTGCCCTGAGGGCTGGGGGGATTTTTATCCTCAAAGACATAACTTCCAGACCTTTCTGATAGGCTTAACAAAATTGCTATATCAAAATTTTGATTGGAAACGATTGTGGAAAGGACAGATGTGAAGAGGGCAATTCGCATGCTGGTCACTTTCGATAAATTAAACACGCACTATTCATCTGAATTTTTAATCGAAGGAGCCCTTTTGCAAGCTTTTGAGACAACACTTCCTATAAGAACCTTATATGTCCCAAGGGCATAACTTAAGATCCTTGTCCTGAGGGCTATGGGGGGAAGGTTCTCATCCTCAAAAACATAGTTTCCAGATCTTTCAACAACGTCAAACAAAATGGCCATATCAAAATGTTGATCAGAAATGTTTGGGGAAATAATGGGGGGGATCTTCCCTCCGATTACTTTGGACTGTTAAAAAGGGCAATAGACCTCTCAATTCCCAATCTAAAGAGTCCTTTTTGAATTTTTTACGACAACACCTTGTATAAGACATTTGCCCCCAGGGCATAACTAACAACCTTAGTCCGGAGGGCTGTGGGGGGTAGTTATACTCAAACACATAATTTATGGACCCTTCACTACATTGAAGAAAATGGATATATCAGAATGTTGATCGGAAGTGTTTTGGGAAATGATTGGCAGGGGGGGGGAATTCGTCCTCCGATCGCTTTTGACTATTATTAAGGGCACTAGCCCTCTCAATTCCCAATTGAATGACTCCTTTTTGAAGTTTCTACGACAACGCTGGCAAAGACCTAATTTCGAGAACTTTCAACTGCGTTGAACAAAATATCTATCTCAAAATTTTGATTGGATGTGTTTGGGGAAATGGTAGGCTTGAGAAGGGTGTTAGTTGCCCTCAAATCACTTTCGACTATTAAACAAAGCACTAGTTCTTTCAATTTTCAATCGAATGAGCCCTTCTTGAAGCTTTTACGGCAACGCTTTCTATAAAACCTTATATGCCCCCAGGGCATAACTTACAAATCTTGCGCTGGAGCTGTGGGGGGAGTGTCATCCTCAAAGGCATAAAACGCTGGCAAAAACCTAATTTTGAGAACTTTAAACTACGTTGAACAAAATATCTATCTCAAAATTTTGATTGGATGTGTTTGGGGAAATGGTGGGCATGAGAGGGATGTTAGTTGCCCTCCAATCACTTTCGACTATTAAACAGAGCACTAGTTCTTTCAATTTTCAATCGAATGAGCCCTTCTTGAAGCTTTTACGGCAACGCTTTCTATAAAACCTTGTATGCCCCCAGGGCATAACTTATAACCCATGCGCTGGAGCTGTGGGGGGAATATCATCCTCAAAGACCTAATTTCTGGACTTTTCAACTACGTTGAACAAAGTGGCTATCTCAAAATTTTTATTGGTTGTTTTTTTTGGGAAATAGTGGGCATCGGAGGGGTGTTAGTTCTCCTCCAATCACTTTAGACTATTAAAAAGGGCACTAGCCCTTCGAAGTTTCTATTACAACGCTCTCTATAAAACCTTGTGTGCTTACAACCCTTGCCCTGTGGGGTGTGGGGTTAGGGGTCATCATCCTCAAAGACCTAATCTCTAGAATTTTTAACTACGTTGAACAAAATGAATATCTCAAAATTTTGATTGTATGTGTTTGGGGAAGGGTGGGCGTGAGACGGGGGTTAGTTGCCCTCCAATTACTTTCAACTATTAAAAAGGGCACTAGTCCTTTCAATTTTCAATCGAGTGAGCACTTTTTGATGTTTTACAACAACGCTTTCTACAAAAAAAAAACTTATATGCCCCAGGGCATAAATTACAACACTTGTCCTGAGGGCTGTAGGGGGAGTTTCATCCTCAAAGACATAATTTCCTTTCAACTACTTTGAACTACTTTCAACTACTTTGAACAAAATGTCTCTCTCAAAATTTTGATTGGATGTGTCTGGGAAAATGTGGGATTGAGAGGGGGGTTAGTTGCCCTCCAATCACTTTCGACTATTGAAATGGCCACTAGCCCTTTGAATTTCCAATCGAATTAGTCCTTTTTGAAGTTTCTAAGAAAACACTTTCTATAAAAAACCTTATATGCCCCCAGGGTTTAACTTACAACCCTAGCCCTGAAGGTTTCGGGGGGTTGTCATCCTCAAAGTCCTAATTTCCAGAACTTTCAACTACGTTGAAGAAAATGGCTATCTCAAAATTTGATTGTATGGGTTTGGGGAAATGGTGGGCGTGATAGGGGGGTTAGTTGCCCTCCAATTACTTTCGACTACTAAAAAGGGCACTAGCCATTTCAATTCCGATCGAATGAGCCCTTTTTTGAAGTTTCTATGACACGCTTTCTATAAAAAATATTATATGCCCCCTGGGCATAACTTAAAACCCTTGCCCTGAGGGTTGTAGGGGGGGGTGGGGGTTGTCATCCTTAAAGACCTAATTTCCAAACTTTCAACAAAATGGCTATCTAAAAATTTTTATTGGACATGTTTGGGGAAAAAGTAGGCGTGAGAGGGGGATTAGTTGCCCTCCAATCACTTTCGATTATTAAAAAGGGAAATAGCCCTTTGAATTTCCAATCGAATGAGCCCTTTTTTAAGTTTTTATGACAAAACTTTCAATAAAAACTTATATGACCCCAGTGCATAACTTACAACCCTTTCCCTGAGGGTTGTGGGGGGAGTTTCCTCCTCAAAAATATAATTTCTATCTGGAAATCAACTATGTTGAACAAAATGGCTATCTAAAAATTTTGATTGGATGTGTTTGGGAAAATGGTGGCCGTGGAAGGTTAGTTGCCTTCCAATTACTTTTGACTATTAAAAAGGGCAGTAGCCATTTCAATTTCCAATCGAATGAGCCCTTTCCGAAGTTTCTACGACAACTCCTTCGATACGAAGTGCCCTGGTCTAGAAAGGAAAAATACATTGTGCGAACTAGACCCCAGCGCTGCGCCTATGAGGGAAGACCGGTGGCGGTGGGGCCAAAAACAGCAGCGGCGACGCGCCGTCGGTGAAGTGTTGGTGGCGCGCCACTGGCGCGATCAATGTTGACCACAAACATTAATTTTTTCATCAGTCTTTCTCAAATCACAGCTTAAATTTACAAAGTTACTTTCTCTTGACAGTACACTTTCATAGGATACTCCACCTAGTAGCTATTAGTAGCAACCAAACTTTCATATTCTTCTCTCACCTCCCTTCGCATTCCCTTTTGTGTTTTTTTTAAAGCAGCCATATAATGCTCTACAAGATCCGTCTCTGCTTTAAATTTAAAAAAAAATACTTTTTGGCATCCCTACTTTCAATAAAAACAATTCAATAAAAACAAAACTACTTTCAATAAAAACAAAAAAATATTATCATTTAAATATAATACTTCCCTACCCCCCCCCTCTGGATACCACCTTGATAGGGTACCTATTGGAGGAGGGGGTTACGGGGGTCACCACTTTTAAAGGCAAAAATGGTGCAAAGAGGTTGGTATGCCACTTACTGGAGGGGGAGAATCCCTCGTCGGCCCAAAATAGTGGGATTTCCGCGGTTACTCCAACGGTTTTGTGTCTACTAGCGTGATCGAATAGTCCCAGTGCCACTTTTAAGGCCAAGGGTTACCGATAATATTTCTAACTATCTCTTTAGACTCGACCTAGGCTGAAAAGTTAAAAGAGTATTTAGTATAAAAATTCTTACTATATTCAAGACACGCTACAAAAGAACTCAAAACGGAACTAAAGACAAAAATCTTACACTTCACGAATACACTTTAAGACGCGCGCTTGCGCGCACATCTCTGACCAAAGGCGATGAATGGCCGACTCCCAGCATCCTTTGAAGCTTTTCAAGCTCCAAATTTAAGCTGTATGAGTCATCGCTCAACTGGCTTTTTCAGACACTCGCTAATTAGTGGATTCTTCAGACATCACAATAAAAGCTTTTCCGGGATTTAGATATTTAACATAAATAAAGTTAATTTTATAAAAAGGACATTTTTCTGCAACAAAAGGAGTCAATGGTCCCAATAACTCCCTCCTAAGAAAAATGACCGCCATCACGCCATGGGTCAGAGCACAAAAAAACCTGAAAAAAATAACACCAACTTCAAAATCATCAATCTTGCTTCTTCTCTCTTTCCACAGTGTCTGTACTTCCATTGCTTCAGGATTCGTTGTCATCCCCACGTTTCTATTATAGAAATAACATGGTCTAGATCTTCTAAAATCCGAATTTGGTATTGAAAGTTGAAGTCCCCAGGATTCATAGAAAATAATTGAGCGTAGCACAATCAAAAACAAAAAATTTTCTCGCTCTCACGAATTTATATTTGAGAGGAGCAGAGAATCAGTTTCTGGCACATGTGATGATGCCAGCCATCATGTAAAATTGGCTGCACTAGCCTCTTAATTTCCATCTGTGGAAACAACCCGACATCTCAATAAAAAAGTAAATTGCCCCTTGGCATAATTTGAAATAGTCTAAGGCCGAAAATACACAGGCCTGTGAAAACGATAGGAGTTCAGGAAAATGAAGTAAGAATCTGAGAGAACCTTGAATTGCGTTTTTCTGGGTCTTGTCCCCTAAAATAATTGAGTGAATAATGCTCGGCGATGAGGGATGAAGATAATATTGAAGACTGGAAAGACAAGGCTTCAGTAAAGGGATCACAACTTGTCCGCCAGTTGTGCATCGAGGAAAAGGGCTATCTTTCACGTCTTCCCGCAGGGGATCTTCCCCAAGGGATTCCTCTCCCTAAAAAAGGAACAAACCCTCTTTTGAGTTGATCATACCAACATCAGATTCCATCCCAAAATTGTTCGATCCAACTCAAAATTCAGTACCTTTCAATCTTTCCGTAACTCGTTGTTGACAAGTCAATTCTATGTCATGGGTCTTCTCCTCCCTCCTAAGTTTTTTTGTCTTATTGTAATTTCGTAATTTTCCCAGTGGATTTTGGACCTCTTTGTCCCCTCTATTATTTATGTTATCAAGGCACAGCCCATCCAACATTTTATTTTTCGCCACTGCCGGCTGAATCTCCAAATTTTGACTCTTTTTTACACTCCTCTTTTCATCTCTACTCTTCTCAATTTTGTCATTTGCACAAAATAATAAATCTGCTTTCAAAATAATAATAAATCTGCTTTCAAAAAAAAATCGAAGTATTATCATTTAATTATGATAGCTCCCTACCCCCCCCCCCCCTCTGGATACCACCGTGATAGGATACCGTCTCTGCTTTAAATTGCAAAAAAAATAATTAATTTTTTGGCATCCTTATTTTGAATAAAAAATTTGAGATTTACATTAAAAAAATAATTTACTTAATAATTAACTAGGTCACTATATGGTTCAAACAAACACTCGAAATAACGTTAAACAGCTTAGTGTTTCCTTGAAAAAAAATGAGGGTATGAGTAAAGGGGTACAATGACAAAAACAAAATTGTTGAAATTATTCAGATATACCTCAAATTATTGGAAAACTGAGTAATAGATTCGCCGTGGCATTCAATAAGATCCAAAGAATATAATTAAAAGGGAGCACACACAGAAGCCAAATAAGGCCAGTAGCCTATGAGAAATTGCAAAATACCCAAGACAATGAACAAGTCCCAATAAGAGGGGGGGGGGGGCTGGGTCTATCCAAATATTTCTATGGTTTCCCAGGAAATTTGATATCATTTTCTTCAGTCATCACTTTAAATAAAAACAAAAAACTATCTTGTTGGCATCCCTGCTTTCAATTAAAAAAATGAGTTATTATCATTTTAAAATGATAGCCCCCTATCCCCCCCCTATAGGCAATAATTTACAATTTTCTCATGAATCATATTTTTAGGGTAACTTCTGTTTCAATCTTAAATCCCCCAACCTTGTACATGGCTTAGTCTGTAGCTAAATTGTTCAATAAAAGGGTTTTGGGGGGAGGGTGTAAATTTTTTTAGAAAGAAGATTGTATTTTCTTTAATCTATTAGGCATTCGACGATTGTGTATTAAACATTAAGAAAATCTTATCTAAAAACAGCAAAAGAAAAAAAAATTCTGCAAACTTACGATTCAGCTGTAGAAACAATCTGTCGACTATCAATTTCAAAATCCAACGGAAGCTGTATAAAAGTGAATGTGTTCTATTTAACTTAAGAACAAAATTCTTGACTACAAATGGTGTAAGAAAAAGCCATTGGGAAACTGCATTCGAAATGGTTTAATCTCATTTCATAAAGACGATCCTTTTCTTTTTTTTGTCAACATATGAAGAACTGTGTATATTGCAATTGCATAACGGAAAGCAAGTCGTCAATGGTTGGGGTCGGATAATGTCATAAAGAAAGATTGAAGAGAAATGGGAACCTTCTGTGAGGGTGTAAAGAGGGAGGCTTTGAATAGAGTGGGATGGAGGAGGAGCGAGCGTAGCTGTGTTGGCCTCATGCGGCTTGCTGCTACAGTGAGTTCTTAGTAGTAGTAGTAGTAGTAGTACTAGTAGTATATTAAGAAATTGAAAATCCATTTGATTTATTCCCATAAGACTTTTTACGTTATATTTGAGATTTTACAAACCCGTTTGGAGCTAACATCTGACAGCAATGACATTAAACACGTGTTTCAGTCACAAACTTTGACTTAAGCCGTTTTCAAAATTAGATTTAGATTTATAAAGATAATGGCTAGAAGACTGCCATTATTTATTGGGATTTTAATTTGTTTTTTTCTTCATTTTCTTCTGCTTGATTCAATTTGCCACGTTGTTGCATATAATTTGTGTATCTGATAGTGCATCCTCAAAAACAGTTAATGTTTAAGTGGAGATAATAAATCTTTTTTTTCATCTTCTGTACCAGGTATAAGTGGAGTGAGAAAGAGGATCTTCTGTGTGAAGTAAAAGCGAATAAAGGAATATTATTGGTTTGCCTTTTTTATTTGTTTCTCGTTCTTCCTTACTGATTTCATTATGTTTGGTAAATACGTATCTTTTAAACCTGGCACTCTCGAATCCAATAAAAAGCGATTTCCATATTGCTACTTCTACATTATGTAACTACAAAGCGTTTGACATAGTGACCTCCCCTATATTGAAAATTGCACAATTCTAATTATGTCCGGCGCCAAATCTAGAGTTTTTTTTGTTTTGTTTTTTAATGCATACACTGTCTCAACTTATGAAAAGAAGAGGGTAGGTCGTGAATTTGAACCAGATAAGAGTTTCCCAGGGGTATGCATAGATTAGAATAAAACTCAAATCCGAGGTCAGTTTCATAACCATTATTAAGATGTAGAGTTTCGAGATTTCTAAAGCGGCGTTCACATGCGTTTCTAGCTAGAATCTTTGTCTAGACTTGTGTCTGGCCAGACATCAATGTCCAGGCAACTACCGTTCACAAGTAAAATTTGGTACTTGGCTAAACAAGTTACAGCCAAGCATCCAACTCTAGAGTATAGAACTCAAAGTCTAGGATTTTCGACTACAGCCAATCAGAATGTGTCACGTTCCACCATTTACATCATGTGTATTTACATTTTTAAATTGAAATATAATTTTTGTTATTCCTTAATCTTTTTTTATCTTAGTAACAGTAAAATCAGGAATTACAATTTTGAAAGTCATGCCAGCATAAGTTCTCTTGATTGGTTATTAATTAAAAAAAACTTTTTTCGGGAAAATAAGTTTTTCAAAGAAAAGTAAAGAATCCCATTAAACAAAAAATGAGCAAAAATAAAATAAAATAGTCTACAAAGCATGAAACTATCACAAATCAGCATTGGTAAATGAACTAAATCCAAATCAAACATAAATTACAATAATTAACCAAGTCAAACTCAAAACGAGCTGAAATAAACTAAGTTGGGCGCAAAACCCCTATGCCTTCCCAAGGCCAGAACATAATTTGCACTTTACTAAAAAAATACGAATGAAAGTGCGTTATCAGTTTAATATACATATGCTGATATTTAGTAATCAAAATGTTAATATTATTTGATTTATTAAAGTTATAAAAGTAAAAACATTTATATTTTTTTCAGTAAAGTGCAAATTTTGTTCTTGATACCATTCGCAAAAAAATCTGTTTACTTTCTTTGATAGCTTGGATACACTTACGCTATTTTGATTTGGTTAAATTTTAAGCGCAGAAGTAGCCCCTAAAGTTTGAACATAATACCCTCAGTCGTTCTTGTGATACTGCTGAGATGCCTTATTGGGAATTAGAGTTATCACAGTGCATTTTGATTTAATCTTAAGGCAACATTTAGTTTTTAAACGTAATGGACAAATGGGAGGTTGGGCGTGGGAGGTGACAGTGAAAGGGGAATTAGTTGCCCTCCAATCACTTTCGAATATTAAAAAGGGCATCAGCCCTTTCTATTTTCAATCGAATGAGCCCTTTTCGAAATTCCCACGACAACTCCTTCGGTACGAAGCGCCCTTGTCTAAAGAACAACAACAACAAAAAATATCACAAATCACTTTGGACTATTAAAAAATGTACTATCCCTTTGCATTTCAAATCGTATGAGTCGTTTTTCAATTTTCTACGGTAAATCTTTCAATAAAAACCTTATATGCCCCCAGGGCATCACTCAATATCCTTGGACTGGGAGTTGTGGGAGACTGTCCTCCTCAAAAACATAATTTCTATGAGGAAATCAACTACGCTGAAAAAAATGCTATCTCAAAATTTGATTGGATGTGTTTGGGGGAATGATGGGTGTGGGGAGGGGCTAGTTGCCCTCCAATCACTTCCGACTATTAAAAAGGGCACTGGCCCTTTGAATTTTCACTCGGATGGGTCTTTTTTGAAGTTTCTACGACAACGTCTTCTATAAAAACCTTATATGCCCTCAGGGCATAACCTTAAAACCCTTGCCCTGAGGGTTGTGGGGGAATGTCCTCCTCAAAATCACATTTTATACGTGGAAATCAACTCTGCTGATCAAAATGGTTAACACCAGATTTCGATGGTATGGGTTGGAGGGAATGACGGGCGACAGGGATAGGTTCCCTCCAATCACTTTCGACTATTAAAAAGGGCACTAGCCCTTTGAATTTCCAATAGAATGAGCCCCTTTTGAAGTTTCTACGACAACGCCTTCTATAAAAACCTTATATGCCCCCAGGGCATAACTTAAAACACTTGCCCTGAGGGTTGTTAGGGAGTTTCTTCGTCAAAAACATATTTCTATCTGGAAAACAAATACCCTGAACAAAATGGTTATCTCAAAATTTTGATTGGATGTGTTCGGGGGGATTATGGGAGTAGGGGGGGGGGGGCTAGTTGCCCTCCAGTCACTTTGACTATTAAAAATGGCACTAGCCCTTTGAATTTCCAATCGAAGGAGCTTTTTTTGAAGTTTCTACGACAACGCCTTCTAAAAAAAACCTTCTAGGCGCCTAGGGCATAACTCAATACCCGTGCCCTGAGAGTTTTGGGGGAGTTTCTTTCTCAAGGACAAATTTATTGTATGAAAATAAATTACGCTGAACAAAATTGCTATCTCAAAATTTTGATTTTATGTGTTTGGGGGAGTGATGGGCGTGGGGGGGGGGGCTAGTTTCCCCATAATCACTTTCGCCTATTAAAAAGGGAACTAGAACTTTCAATTTCCAATTGAATGAGCCTCTTTTGAAGTTTATGCGTCGACCACTTCTATATGAAGTGCCCTGCTCTAAAGCGAAAAAATAATAAATAGTACATTGTGCCAACATCGTTCTTATATGCCCTCAGGGCATAACTTAAAACCCTTGCCCTGAGGGTTGTGGGGGAGTTTCTTCCTCAAAAACATATTTTCTATTTGGAAATCAACTACGCTGAACAAAATGGCTATCTCAAAATTTTGATTGGATGGGCGTGGGGGGGGGGCTAGTTGCCCTCCAATCACTTTCGACTATTAAAAAGGGCACTAGCCACTCCAATTTCCAATCGAATGAGCCCTTTTCGAATTTTCTCGACAATCGAATGAACGACAACTCCTTCGATACGAAGTGCCCGGGTATGGAGGAAAAATAAAACATTGTGGCCACATCGTTCTTTGCTTAGGCAGCGCGCTGCCTATGATAAATGACGACTGTAATCCATTTGAAACTAAATTTGTAGTTTTAGCTAAGCACTGAATTTTGTCTAGACTGGGATTCTAGCTAGGCACCGCTTAGCCAAATCTTCATCAGAGCTCTGGCAAAGAGCTTGGGCTCTTGTTCGATAGAGTTTTACTGTTTCAGTGTATCTATTTCACTGTCTAATAAAAGGACTGACCCCTATTTGAAATTTAATTTGTTCGTCATAGAAAGGAAGGGTGATGAAGTGTGGTCTTCGAAAAAATGCCTACGTCGTATAATTTTTCATAGAAGCAGTTGACAAAAAAGAAAGGAAAAGCCAAATTTTGCTTCCTTTTAGATTTAATATATCTAATATTCTATTCAGATTGGCATTTGAAAAAAATAATGTATCTCCTCAAACGATAAACGAAGATAAAACAACTCCAAAATTGGTATAGCTGGACGTTCCAATTATTACAACATCCTTAAAGAATCCTTTTAGCTTCTGATTACTATCACATAATGTATGCTTACCTTCTGTGGTGATGACTTCGGAAGTAAGATTTCGTATTGGGAAAGATCGGAATGAGTTTGGATGACCTTTTTTTCATGTGCAGCCGCTGCGCTTGTTATTGATGTGATGTGAGCCTGTCCCTGTCAAAACGTCAGAAATCTGACCCATCCCTCTGGGTCCAGCTCAAGCGCTTGCCTAAAAAATTGTTTCTGGTTCCATGGCTTTGTCTTCTACCTAGAAATTGGTTAAAATGTCAGCGTATCTCTGCAGGTTGTTCTCTGAAGTTGATAGAATACGTGGTTAAGGAGTTTAACCATTCTTTTTAGGTATAGAATATTTTTCTGTTGACTTATAAGAGGACACTTCTAACGTTGGTAGGTACAGGGATATACGCAGGAAGATGGGCTTCATCTTTGGGACCTTTGCTATAAGTCTTATGTAATTTATGCACTTTTTCTGCTGTGATTAATTTGCGTCTCTTCCCCACCCCTCTCCCAAGAAGAAAATAGTAAAATGTGGCTGCGCTAGTGGCCAACTAGGCAATATGAATGATAAACCCGTGCACACAGAGAGCATTACATCGTCCATGTTTTTTCAACAAATAGGACGAACAGCTGTCTTGCTAGAATGTGCGGCGAAAGAAAAATGGAGGGACTAGTTATCTCACGAAAGTGTCCACGTAAACTTGGAATAGGCCGACCGTTTCAAATGCTTTGGAAATGTAAACTTAGTGGTTGTCTAAATTGTATTTTTACAGGGAGTGTTGAGCAGTCGTGGCCGGAATATTTTGTTTGCGGATGCTGATGGAGCTACTTGCTTCCCTGATATTGAGAAGTTGGAATCCTCTCTGAAAAGTTTTCAAGATAGTAAGTTACATTTTTTTTTTACAATATGAGCTTTTCAGACCCCCAATTGATTCATTATATAAAGCAAACTGTAGATGGGATTTAGGCAAAAGAGATGTTGCCGGTTTTTATTCTAGTTTACCAATAATCACTCAGAAAAATGCTCGAAAATGTTCTGGGAGATGATGGATATGTTTCAGCTTAAGTAGATACTAAAATGGAATCAGTTGCATTGACTGCTAACTCAGGAGATCTAGTTGTATGAGAAAAGTCATGGTTATGCGTTTAATAAAATCACTAATGACTGGAGTAGTTTGAGTGATTAATTCAGCCAGTGCCTTGATTTCCTATCGTAATCTCACGATATGCAATGGAAACACGAGAACATATCAAAATGTACTGTAATACATATCAAAATGTAAGACCAATCAAACATATCAAAAATACATATCAACATATCAAAATGTACTGTATAATATTCTGGTTGGTTCAGCCTTAATAAAGTTCAAATCCGTCAAATTTTGGCATGGCCTGTTTAGACTCCAGCTAAACTTCTATTGTAGTTAGCGGTTTTGAGACTTCCTTCTTTCTTTTACGAACCCAAACAATCTTTGGTTAGGAGTAAAACCAGATCATTATGGGTCACTAAAGTCCTGCGGTGTAAGAAAATACAAAATTAAGCTTCATAAAGCCCTGCCCTATTTTGGCAAAAATGCGCCTTCCTATACCTAACTACTGCTGTTTCCTAATTTATGTTAGAGTCTCAGTGCAAATGACATTTAATTTAGCTTCACCTCTTTTATATATTTTGGCACGTTTTACGAAAACAATTTTTCGCTCGGTAAAAGTTATCTTATTAGTGTAAAATTATCTACCAAAGGTCTTGTTGCACTTTGGTGGAGTTTGCCAATTAACGGCACCAGACTTTATAGTCTAAACCAGCAGTGCTGATCTCCGTGTCATGGCTCTCCAGCCGGGAAGTGCAATGGGGGGCTGCTAGCCAGGCATCCAGTGCTTTTATACACCCTTCTGTTTACCTTCCCCGGATTTCTTCAGGTACTCATTTAGAACTGGGTCGACTCTGGCTGAACTGACAGAGTCGCACCAATGACTCCCGTCCCGTACAAATGGTGGGACACGTCAGGACTTGAACCCTAGAACGTATGGACGTAGGATTGCAATGCCTATATACGCTAAAGAATATCATCTTATCTAAAACGTAATGCACGAAAGCTCACGTTTGGATAAAGAACGACTCAAGTTATTCCCTGAATAATTAAAACTTCAGCAAGTCCAGAGGAAGTTGGGGTAGGAGCTCCCCTTATATCCATATTCCACCAAATACTATATAAAAAAAAACAACATTAATTAAATAAAAAAACAAGTTTTCAAACGAAAGTAAAGAGCTACATTAAAGCAAACAGAGATTATTCCGTATATCAAGGGGGTAGCTGCCCCCATAACCAAGGTCGTACCCAGGATTTTATTTTACTCAAAGATTTTTTTTTTCGGGGGAAGGGGATTCTAGCTTTATCAACCATGAAAATTCTGTGATGGCAACTCAAAAATCCTAATGACAAACTCTGTTGAAAGGCTTCCTATTTATGGATACTGCATGAAGAACAACGAAGATTTTGTCTGAATTTTTTTTGGGGGGGGGGGGCCTACAAAAGTTACTTGAAAAACTGTAAAATTACGCGGGACATGACTTACATACAAAATCCTGTGCAAAATATTTGAAACAACAAGAACTGCGAATGTTTTTTTGACAAATGATTATTGGTATCGTGAAGGTTGAAAAAACATGATGGATAAGGGTTTGATGCCTTCAAAGTTTCAACTACTAGCGTTTAATGAGCATTATATATATATATATATATATATATATATATATATATATATATATATATATATATATATATATATATATATATATATATATATATATATATATATATATATATATATATATATATATATATATATATATAATTCTATTATGAAAAATGAAAGTATTTTGTTGTTTTCTAAAATATTCTGATCAAATATTACAGTTGAAATTTAAAAGTGTGTTTGATATATCGAAAACCGCTGTAAAGGTTTACTTTTGTCATAGCTTTCAAGTGCTTTTTAACTTTTGATCGAAGCATTTCCTAGCTAAATATGTTTGTTATTTTTTTTTCCTTATAGAATCCAAATATGTAAAAACCTTACAAGTGCTTCCATTTAAAATTTTTTACTTGCTCCCTATCTCCCATAAAGGAGGCAACTTGACCTCATAAATTCTATCTCACTAAACATCCTTTTGGATGCGATGAACATCCATAAAAAAAACATGTCCACTATTTATCATATATAACTTTAATTTATTTCTTTAATTAATTTATTAGATACTAATTATAAGTTAGATACTATATGTTAATTAATATCCATAATTAGATGTTAACTAATTAATAATTAATTAATTATATATTAATTTATTTTCGCCATTAGTTTATTTCTTAGATATTTAACATAGTTAAAATAAAAAGAATATCCTCTGTATTTACTTCCTCTATAGCTGCGGCTATCTCAAAACAAATAAAGATTTACGTGTTGGGTTTAATTTCAGATAACTCCTCTGTTAATTCAAAACAATTAACTGCGATTTTTTTCAGGCTTGCAAAATGGTAAATCTGAGTCAATCATAATATGTGGGTCTCGGGCACATCTTGAACAAGAAGCAATCGCAACAAGGTCGTTTCTAAGGAATTTACTGATGCATGGCTTCCACGCTTTGGTTTGGTTTTTCGCAGTGAGAACTGTGAGAGATACGCAATGTGGATTTAAACTATTCACAAGAAAAGCAGCGCAAGAAACATTCCCAAGCATTCATATTGAAAGATGGTATGTTATAACGCTGAATAATTCTTATTTGAGAAATATATAAACATGAATTACGGATGTTAAAGGTAAAAGGTAAAGAATACGGCATTGGATTCTACAGTCCCTACCAGTGGTGCGGATCTCCGTTTCATGGCCCTTCAGCCAGGAGGTCCAATGGGGGGGGGGGTAATAATCCTGTGCTTTCGCCCACCCTTCCTGTTTATCCCTCCCCCCAAGATTTTTCTCGGTACCTATTTAGAGCTGGGTCGACTCTGACTGAGCTTACAGAGTCACGCTACTGACCCCCGTTCCAAACCGAAGAACCAACGTGAGCCTACGTCCAAGAAAATCTAAAAAGGCTCAAGTTCTGTCCTAGTGCCCTGTAAACTAAATGAAATTTCCAGTTCTTCCATGTTCTAAAGGGAAACACATGTATCTCTCAAAACACTTAACTAGTAAATGCCATAAGGCTTCAATGTTTTATGTTTTATGTTGTTTTTTTTTTTCATGGGCACTTCATATGGAAGGGGTGGTTGTATAAACTTCGAAGGGGGCTCATTCGATTGGGAATCGGGTGTTCTAGTGCACGTTTCGAGAGTGAAAAGTTATCGGAGAGCAACTAGGAGGGATCGGAGGGTAGGCAGCCACCCACGCCATCTTTTCCCCAAATGCATCCGATCAAAATTTTGAGATATATATAAAAAAAAAAACTTTGGGGTCGGCACAACCCTCCAGAGCCTGTGGGCAACTGTTATAAGTTGTGCCCCGGGGCCATATAAGGTTCTTATGCAAGAGGTGGTCGTATAAACTTTGGAAGAGCCTCGTTTGATTGGAAATTGAAAGTTCTGTTTCTTTTTTAAGAGTCAGAAGTTACCGGAGGGCAACTAGCCCTCCCGCCCACGCCCTTTTTTCCCCGAAGGCATCCAATCAAAATTTGAAATAACCATCTTGTTCAAAATATTCCAAAGATCATATAACAATGCCTTCAAAGTTAAAAAATGAGAACCCGGGGGAAGGCATTGTAAGTTACGCCCCGAGGGCATATAAGGTTTTTACGAAAGGGGCTGTCGTATAGACTTTGGAGGAGGCTCATTTGATTGGAAATTGAAAGTTGTAGTTACGTTTTTAAGAGCTAAAGGTGATCGCAGGGCAACTAGCCCCCCCCCCCAATCCGCTTTTCCCCAAATTTATCCGAGCAAAATTTTGAGATAGTCATTCTGTTCAACCCCCTGAGCACGGGGGCAGGGGTCGTAAGTTATGCCCCGAGGACGTAGGGTTTTTATGAAAAGGGTGGTCCTATAAACTTTAAAGGAGGCTCATTTGATTGAAAATTGAAAGTTTTAGTTTCCTTTTTAAGAGTCAAAAGTAATCGGAGGGCAAGGAGCCCCCCCCCCCACCCCTACTTTATCCCAAATGCATAAGAACGAGGTTTTGAGATAGCCATTTTGTACAAATAGTTCAAAGATCATATAACAAAAATTCTGGGGTCGACACAACCCCCCAGAGCCTGGGGACAACTGTTGTAAGTTATGCCCGGGTGGCATATAAGGTTCTTATGCAAGGAATGGTAGTATAGACTTTGGAGGAGTTTCATTTAATTGGAAGTTCTAGTTCCCTCTTTAAGATTCATAAGTTACTGGAGGACAATTAGCACGCCCCCCCCTTCCCCACGCCCTCTTTTCCCCGAATGGATCCGATTAAAATTTTGAGACCCATCTTGGTCAAAATATTCCAAAGATCATATAGCAATGTATCCAAAGTTGACACGACCCCCCAGAACCCGGAGGAAAGAATTGTAAGCTATGCCCCGAGGGTATACAAGGTTTTTACGGAAGGGGCTGTCGTACAGACCTTGGAGGAGACTCATTTGATTGGAAGTTGAAAGCTCTTTTTGCTTTTTAAGAGTTAAAAGGGATCGTAGGCCAACTATCTGATCGAAGGCATCTGAACCCAATGCCCCCACTGTGCCTGGGGCAAGGATTGTAAATTATCCAATTTGTTCATTTTTTGCATGATTTATCATTGGGAAAGGGGGGAATGTTCGATCCCGGGTGCGTCCAAAAATACTTAGACTATTGAGGTGAAAGGTTGTGGAATGTTGAGGGATATGGTGAGCTAAATAAAAAGATATTATCTGCATCCACGTTATCAAACCCGCACATCTGCAATATTTTGGGAACGGGTATTAACTTGAAACTTTCAGGGCCACTACTACTACCGCGGCTACAAATGCAACTAGTTGCGACTGCAACAGTGACTACTTTTGACTGCAAAAACTTTTGGCTGTGACTGCTTGAAACTGTCCCTATTTTGATTTACTATGATTTACTTATGACTACTTTCAGTTAATATTAGAAAATGCTGAACAAAATCAACACACAATACCAAAAGGGCACATCATCAATATCTCAGGAACAGTTGAGGGGATTAAGTTGAAACTTTCAGGGTATGTTGTACAGTGCTTAAATCTTTAGGGAAGGCTTAAAAGGATTTTAAATTAAATAAGAAGAAACTATATGCATTCGTATTATCACTAGAGTATATCTGCAATATCTTAGGAGCGGCTAAGGGTCAGAGCACTCTGTGCATCTAGGTTGTCAGAAGAGCGTATCTGAAATGTCCCAGGAACGCCTGATGGGATTTAGTCGAAACTTTCAGAGAGTGTTAAGGGGGATTGAAATAAATTGAAAATCAGTAGTTAGAACTACTAGAATGAGATATTATAATTTTTATGTTATAGACATTTAAAACTTTAAATATATTAATTATATTAAATAAAACTTTTTCATTAAAAAAGTAACAGCAATTAATTTTAAAAAAACTTTCCTCCAAAGAATTTTTTTCAAAGAAAAGTAAAAAAAAAATCATCATAGTTACATCTTTGAGAATTAGATAAATTATACACCTCTCTACCCCCTAA
Source organism: Artemia sp. Qi Xiang Cuo (assembly GCF_049724085.1). Classification (NCBI taxonomy): domain Eukaryota; kingdom Metazoa; phylum Arthropoda; class Branchiopoda; order Anostraca; family Artemiidae; genus Artemia; species Artemia sp. Qi Xiang Cuo. The sequence goes on from NC_142806.1 coordinate 49,363,080, forward strand.
ACCGTAGGATATAGTACCTATAGCCTACATTTTACCGATTTCATAGATACCTGGCACTCAAAAACGAACAGAAATTAATTTTAATATTAATTTCCGAAAACGAAATTTTTCAAAGAAAAATATAGGCGATATTAAATTTAAGATCAACAGAAATAAATTCATATAATAATTCAAACTCAAAGGAACCAGAAATTACTATTAAAGAACAAATGAAATCCAAAACGAACAGACATTAAATAAACAATCATATCAAACAAACATACACAGGTACCAACATAAATAAAGAAATACCTCTTAAAACGGTTAAAACTTAAATTGAATATGCAAATCAAGCTTAAACCGAACAAAAGTTAATACAAACAAGAGTTTGATTTCTGCCCCCTTTCTAACTGTAAAAGTCTAAAGCCGACTGCGTCATTGGCGCTTTACTGAAAATGAATTACATATTAAATATATTCTTCTTTACTTACAATACTGACATAAAAATAAAATTACAGTGAAATAAAATTTTGAACTGTTGAGTTCTCAATAATTAATATCATAATATAAATTAAGCATTAAGTTTCATTTTACTATTTCTTTTCGAAAGCTTGTGAAGTTTCCAAAAAGTTCTTTCTTGGAATTTTTTTTTTAATTGATAATTTTTAAGAGAGCAAATTTTTGATGCTGAAGGATTCAGCCCAATTCCACAGTATTTCCTCTAACGTGTAGTGTCGACTGGTCATATTTGAGAAAATCAACCCCGATATTTTCCTCAATATTTGTCAATTTTAAGCATTTGAGCATTTACATCTATGAACATTCACAATATGTATTTTTACAACTTCAAATTCATTGGTTTATTGTTAAATCATGTTTTTTAAAACAGGTTGTTTTTTTTTTAAAATATTTTCTAATAAAAATAATAAGAGTTCATTAATGACATAAAATAAATAAAAATAATTTGATTATAGTTTTGTTTTTTGTTTTTCTGTTTTTTGTCGTTTTTTTTTTGATATGAAGTGAAAAAAAAAAATTTTAAAAATTTTTTTAAAAAATTGTTGTGTATTTACAACAATTTTAAATGAAAAAAAATAATATTTAATTCATAAAATAATATAAAGGATACTACTTTGATTATAGTTTTTTTTTTGCTCTGACTTACATAGCTAAGTATGTTTGATCATGAAAGAAAATTATTTCTAAAAAACTAACAGTTTGAACAATATTGTTTATTCCAAGGATTGAATTTACATCAAGATTTTTTTTTGTGCAATTTATGATGTGTGATCAATAGTTTCCTTCTTCCTTGAAGCAAACTATCTTCTTTTCCTCCTATTTCTTCATAAAATGATTCCTACTGATTGGTCTTGATATGCTTAATTTTCTAACAGATGAAGATTTGCAGAAGATGATGCTTCATTAAAAATCAAGGAACTTATGTTGTCATTTGTAGAATGTTCATATTCTTCTTGAAGTTGAATAAAAGCGAAATGAGGATACAAACATTTTAATGTCTGAATTTTGCGAAAACTTACTGGGCTATACTGTGGTTTCAATGAAAAAATAATGATTTAACTGAGTTTCCCGTTATATATTTAAATATTGTGTAAAGTAACATCTACTTCTTAAAATGCAAGTAAATTTTCACCAGAACATTTTTCTGCCAATGCATAACTTGATTGAAATCTATTTAAAAAAAAAAAAAAATTACAAATTATGAAAACGCATCAAAATTTGTTTATATGTATTTTTTTACAAGCCGTACAAAAATTTAAGGAGGGGGGGTCGAATGTGGCAAGATATTACTGTCATTCTAATATCTTCTGATAGTACATTCTTATAACCATGTATTTCAGCCTTACAAATCAAATATTAATAAAACACGCTCCTATCAAACAGTTCGTGATAACGAACTGTAAGTAATGAGCGACCCGGCCCAATAGTAACCGAAACTCTTAAAAACGGAATTTTGATACCAATACATCAAAAGAATTGAATTTTTATGCTGATTTTAAATATATAAGTTTCATCAAGTTTAGTCTTCCCATCAAAAGTTATGAGCCTGAGGAAAGTTGCCTTATATTCGAAAAAAGGGGGAAAATACACCTTAAAAGTCATTGAATCTTAATGAAAATCACACCATCAGATTGAGTCTATCGGAGAACCCTACTGTAGAAGTTTCAAGCTCCTATCTGCAAAAGTGTGGAATTTTTTGTTTTTTGCCAGAAGAAAGATCACGGATGCGTGTTTATTTGTTTTTTTTTTTTCAGGAGTGATCGTATCGACCTAGTGGTCCTAGAATATTGCGAGAGGGCTCATTCAAACGGAAATTCAAAATTGTAGTTCTCTTCTTAAATGACGAAAATAATTGGAGGGCAACTAGGCCCCCTCCCACACCCATTTTTTCCCAAAGTCACCCGATAAAAATTTTAAGATTACCATTTAGTTCAGCATAGTCGAAAAATCTAATAAATATGTCTTTGAGGATGACTTAATCTCCCACAGTCCCCCGGGGAAGGGTTACAAGTTGTGAACTTTGCTCATTGTTTACATATAGTATAGGTTATTGCGAAGTATACAGCCGTGGGCCGGGGGAACTTGTGGGGTGTGGAGGTTCAGGGTAGGGGGTTACGCGGAAGGATCTTTCAATGGGAGAAGGGAATTTTCTATGAAGAGGGCGCTGGATTTCCCAGCATTATTTAAAAAACGATCAGAAATTAAATTTAAAAAAAGAATATGTGTTTTCAACTGAAAGTAAGGAGCAACATTGAAACTTAAAACGAACAGGAATTGTAACGTATATGAGGGGGTTCACCCCGTCGTCAATACCTTGCTCTTTACGCTAAATTTTTCGTAGTACTTTCAAAAGAGCTGTTGGTTATACTTACAAGGTCGGTGTGATTCAGTGGTCAGTATTATACAATTTTAAAAAAATTAGAACTTTATATTATAGATTGAGGCATTGACGAGGGGGCAAACCCCCTTCTATACGTAATAATTTCTGTTCGTTTTAATTTTTAATATTGCTCCTTACTTTCAGTTGAAAATTCTCCTAACTAAACGCTCAGATCAGGGTGGTCTCTACATCACGAGGTGGGAGGAGCCCACCCCAGGATTCTCAGTATCCAGGTAAATCCTGGCTCTAATCAGAACCCAGGCCTAGGGTCGGTTCGGCTTGCAACTCTCCACCCGAGACCCATTACAAAGAATAGTTTAGGAACTGCCTCGGATGGCCAACCTTCTTTTATCCCATCACTACCCTTGCTTGCCCCTAGAATAATAATTGACATGTGTTTTAATCTTCTTGCGAATGGTGGCCGCATATTTCTCCCCTATATTTTTTTAAAATTAATTTTGCCCGGCGATACGCCGATTCGGGCTTTGGAACTGAAGCGACTCCACACCTCTATTGCTGGAATAACAGAAACCCACCTAGTCGGGAATGGAAATGATCGCATTGGTGAGGGATACCACCTTCTCTGGTCTGGCCGGACAACCACCAGAAGAAACGGAGTCGGGCTAGTTCTTGATGACAAATCCAAGAAGTGTCTACTGTCATTCACTCTCGTCTCGAATAGAATCGCTAATGCTCGACTCAGTCATAAGCAAGGAAAAATGACAGTCCTTGTTTGTTATGCCCCGAGAAATGAAGCCGACACCGAAACAAAGGACACTTTCTACTCTGCCCTGACGAATGAATTGTCTAAGATATCCCCGCACGATATTGTCATTCTCCAGAGTGGCCTTAATGCAACTGTGAGCGACAACCACAACTTATGGCGACAAGTCATTAGACCAGTTACTCCTGATTCCCTAAATGACAATGGTATAATGCGACTACATCTCTGCAGCATGCACATACTAGTGATTACTAAGACCATTTGGGCACGGAAGTAAATTCACAAATATAATGGGTACAGCACCAACGGCCATACCAAAAAAATGATCAACTACGTCATTGTGTCACAGAAATGGAGGTCTTCGATCAGTAACTGCAGAACGTATAGGCAGCTGAGATTGAGAAAACTAACCATTGGCAAGTCGTCGCTAACAAGTGCCTAAGGCTCAAAGCCCAGCAGTCAAAACCACGACCAGTCAAGATCGATGTCTCTCGTCTCTGTGATCAGAAGATGCGATCTAAATATGCCATTGATGTCTCGAACCACTTTGACGCACTCCTGCCATTTGAAAATTGTGAGGACACTTGGCTCTCGTTCAAAAAGAATGTTCTGGAATCAGCGACAGGAAATGTTGGACGGAAAAAGCGCGCTAATACAGCGTTGATTCAGTCGGATATGCTTGACCTCATAGAGCAGAGACGCAAGGTGAGGTTACTCGATGACATGCCAACCTATCGAAGCCTTAATGGTGTCATGCAAAAAACTGATATAGCGAGACAAGAAGCTGTTTGTGGAAAGGAAGGCACATGAGCTAGAGGGTGCAGCTAAGAAAGGTGACATTGGCAGTCTCTATAAGCATCTCTGTGATCTAAAAGGCGACATAGCCCCCCTCGGTTGCATTTTTTGTCTTTGTGGATGGCCAGCCGCTCAGTGACGAAGCTGCCCAGGTCAGTCGATGGAAAGACCACCTCTCGGGCCTCCTCAACGCCAAAGCTGTAGCGCAGACTGATCAAGAACTCATTAGCCTAGCCACCAGCCCCCAGGAACTGCTGACAATTGACACAAAAACTCCTTTCACGTCATCAGAAATCTACACAGCAGTAATACGTTTGAAGAACAACAAAGCGGCAGGCGTATGTGGAAGACCTGCTGAGCTGCTGAAGTATGCCCAACCGGCGATGCTACTATGGCTCCACATACTGTTTTCTGTGGTTTAACGCACAGAATGGATCCCGAAGGACTGGCGAGCTGGTATAATCTTGTCCTTATGGAAGAGAAAGGGGAGCAAGAGCATCTGCTCGAACTAAAGAGGCATAACGCTACTTTCAGTGCCTGGAAAGCTCCTTGCTATGACCCTGCTGGATAGATGCACGAGTATCCTCGGAAGAAAGAGGAGAGTCCAGCAGGTGGGGCTTATGCCCGGGAGATCCACTGTCGAACAAATCTTTACCATGCGCCAGTTAATTGAGACGATGCACCACTGCAGGAGGAAAGCATGTGTAGTCTTTATGGACTTCAAGGCTGTGTTTGACTTGGTGGATCGCAACTCGCTCTAGATGATATTTTGATCAACTGGTCGACCAGGCAAATGCTGCAAGTTGTTTGAAAAGTTTTACGAAGAGACCGTGAGTTGCGTCCAAGTCAACGGCAAACGGAGCACGACATTTGGCAGCAAAACCAGTGTACGCCAAGGGTGTGCCGCCAACCCGGAACTGTTCAAGTGCGTGATAAACCATGTCATGACACGAACAACAAATCGCTTGCCCTTGGGTGTGTAGTTTGGAGATCGCGTTCTGATGGACTCTGACTTCGCCCATGATCTTGGTCTCGTTGCTGACTTGATTGCCCAGTTGACTGACGTTATGGAATTCCTGCAGGAAAAGGCAGCAAAAGTTGGGCTGAAAATATGGCTTAACACAAAGATAATGGCACTTGAGCTCCTACGCCCAGTGTTGCCACCAGAGAACGTAACTATTTGCGGAACATCTGGTGAGGTTGCAAACAATTCACTTATATTGGTTCTGTGCTTTCTAATGACGGCTCTCTAGAGGAAGAGGTGTAAAGCTAAATTTCAAAAGCCTCGTTTGTCGTCGAAAAGCTCTACAATCTCTGGAGGATGACACATATATCTAAGCACACGAAGATGCGAATTTATAATGCATCTGTAAGCTCGGCCCTCTTCTATGCGGCAGCAACCTGGCCTCTCACATCAACACTCTTCAGGACGATCGACGTCTGCAACAAGAAACAGCTCCGTCAGATTAAGGGACTCCGATAGGACAATTTTATAAGGAACATAAGGGTGCTCGCACTCACCTCCTAAGTTCCTTTCTCCGTCCAAACAGCACAGCTTACTCTCAGATTCGCCAAAAACGTCCTCCGTATACCGACGAAAACCCCAGCCCGTATAGTCTACGATTTTGACGATAAAGCTCATGCCTGGTCTCGCCCGAGGGGCGACCTCAGATAAGGTGGAAGGATAGCCTCAAGAAATTCCTGGAGATGGCTAACATTGCTGTCGACGAGGCCCCACTAATAGCAGCAGACCTGTCAGCCTGGAGGAGCAGAGTTGCGACGCTCTCTACGCCGCCCCCAACGCGGCAGGAACCTTAAGTCAAGTAAGTCAAGTATATTGTCCTAAATGGGGTATTACCACTCTCACAAGCCATGATCCATATTTCGAGTGCTTATTTTTCCGAATTACTTATTATTAATTTCCTTAAAATATATTAGCAGTTCTGGCACCTGTGTTTAGTTTGAGTATGTTTTTTTTCACCTCGGTAAGTCACAAGTTTCCCCTCAGCCTTTATTTTTTTCAATATAATCCTATTTTTTTAGGGCGTTTGATGTAGAGCTATTGTTCCTCGCAGAAAAAATTAATATTCCTATTTGATAAGTGGCTGTGAAATGGACTGAAATTGAAGGTAATAACTTTGAAACTCTTGAAAATTACAACCATGATTTTAGAATTAAAAATTTGACATGAGTCCAGGTACACGGCAAAATTTTGCAGAATATCGTCTTTATTGCTTTTTCCTATCTCTGTTTTCCGTACTGTTAATAAAGCCTACAACTTTGTTTTAACAATTCTTCATTTATAGACAATATTTAAACAAGAAAAGTATAATTTTGAATTAAAAGCCGTCTGTAAGAAAATAAGTCTCAAACATTTCAGATATAATAATCCTTCATTCGCCCTTAAAACTATACTGCCTTGCCTAGCACAAAGATTAACATGTTGGAACCTCCGGCCTCGGGTAGTCAGTATTCTAACGAAGGCATCTTCTGTACCTAATTAATATATATATATATATATATATATATATATATATATATATATATATATATATATATATATATATATATATATATATATATATATATATATATATATATATATATATGTGTGTGTGTTTGTACTATTAACATGTACTATTAACTTAACATGTACTATTAATATGTACTATTAACTTAACTGTAAGTCATTAATCACTCTTTACTTGAAATTATTCTTGTGTAATTTATGGCTGTCGGTTAATGGATAAGATCAAGTGACTCCATGATTACTCTTGAGCCTAAAATTCGCATTTCAAAAAACTGTAGTTGTTAGGTTAGTATTTTATAAAAAATTTATTTGAAAAAAAAAATTAAAAAAATAATATTTACAATTAAAATAAAGATATAAATAATATCAAACATGATATAAATTTTAATAACGTTTCGAGCGTAAAACTAACAATAATAACCCTGAATAAATAAATGAAACCCAAACCTAACAGAAAGTACTATAAATACCAGAATCAAACTCAAACGAGCAGAAAATACGTGGAGTTGGGCTAACGCATCCCGTGCCTTCTAAGAATAGAATATAATTTGTAGTTAAAAAAAAACCCTTATGTTGAGCTGTATGTTTCTATGTCTCCCGAGAGGAAAAAAGAAAAAATCATATTCATACACAAGATTACTGAAAACCAAATGAATGTGGATTGACAGTTCGATATATATACTGATATTCATTCCTGAAAGTCCTAATAGTACTGAATTTACAAAAATTAAAAAACAGAAAACATTTAAAATGCATATTGTTTTCATTAAAGGGCAAGTTATGTTCTGGTCTTTAGAAGGTACTGGGGGTGTCAGCCCTACTGCTCTTAGTTTCTGTTCGTTTTGAGTTTGACTTGGTTATTTATTGTGATTCCTGTTCGTTTTGGACTTCATTTATTTATTTATTGTGACAGATGGTAGTTTTACGCTTGAAAAATTAATTTGACTAGAGTCCTACTCGTCTTTGGTTTAATGAAGCTCTTTACTTTTCTTTGAAAAACTTCTTTTGTGGACACCTTTTTAAATTAATTTCGTTTTTAGTTGACATAGTTTTTTCATTGGTAAAAGCAAGAATATTTTAAATCTTTTTGCTTTTTCTCTATAAGATCCCAGTTTTTGGCTTACTATTTATATGTTAGACGAAATGTTTAAGCAATTTTTAATTATTGTATGCACTTTTGAAAATTTGGACAGACACTGCATCTTTTGATTTAGTTTGGCACCCCCTCTACTGTCCTTGAAAAGTAAAACCTAATGCCCTATTCTGTTCCTAAGACATTCTATCTATGCTATTTTGACAACCTGGATGCACTTACACCTTTTTGGTTTAGTTCAGTAGCAAAAGAAGAAGTAGTAATAGTTGTAGTCCTGAAAGTTTCATCTTAATACCCTCAGTCGTTGTTGAGATATTACTGAGACATCTTGTTGACAACCAGCATGCATCTAATGCCTTTTGGTTCAGTTTCAAAGCAATATAAACTAAAAGTGAGAGTTACTACTTTATCTCTTAGTCTGGTTATGAGATATCCCGCCAGGATATTTTGACAACTGGTCTATTTTGACCATCTGGATGACCTTAAACTATTTTGATTTTATTCAGTAGTAGCAGCAGTGGCAAAAGTGGTAGTAATGTTCTTAGCCCTTGGAGTTTCAGCTTAACACCCTGGCGAGCTTCTGGGATATTGTCAATAGTCCCCTTTAATAAACCATCTGTGAATATTGTATTTTTATTCAGTTCAACATTGCCCTAGCAGTTCCCTGAAATTTTTACTAATACACATAGCTTTAGTTAAAGAAGCAGTGGTATTAGTACTAAGCAGCAATAATATTCACATATTACCTTTTTGGCCTCGTTCAACATCATGCCCTGATAGTTTCAACTTAATTCTTTAAGCTGTTTCTGAGATATTGCTGATGCGCCCTTTTGATAACCTGCATATACATAATGTGTTTTGATTTAGCCAAACATCTCCCTCAACAGTCCCTTAAAGTTTCAAATTAATGCCATTAGCCCTAGTAACAGTAGTACCATGCACATAGTGCATTTTTACCCCTGAATATTCCTTTCCAAGTTTCAACCTAGTATTCTTAGCTGACCTCAAGATACTGCTAATACGTCGTTTTTACAGCCTGTATACACATAGCATGTTTCAATTTAATTCAACGTACCGCTTAAGATTTCCGGAAATTTTTTTCTTAATATCCTTAGTATTAGTAGTAGCAGTAACGGTAGTAGTAGCTGTAGTAAGCATATAGTACCTTTTAATTAGTTCAAAGTTTCCCTCGAAATATACTGAAAATTTCAACTTACCACCCTAAGCTTTTCTTGGGATATAGCTTTTATGTCCTTTTAATAGTCTGCATCCTCATAACATGTTTCTATTTAGTTCAACATCCTCTTCAGCATTTCATGACAATTTCACCGTAATACCCTAAGCATCATAAGTACTACTAGTAGTAGTAGTATACCCGTAGTGCATGCCTTTTGATGAGTTCAACGTCCCCCTTAACATATCATGGAAGTTTCAACTTAATAGCCTAGACCATTCCTGGGATATTGTTGATACGTCCTTTTGACAACCTGTATGCACAGAGTGTATTTGGTTAGTTCAACATCCATCCTAAGAGGCCCTTTTGACTGCGTTTTGGCTTAGTTCAATATACTCTCATCATTCCTTGATATTTTCACCTTTATATTCTTAGATATAATAGTAATTGCACTAGTAGAAGAAGAAGTAGTAGTAGCTTGCATATATTGCCTTTTGGTTAGTCCAACATTCCCCACGACAAGCCCTGAAAGTTTCAACTTCTTGGTCTTTCAACTTCATGGTGTTTTGATTCAATTCAATTTCCCCCCTCAATGGTCCCTCAAATTTTCACCTTCATACCCTTGGTCTTAGTGGTTGTCACAGTAGTAGTAGTAGTTGTATTGCTAGTAGTATTAGTATTAACAGTAGTACTTCAAGCAGTAGTAGTACACACATATTGCCTTTTGGTCAGTTTAACATCTCTTTTGTCAGGTCCTGGAAGTTTCAGCGTAATACTCTAAGCCGTTCCTAAGATATTGCTGATACGCTCTTTTGACAACCTGTTTGCACATCGTGTATTTTAATTCAGTTCAAATTCCCCCTCAACATTTCTTTAAATATTCACCTTAATATCCTTAGCCCTAGTAGTCATAATAGAAGTAGTTGTTGTAGTAGCAGTGATAATAACGTGCCCGTATTGCCCTTTTTGGTCAATTGATCACTCCCCTAATTAGTCCATGAATGTTCCAACTTTATACCCTAAGCTCTTAATGATTTACGTCATTGTGACAACCTTCCGTCACCGTGTGGGTTTGGTACTAAGAATAACTCAACAGCGTCGATCCTAGAGGAGGGGGGGGGAGTCGCAGGGATAAAAAGTCGCTTAATGTTTTAATCAACGAGTTGAGTTATTCTTAATTTTTAAAACCCAATTAACTAACGGATGATGAAAAGTCATGAATAAGTTATAAACCATCCTTGCAATCAAGTCCATAAAAAAAACTCCAAAATTCAAACAGATAATTGATTGTTTATTTTTAATTTACCATGTTCATCGAGGAACGGATTTCAATAGCTTGGCCAATGCGCCTATAACACTGAAAATAGTTAAGAAAAACTGACTGAGTTGACACACAATAATCATCATTCAATCATTGATTATGCTTGTGACGTCTATTTGCATATTCAGTCGTATATTCACTTCTTAAGCCAAATAGACTTCGTGAGAGTATGGAGCGGCCTTTTAAATAGCAATACAGCCTCCAGAAGAACCATTTTTCTAAAAGCCATGACATGATTGGAAGTACCGAAATTGTGCTACACTTCCAACATAGGAAATAGCGTCACCTATGGATCAAGGCTATTCCCGCAACTTAAATCAACATGGAGGTAAAACCTTGATTTAAGTCTTGCTTTTTATATCATTCTTACCTGCATTAAAAATTTATACTTTTCGTTGTCGCCTCTCTACGGAGCACCTTTTTTTTAAATAAGCAACTGTGAAAATGAGAATTTCACCAGACAAAGCTTGTCTGCATTTTGTATTTTTGCGTCAAAGTAGATACTTGACTTTTAACCTAAAAGGGATAAGTTAATCCCAAAAAATAGGGATTAATACAAAAAACATGACAAGATTGCTTAACAAATAACTAAAAAGTCTATTTTATTTACTCCATTCTAAAATATACCCAAGAAGATTCTCCGTACTTAAGTGCACAAGCTGACGCTACTAAATTACGGAGGGGTTTTCCATCAGTTAGCGACAGTCTTGAGGTCCCATGCATCAACTTTGGCCTTAACTAATTCCTAGGCCCAGGAACTAAACCCCACACTAAATACCAAATAAGGAGTTTTCTTCCAAGGAGGAAAGGCCGAACAGACCCTGTTTTCATTCCAATTCATAGCATGCGGAGCCTCTTTTCTGTTCTAATGTTACCGTTTGATTAACTATTTCTTACAGTTTTTATTTAGTTTATCCCATTGTATACCATGTTTATTAACAGTGTTCTTTCCGGTTAGACAGTGTTCTTATCAATGACGCGTATCCTGGGACATTCAAAACACCTTACCCCCGAAAAAACTCTCCCATTGGACTTTCCACCATTCCCAGGGTTGTACCCTTTGTACCTATTTATTTCGATATATATGCTGAAGTCAAATATCTCAGGACTGTTATTTGCTCTAAACTGCCTCTCACAGAGACTATCTGTCTTGGCTTTGAAATCTTTGATCGTTTCACTGAAGTTTTCACTCGGGTCCCACCCTCCATGGCGGGATTTCTTTATGCCTTATCCCCGTAAAAGCTCTCCCACTTGACCCTCATCCCTTCCCAGGGTCAGACCTCTTTCTACCCATGATTTAACGTGATATATATGTGGGAAGTCAAATACCTCAGGACTATTATTTGCTTAAACTCTTTGTTCAGCCGAATTTACTAAGTACATTACTTTGATCCTGTGTTTAAAAGAGAGCTTAAACTTGTGACTGATCAGTGCACAGCCTAAGAATGTTACTGTATTGAATGCCTAAGAATGTTCTATATTGTACACAGCCTAAGAATGTTCTATATTGTGCCAGATGATTCCACATCGTTACTGTTTTTCAGGTTCAAAGGTGGTTCCAGTGTTATCGTGGATACAGATGGGCCGAGATCTCTTCTTGATATGGTTGCGATATACAATTTGTGCGTGGGCTCCTAGGAAAAAGTGAAAATTTCAAGACTTTTGTTAATTAGATTTTTAAGTTTTTGGGGTTTCTACGTGTTTCAAGCTTTTTTTTTGTTGTTGAGCACTACACTTTTTTATAGTAAAATGTGTATTATCTAAGCATGATTTATTTGTATAACC